>NW_020897733.1:2126319-2313963 GCF_003984885.1 Neopelma chrysocephalum
CTTTTTTTTTTTTTTTTTCTTTTTAATTTATAAGAGATAAAGCTACATTTGGAGGAGGGAATGCGGATTATCTCTACACTTCTTGAGGACTTGAAAAGCATTTAGGAAAGAATGGTCAAGGACTTGGATGTCTGTTTTTTTACCATAACATTCTGTTCATTCACTTAAGTGAATGAATGAATGAATTTGTAATAAAATATGTTCAAAGGTTTGAAGAACTTTTGTATGTTCATTAAGCTGCTTCTGTCTACCAATAGGGATTATAAATGCAATTTTGTGCATTACAAAAGTTAAACAAAATAGGCCAAACGTGAATTAAAAAAATCCTCTATTTTTTTCCCCTTTGGTGAGGTACTTAATGTAATGAGTTGACACTGACCACTTTTCCATATTGTATCCTAGTGAAATTGATAGTGCTTTATAGAGGGGAAAAAAAGTATTCTCAAAGACCTTAGTACGGAAGATCCAAATAATAAAACAGAGAACCTAAACTTCTAAAATTTTTTTAAAAATTAAGCATAAAGGACAATTTATTTCCATTAGAAGATAATGTTACCTATCCTTCAAGGCTGAGTGGATATAATTGCCATAATATAAATCTCTTGACAAATAGTGCCCTTAGGCAGCATGACACTAATAATTGTTCAATTACAGACTTTTAGCTTTTCAAATGGCCAGAGTCATTATTATGCACCTCGTTAATAGAAATAAAGGCATAGTTTAAATGCATAGGAAAAATATTATTCTTTTGAAGATGAGTTCCTCTTTACACTTAATGTCTTTTGTAATTACCTTTAATAATTTCTAGTAATCATTATTTAATTCCTTTTAATGATAATTGCACTCTGATTATTTACTGAAAAAAGGAAAGAATTTTATATTTGTGCATTAAATTTCAAATAATATGTTAGTGATATATTTACCCTTTTGAAAAATTATGTTTATTCTACCCCTATAGCTTCAGGGTATTTTAAATGTTTCTAACATATCAAATTTATTGTCTGAGCCAACAAATAGTTAAGTATTACGCTGCTGATCTTAACCTCAATTCTTGATTGTCAGTCATGCAATTTAAAGGTACGGAAAATAGGCTGAAATTGATGATCTGATAACTACTACAAGTTAGAAAAATTCTTGGAAGACACCTCCAAATTGTTGGAGGTGAAATGGAAAATCACAGCTATTCTTTGCAATGTTGCTCCTCTTCTAGTATAACATAAAGGTGGGAGAGGGAAGATAGTCAGTAACACAGGACCTCATTCTCACTTTCAGGAGCCAGTAATCACATAGACAGGGTAAGGGTTAAGAGTAGGTCTGCTCACAGCTGCAAGTGTAGCACTGGAAACAGTTTATTACATTAGACCTTGCTTTAAAAGATTTGAGATCCGCTTTGAAACAGGGTGATATTTCTGTGTAATTTACAAACCTTTTCAAAATCAATAAGGACATCTCAAATTCATCTAACTTTCAAATTTTTGCATTTTGGACACTTTTTGAAAATTACCTCCTAACTCTTTTGTAATAATTCGCATTGATTGCATGCACTTGATCAGAGTCAAAGCAATAAAATGCAGACTTCGGAGCTGCTACAGTCAGCATATAGAGTAGTTAAAGCTTCATCTGCTTTTTTTTGCTTTTACGACGCATTACTTTTGGAATTAGAATTTTTCTGAGCTATCTTGAACTTTGAGAACCCCTATAATTTAGTAAGAGGGATAAGGAGTTCCAGAGGAGCAAAATTGTTTACATGGATATCTGTTTCTTTCATGCCTTGCGAGAGTATATGTACAGTTAGGCTTACCTGTTTTCCTTTTGAAAGTAGGACTCAATTCTAGTTTGCCTATGTGTGAGGTGTATTTTGAGAGAAGGTAGTTTTCGGTTTTGTACTTCAGCCATAATGCAAGTTTTAACACCAATTATTTGTCTATATTGTTTGATAAGAACAAAGGTTGAGTCAGTATCTTGTCCAGAGCCTTTGAACACGACTGTGACCTTGTAGAGCTCAAGGATGAAGACTATGGCCAGCCCTTCCATGGGAACACAGGAAAATCAGTAGAGGTGTTCCAAGGCTCTTACCCATCCATGTCATTGCCCATATTCTGCCTGGAAATTTGTGTGCATGTGTGCTTTGTCAGTGACAACAAAAATATTAATTTAGTTCCTTTAAATATAAAAAAAGCACTTTCAGGTTCTTATGTTACCTGTCTCAAATGTGTCACTGATACTATATCAATTTTACTTCTGTTTACAAAATTTAAGCCTAAACCTATCCCATTTCTGTTTCCTTTCAAGCCCAGCAGATAGTTGCAATGATTGTCATGGAAATACCTGTTTAGAATATGATTACAATTAAGAAAAGGATTCTTTAATCTTAGGATCTACGAATCTAAGGATTCATTAATCTTTCTAGCTTTTTTTTCCCCCATGTACATCAACAGGAATGTCAATAACCATGAATACACACAGAGCGTGACTGTTCCCTGGTAGAACTCAGACACTGGTACCTTTTTTACCTTGCAGATCCTAGTGGGAGTTGTACTGCTGATGATGTAGCTTTGGTCCTTTGCTCAGTAAAATCTGCAGGGAACTGAAACTGCCTGATTATTTGAATACTTTGTCTTCGGCAGGTGTTTTGTTATGAGAAATATGTACATCTGTGTGCATCTGCTGTGTCTGAGAATCGCTACAACATGGTACTCATGTTCCTCAGGAGATCTAAGCCTTGATGCCCACATAGAAAATGTTGCCACTACAAAAGACATGTTGTCCTTTCATGCCACCTGATCATCCTTGTCAGTCATTTGTGCCCCGAGGATGTTTTTGTACGTTGCGGTGTTGGGACTGACTTCATTGTATCTTCCCCTGTAATGCAATTTTTATATTAGAGGAACAACCATCCCTCATGAGTTTTTAGGGCAGAAGGCAGTATAAGAACACGATTGGGATACTGGAGTACAGGAGCAAAATGTTGGGCACTTACTGTGTAATAGGCACAGATTAAAAAGAACAAAGTAAGGTAAATACAGCTGTTCTCCTGTGAGCTGCTGACTGGAAAAAACAATGGGAAGCATTAGTAGTTAACAGCTAATTGAAGACTTCTAAGAATATTAAAAGAAACCAAGTTTCTTCAGACTGAGAAAAGTATGGATGGCATTGAGAAGTAGCATCATATGGCGTTCAGCTGTTCCTTTAGCTAAATTTCACAGTCTACCAATGTGCTTGCAAACATCGCACTTCTGTGTTTGCTGGAACTGAAACTTTATTGGTTCAGAAAATTGTCTCTAAATGCTGTTATTACTTCCATTTTAAGCATCTCATTCAATATAGCCTAATCGTGGGCAGCATTTGAAATCACGTGTTCTGTAGTCATCACGTTTAAATCATATATTAAGTATCAGCATTCAAAATCACTTTAAGATTATTGTATTCTGTTACAGACTTCCCAGTGGTCCTCAGGACTTGCCTTAAGGCAACTTTGCAGAATGAGCTAAGCTGTTATAGTAGGAAGCATTCCTTTTGAGAATAGCTTCAGAGAAACACTCTGAAGTGGGGGTCAGCACATATGAATTCTGTGGTAGAAATGTACTAGTAATGCCATTAGACCTCGTAGAAGAGACACTCAGTAAAGGGTACCTGGCCCTCATTAACTTGAGTGTGGCAGGGCCTGAAAACAGTCCAGTCACAGAATCACAGAATGGTTTGGGATGGGAGGGACCGTCTTTTTCCAACCTCCTGCCATGGGCAGGGACACCTTCCACTACACCAGGTTAATTAAAGCCCCATCCAGCATGTTCTGTCTTCACAGACAGAACAAGAGCAGTTAGTGCTGGTTGGAGTTAACTGTATCTGTGGTTGCATTAGAGTGACATCATCATCTCTTTCCTATTCTTTCAGTCTTGGTTAATCCTCCAATATGAGGATGATGCTGTGCACATGTAAACACGCTACACCTGAGGAAGCTTTGGGATCACTTTAGCTTTGATATCTCACAGTAGCTTGTTCAGACAAGAAGCAACTTGCAGTTCTCTGTGCTGGATACTCTTCAAAGCCTGCTCTATTGAGGACTGAATAAATGTCTCTTTGTACTTTTTTTAGAAGCAATTTAGGGGCAAGTTCCTGAGTTACCAACTTGAGAGCTTGAATAAAGATGAACCTGAGAAACATCCCACAGTAAGCATCGACATATATTGCAGCAGAGAATGGGTTTATTTGATCTCACTATTGCCTCATGTGACTGCTTTATACTGCTGAGTCTATTCCTTGTGATATTTGAAGCATATATCTACACAGATGTCACTTTCTTATTGTCCTTCCTGCAACTCATTCTAAAACATCTCTGTAAGAAGTCTGAGAATTGTGTTTCAAGAGATGAAAAATTTTATGGTACAATGAAAATCTCTTGTTTGAGCAGGTATTGGTGCCTCATTCTGAAGCACATTTCTCATTGAAAAGTCTCAGCACTTGCTTCCTGCTCTCCTGACCAGTGATAATTATATAATCCTAGGATGTTCCTTTTAATTCCAATATGCTGTTGAGTTGCTCTATGTCATGGATCTCATTTGTAGTTTTCTCCACAAAATGCTCTGTTTTACATGCACTTGCTGCAGTTCTCTTTTAGCATGCATTGTGTAGCAGAATTCATTTCATTGTTTTTCAAAACTGCAGAGAAAACCAGGTTTGTTTCACACTCCTCCTTGTTGCCTTGTACAGAATTACCTGCAAGTAAGAGAAGCAGAATTTGACCTTAGATTTGAGTAGCCAGTGTAACACACACACCACTAGGGTGTATATAAAACTTTGTTCCACATGGCAGGTTTCCATATGCAGTATATACTTTTTAAAGCCAGAGTGCAGACTGTGAAGACGGATAAAAAATTGGATTTTAAAATAGAGGGAACAGAGTACTTGCAAATGGACTAATTCAGTATGTTTAAGTGCAGAGAGAATTGTGTTCTCATAGGAGCTACTTGTTATCCCTATCTCTAACCTATATAAATGGCTCAAGCAGTGGAATACAAACATGAAGCAGCAAATCTGCTGATAATTCCAAGTTTGAGGGAGTAATGAATGCAAAGTTTACCAAAGGTGAGATGCAAAAGAACTGTTAATCACTTTTTAATTAGGCTTGTGAGGTTTCAAAATACTACCATTGGTTAATGAGAAGTAACATACTGTGTGAAAATAATAAACATGTCCTCTAAGAATGGCAAAAGAAGTCAGGGTTTTGTAGGATAAGGAAAAGCTTTTTCTTTGTGTGCATCTAATGACTTTCTGGGAGTCTGGCCTTGTTTTAAAACACTTGACATGCTTCAGTGCTTTAACAAAGTCATAAAGGCCCCTGATCATCACTACCTAAATCTTTCTGAAAGTCACTTATGTACAGAGGGGATTTTCTGCACACCTCAGCGTAGTGTGGCTCAGAGGTGTCCCACAGAGGAGGAGTGCAGGAGCAGAGCTCTGCATTACTGAATTCACCCTGTTGAGAAACTCTGGGCTTGGCTCCAGGATGTGCAAAATTTCTTTACTGTGGTGTTAAGCTTAAAGTTAGAGATGTGTTAAAAATTGGTGTTGTAGACTATAGAATGACAATAGGAACATTTGTTTCTGGATCTTATAGGATTTAATATGAAGGAGATGATTTAGGTGGGGGTGAAAGGCTTGTGCAGAGGGTGAGTGAGAAAGTGAAAATTCATTTTTAAGGTGCATTTAGTTTAGAGTTAATGACAAAATAGGGACTGGCATTTGAGAAAGCAGAGAAAGCGGTGCTCAAGCAGCTAAGATTATTCCTGGATTTCAGAAGACTTACAAGCATAGAAGCATGCAGTAAATTGAGATCCTCAACCTCTATTTCCCAGATCACTTCTAATTCTATATGTAACCACAGTCTAGTGGATATATCTCTGCTTGAAGCTAAACATAAACTGTCTGGCCCACCTCACATCCATTCTGGTTCTGACTGCCTTTTGAGATACAGCAATAAATGTTTGTCCTCCTTAGCAAATTCAAACCTATTTCACACTAGCCATGAGCATTGCTCAGTCTTCTGAGAAATAAAAAAACGTATTTTTTACCGCTGCCACACAGTCCATGTTAGTCCTGCAGCCTTGCAAGATCAAGGAATATATCAAGATCTTGTGTTTCTTTCCTGAGCCCTGGATAAATCTGTAGTCCTAAGAATACCTTGTGGAATCCTTTGAAAGGAAATATCAGGTAAACCCTGCTATGGTTTACATTTTAGGACAGAAATAAGATAAAATCTAGTGATAACAATGATGGAAAACTTATGGTTCATGGTTGGGTACAGATCCCCAAGGTTAAATAAAACTCAAGGTTCTTCAGATTTGTTTTAGGATTAATGTTTGTAGTGTGTGTCAGTTGGGTTTACAGCTGCTTACAGTAGAGATGAATAGACCCTTGTAACCCAGTGACATTCAAGAAAGAACTGTTTTACATTTGCAGTGACATCAGGGGTTGGAATAGAAAAGGTGAAGGCCTGGGATAGTGGTGACAGATCTTGGAACTGAGATCAAAACTACTGCTGAGTTCACTAGTGTTTCTTTGACAAGTTCTGCTGACCAAAAGGGATCTCTGGGGTTAGGGCTTTGAATTACAGAGCAAATGCTTCATGAATTTATCCTTCAAAGTCCACAAGCCTGGGATAATGGCTGTGGCTGGAATCCATTGCCTTGGTGTGAACCTAGAGTTGGGACTGGGAGCAAAGAACCAATGTCCATGGGCTAAGTTCAAGTTTAGTAAGTGAGTAAGCCTTAGGTATGTATCTGATGTGATTATCCAGCATTGCAGAGTCTGACCAGAAAGTTTTGAAGGTGGAATGAGTAACTGATGCTGTTAGCTTAATAAGTCTACTCATTCTTTTGTAGGGTGCCCTGAGTTGATTTAGCTGTTGGGCTCCTGCCGGGGCTGTAAGCTGTTGTAGGTGCTGAATAGATTTTGGTTATAAAAATGCAAAATTTTTATTTGGGATTCTGCAAGCCTTGCTGGGGTGAAATACTAGCAGGGAAGAAGAGTTTATCAGTAGTTTCAGAGCAGGCTAGGATTAGATTTAGAATAAATCTCAGGTAATCTCATGGCTCAGACAGGCTTACTGGTTTTCAGCGAGGGAGAATATTATTAACAGTGAAGGTTTATGGTAAATTCAGGCTAAGTATGGTTTTCTGGGCTTGCCTAGGGGTGAAGGATTTTGTATTGTTAGGGCCAAAGATGAAAGCTTATTGCTAAGTCATACAAGTCTTATGCAGTTAAGAAAAAGGGTAAGTGGCTTGGGTTTAGATCAGTTATAAGTTCCCAGTTTCGTTTAGGATGTGACAAGCTCTTGGGTTAGAATTTGGGACTCTGGGGACAGGAAAACTAAGTAGAGTGTTATACATCTGCAACATCCAGCAGAGTGGGGTGAGGCAGAGACCATGTTGTATAGATAAAATGGCCATCACCTGATCTAACAGAAAAGACACCAAAACTTGAATTTCTATATGTATATGAAGTTAAAGGTGTAAACTTTCATATGTTAAAACCAAGCTTCTTTTTAGGACCTGTAATAGTCATATTCTTTGTCAACCAGGCAAAGAAAAAGCCAATATAATAAATTACTATCTATATAAAAATCATCAGTGAATTCATACTTACCACTGTAGCAGATGATTCCACAGCAGTTACACTAACCAAAAAACTAGTAGCATTCATAGAAAACTGGAAATGGAAAGTAGAAGGAAGAAAGTTTCTATTTTATGTGGTAAACAGGCAGATTCAGGTCCTTAGAGCTTTAGATGGAAAGTTATGGTAAGCTGAACTGATTTTTCATTTCTGTTTTTTGTCCTTTTTCAACTAACAATGTTCTTGATGTATCTATTACACACCTCTCACAAATAGATGTGTGTTACTTGACCAGCTGTATTAATGTTGCTGACTGAACCATTCATAATGTTACAGTGGTTGAATCGAGTTTTATTGTGTAATTCCAAACATGTGAAAACTGAAATCACGGTTTAGTGACCTGCTAGTCTTTATTCAGTGTTGCTAACTCAGCAAACGAAGCTGTTTTCGACAAAAGTTGAAAGACTGGATTTTTTTTTTTATAGCAAAACTAATAAAAGAGGTAAACAAATTATTTTTACTGTTAAACTTTGTATCCCAACTTAACTACTTTTTGTAATAATTCGACAACCTTCAGCTTTGGGACTTCAAAATCTGATAGTTGTTAATTGTTTAGAGCCTGTGTTTGGTGTTCTGAACTTTTTTATAATAATACCTGATGTCACAGTTTTCTGGTAGGTATTACTTCAGGAAATCTTACCACTCAGTCATGATGTTAATAAGAAATTGTAGAGTTAGACAAAACATTTCATAGAAGAACCCCTGTGAAGAAGCATTTCAAAACAAGAGTTACCACAATCAATATTAGTAATTTTAATTAATTTTAATTAATATTTGAGGGATTGTGTAAACACACAATTTATTATAATTTTTTTATAAATGCTTCAATTAGATTTTGTACTCCAGTTCAGATTTATTCATTTTATGTTTGTATGTATATTATTAAATTAAGATTTCATCAACTAGCATACTGCTATGACACCCTTGTTATTGCCAGAGAAATATATTTTGCTACTTTATAGAAATATATTGAAAAATGTGGTTACTGTAAAATAAACCATAATGATAAAATATTTATTATGCTTTGTATTGATAAAAACATACTTTATGATAACTGAAAGAACAGAGTGTATTAAAGAAAATCTTGTTTCTGTTGTCTTAATACAAAGCTCTCTCGAGTAACTATGAAGTTCTTATTTACAGGGGTCTGTAACAATAACAGTAATAGTGATAATATAAACCTGGCTGTATTCTGTAGCAGAGTATTTAATCATGAGCTTACCTCTCAGCTGAAGAGACCTATACCTGCTTAACAGCATATAACTTTTTTAGCTGATTTAACTTTAAATTAATATTTAACTTATAGTTTAAATCAGAGCCTTCGTGTATTGCTCTGTTTAAGCTGTTGAAAGCACATCTGCAGTAACTACATGGTTGTGTAAAAGGCTGACAGTCTAATATTAAGCAGTGGAATCTTTTTCCTGCAGTTTTAAAGCTCAGCACTTCTGAAAAATTAGTCTGTGATTTAGGAGCTATGTATTAGTGTGGTCTGCAGGTCACATTAGAAGTGTAGCAAGAATAAATAACATTTACAAGAATATACAAGTGACCATGAACTACATGTAATTGGATAATAACTGCTGGCATATTCAGCTGTGAATCATACTCAGCTGAGGGAGACTGACTGTAAATGATATCAAACAGATGTAGAGTAATTTTTAAAATGTTGGAGAAGTAGCATTAATCCCAAAACAGTGTAGTGAGGATTCCCATATGACTACTTTGCATATAGCTCATCAAGGGAAAGCCATATCTCCTCATAAAATGATAGTTTGTTCAGCCTCATATGTGATTTTTCTCTCAGCTGTGTCCAACAAGCTATTACTAAATACATTTAACCTGTAATGCTTTGTGAAAGGAATTGGGAATGATTTTCCAATCAGTTGAGGAAAAAAGTTTTTGAAAACTATAACGTATTGAAAAGAGAAAGGAACTTTTTATTCAGCTCTCAATGCAACCATCGTGAGCAGATGCAGCTGTTTGGTGATTGCACTGCCTAAACTCTTCTACTGAAAGCAACATCCAGAGATTTTCCATATAAAACAAAAGCAGTTTCTTTTGCTTATTCATGTAAATGGAGAAAGGAGAACCCTGGGACATATTTGGTTTTAGAAGCTAAAAATGTTTACTTTCAACTGAGCTTTGTCTTCTAACTACGTACTTTGCATATAGTATGCGATTTATTGATGAGTAATCAAGACACAGAGGGCTTGGATGATGTCTGGGATTCAAGTAGCACAAGATACAGGCAAACTGAGCCTGGCAGTTTGCTTGCAGTAAATATTGAGTGATAAGGCCTCTCGTGTACGTGCTGTCTTAAAAATGATGGGGTTCCTATTTCTCAGCTCCATCAGTTGTTGTTCGGATGTATACACTTTAAAAGTGACTTTTTAAAAGATAGAAGTATAGGTCCATATCTTTAATGTGTCACCTTTAATAGCTGAAGACACTAAATTATTCATTTCTGATGCAGAGGATGAAGTACTGAACTGCAGTTCAGGATGCTGGGCTCTCTCTCTGGCTCTCCCAAAATTCTGCAGATTAGCCTTTGGCAGGTGTCTTCCCCACTTTGGTTTTCACATTTTTGATCTCTACTTTTCTTTTTAAAAAAAGCACACAGCTGTCTGTCTTTCTGTCTTGCTTGCTTTTGTTCTCTCAGTGTCCACTACAGGAGCAGAGATTTGTAATTGTAGAACTAATTCTACAACTTACTGGAAGAAAGCATAGGATTTCATGCTTTCAGTATAAACAAAACCACAGAAACACTTCTCTTGTTTATGAAATAACGGCAATGAAGCGTTAACTTTTGATAGCCATTAATTTTATTTGGATTTTCATTGTTTCTCCCTTCTTTTTCGTGTCTAAGTAGCCACAATGTAGTAATATTTCCTATTCCTTTTTCTTTCTGATTTATTGAAGCAATATGCCTTAGCCCATCAGATAATTACTAAACCATAAAGAACTTTGCTGTGTATCATCATAGGGTTTTTTTTTTTGTTCATTTTGTCAGTTTGTTTTTTTTTCTTATTATCTGTAAATCATATTTTGATGAACACAATATTAATTACTGCACCTTATTGTATTTTGGACAGCAGCATTATTATCTGAAAAAGGTGGAACAGTACAAAAATACAACAACTTATCTTCAAAGTAACGGTGCTGTTGAACTGTCACTCAGCTACTTCAGTATTATTGTCTAGCACTCAATATAATCCACTCACTGTTTCCATCTACTGTTTAAATTTTTTTCCAGCCAAATGCTAGTGAAAAACAAACAACAGAAGGAATGAAACAGTTAACCAGCAAGTATCTTCATAGTATGCATAGTATCTTTCTTGAAAGGAGATACTATGTAAAATCCTATAAAAAAAAATCAGAAAACGGATTTCTCTGTAGCTCGACTTCTTGCTCTGTGCTGGGGCCTGGCCTGTGCCTATCGAACTGCTGTTCAATACTCTAAAAAGACCATGACTGAGGCAGGGACCCAAACTACACACAGAGCCTTCTTGTTCTGCTGCTTATCGTTAACCCCCTGCCCAAGTGTTCAAGAGAAGATGATCATGTGAGAACCCCACAGCCCATTTCACTTAAAGTGATGACCCATCAGCCAGTCTTTGCAAGTTCAGGGGGTTGGGATGGTTTCTTAGGAGGAGCCGAACTAGCAGATCAAAACTGACATGAGAAGTAAGGCTGCAATAGAGATTGGAATTCCTTCTACTTCATTTCCACAAAATGGTAAAGGTAATTTACTGTAAAATTATGTTGTATCAGTAAAATCTGATGTATTGTGATTAAGTAGAATTTCTAACCTCTGGTTTACACGTATGTAATTATTTTATTTCTTCAAGATTTTGCTAAATGGTGAGGTTTTTTTCCTGAATGATTAGTCTTATATATTATGTTTGTAGAAATGAGGATGTGGATAAGCCTATTATCTGGAAAAAAATACTGACAACACACATTTTGGGTCACAGAGTTGAAAAGAGCAATGAGGGGTGTTGTAGAACGACTTCTGTTTTCTTCAGCTGATTTGTCTGTGCTGTAATGGTAGGTGAGTGTTTGAGACATGTTCTTTTGGTAGAAAAAAGCTAGGAGAAATAGATCACTGCTTATCATAAAAGAGATTGTCAACTCCAAAAAAAATATATGAATAAAGATCGAATTAAGTCACTTGAGTAAAAAGGATTTAAAGGTCTTCATAAGTCATGCTTTTGATTTATTAGGTATGGATTTTTAACACAGAGGACACATAGTAGTCCCCTCTTTGTATCAAATGTCGTTCAATAAGTTGATAGCCATTGTGGAGTGGGAAGGGAGACTAGAACAGAATAAAAGAGCCTTTAGGAACCTCCTTTCCCACTGTGTGTTCAGGACTGTCTTGCTTTTCATCATGTGGTTCAGAACGTGCATTGCAACACAGCTGAAGAAACTGCTAAAGATATTTTTCAGCTGTGTAAGCTTGTGTTGAGAAGAGGTTTGTGCAAAGGGACTGGTGGATGTCACTTACCTCCAAAAACCCTCATCTAATTCCATTTGACTGAAAGGAACTGGTCATTCTACTCAAACATATAATGAGTTTAAAACTGTTAGACTTCTGGATTTTAGAGCTTTCCTGGATCCTGTTGTAATCTGGATAAAATTTGGGCATATTTAGGGATTGGTCACTCACAGCATTGTACTTTGGTGTCGCTTATGCTGTCCACGCTATCCCTTCGTGTGCCTGAACCCCCATTACCCAGGGCTCTTAACAGATCAGAACCAACCATGGCGATGCTCCACTGGCTGGAAGCAGTTAGGTCCACCTACTGCAACTCCTTTTTTTGAGTGAGAAACAGCATGTGTTTGAATAACTCCAGCAAAGGCCAGTAGTACATTCACAGTGATAATCCCTCACAGGTTTTTTTCCTTTGTTTGGGATTCTGTTGCTGTTAAGGTTTAACTTCTAGATTGCAATATAGCATCTACAGTTTTATCTATGAAACCAGCTAAAGATAAAAGTGACAGTACTTATGCAAATACATGATGCACTGTTGCAATCAGGTGTTTATGACCCAAATTAAGTAGCTGTGCTTACAATTAATTGCCTTCTTGATTGATGATAGTCAGTTTTGAGAAGAAACTGTTTATAAAAGTTTTAGTGTGGTGTTAGCCTAATAATAGAACTTCAGACGTTAATCGAAGAAAGCAGTAAGAGTAAGTGGCCTGATAATTATGAAAGAGAATAAGAAAGGAAAGAAGTTGTATTTTTATTTTCCGGGGGGGAGTTCAGTGGTAATGGATATTATACACCATGCTTTTAGTGAAAACTAGTGGGGTTTCAAAGGAAAACTTTTAATATAAATTGTCAACACAGTCTTTGCCTACTTTTCTTGCACAGCTCAGTGGAGTATGAAAAGACATATTGCATCCTTTGCTGTAGAAAGTCAGTCTTCCTTATGTGGTTTGTATTCATCCTTACCTGTCACAGAGTATCTCACAGGATTGTGGCTGGGTCTAGACAGATGTGCTGTACATCTCAAACTAGTTTTCAATTTTCAAGCCGTGCTGAATTTGCAGCCATCCCATGCAGCTCATCATACATTCATCCCATCACCATGAAAAGCTATTTTCTAGTGCTAACGGGCTGGATTTAGTACCGTGCTGGACTCATCAGTTAGGTATAAAATTCCTATCTGTGCTGCTTTGGCCAAAAAACAGGAAAAAAAGTTTTCCATGGCTGTTTTGCCTCAGCAGCTTTCCTAACCATTCCAAGCACTTAGACGTGATATGTTTTGACTATATTTATGTAAGACTATTTTTTCCGTACATTCTTCGTTGTATGTATTAGGTTATTTTTCTGCTGTCTTCTGGGGGCTTCCTGGTAAAGTTCTAAACTGTTCCTAATCAGCTTGAGTAGCACTCCTGAAATTTATGAAGACAACAGGCTTCAATCTGCTCTGTGGTTTTATATGCCAGTGTAACACAAATTAACACACCCATGTTGGTCATTAGCATTCTTCACTGGTAGGCAGAAGAAATTTAAAGAATTGTTGACTAGTATAAATCTGGTAAGAGGCTGCAAGTGGGCAGATCTCTAAAATCTTCTGGAACAAAGCTGAGCTTCTGGGTCACGAATTCCCCTGCATTGTAGTCCTGGAGAGACAAAGCAGGTGGGAAAAATCATGGTCTACTCCTAAGGCAGAGTGGATGAAATTATTTACACTAAAGTAGTTTTCAGGTGACTGAGCATAGGATGGGCTGGCTTTGCTCAGGGTTCAAGTTTTGGCTTCTTTGTGCATCTATGAGTCACTGTGTAGTGTGTTGGTGCTTTTAAGATTCCCAGTAACCGGTGGTCAGGTTTCAGTATCAATTCTTTAAATGAAACGTGGTATTACACTTTTTGATAAAAAATAGATGAAGAAATTTTTTCAAGTGGAATGGTTAAGCTGTCTGTGTAAATGTAGTCAGTGTTCACTATTTCCTTTGTCAGTTCTGTTTTTTACTTTTGCTTAGAAACTCTCCATATAATATTAAGCTGTGCATAGAGTAAGCTGTTGGTTTAGTTCCCATTTCATTGATTTAGCTAAAATAACTGGCCTTGGTCTGCTTGAATCATAATTTCTCTATATGGACACTAAATTGCTAGAATAACTATTATACTGTCTGTTTCGGTATAATAGTATAATCTGATTACATCCAGAACTTGGAATATTTTCCATGGTATTAAAATCCTGGAGTCACTTGGAATGTAAAAGAATTCAATAATTTCTGTACAATATTTTTAATGATGGTTACTAATTGCTGAAGCACTCCCATTCTAAACAACCTTTGTTTCCCTTGGTCGGAAATACAAACACCCACAAATGTGTAGAAAAAAGGAGATTCAGAGCATATGGGGTGAGTAGTTATTTCTGCTCTGTATGTTGAAATGAGTTTTGGGCCCATATTCTGTAACAGCAAAACATGAAAACATAATGTACAAATAATTTATATTTCAGATTAAATCTGAATACTTTATTTCATTGCATTATGCTTGCTAATAGTATTATATAAATAATACAGAATCACAGAATATGCTGGGTTGAAAGGCATCCATAAGGATCATCGAGTCCAACTCTTGGCCCTGCACAGGACCATCCCCAAGAGTCACACCATGGGCCTGAGAGGATCATCCAAATGCTTCTTGAGCTCCCTCAGCCTTGGTGCTGTGACCACTGCCCTGGGCAGCCTGTTCAGTGCCCAACCACCCTCTGGGGGAAGAACCTTTTTCTAATATCCAACCTAAACCTCCCCTGACACAACTCCAGGCCATTCCCTCGGGTCCTGTCACTGGTCACCACAAAGAGATCAGTGCCTAGAACAAAGCCTCATAGCTTTCATGCCACAAAGAGTTTGAAAGTTTTGGTAGATGGTGGATAACTCACTTCATCTCCAATATATGGACAGCACATACAGTTAACATTGTTTTGCAAGACACGGAACAAAGCTTGCTGGAATAATATAGTTTCAGGAATGCGTAGAACAGTGTCTGGAAGCTAAACTGAGCTCTAGCAGGTTAGAAAATTTAGGATAAATATATTTATTTTGTTATCCTCTTGTAGGGAAGAGCATTTTCTTTTGATTTCCCTTTTTGAAGAGGTGGAGAGTGCCTGTGGATAAGCTTGGGGAGGTAGCTGGAGCTTGGCAGCCTCAAGGAAAGCATTTGTAGCTGTGTGGACTTACACTGATTATGCACTCATCTGAAACTGTCTCCTACTTTTGCTGCACTGGCCGACATCCTGTAGAGTAAAAACCTGTATCTTCTCATGTCTCTATTTTAAAGTGTATTTCTCAAGGCTTAAAAATTCTCTCAGCTGTGAGGATATTTTTATTCTGTGGGAAGTGCTTCATTTATTTTATTGGACCTTGGTGTACAGCCCCACTGAATGTGGTAGATTCTGAGTCTTTTACTCTGTCTTGGGAGAAGTCTTCTTAGGAGAATCAAAATGGAAAATCCATGAAAAATACTGTCTGATGGAAATAAATATATGATGGGATATAATCACTCCAAGTAACAGTCTGGAAGGTGACACTGAAGTACCTCATTACTTTCTTCAGCCCTTAGCAACCAGCTGCTCTGGGAGATGGCAGCCTGAGCAAAATGGGAGCAGTAGGTGGAGAGGGACAGGGATACAGGTTGGAATAAGCAGCAGAGAAACACTGCACTGGAAAGTGGCAACAGAAAGGGATGATTTCCATCATAGGCAAAGCAGTGATCTTAAA
The DNA here is from genome assembly GCF_003984885.1 of Neopelma chrysocephalum. Classification (NCBI taxonomy): domain Eukaryota; kingdom Metazoa; phylum Chordata; class Aves; order Passeriformes; family Pipridae; genus Neopelma; species Neopelma chrysocephalum. The sequence continues at coordinate 2,142,232 of NW_020897733.1, forward strand.
GGAAACCCCTCATCAGTGCAGCCAGCAAGGCTCATGGCTGCTGGAAAAGCTGTGAAGTCTGGCAAAGAACACAGGCAGCGCTGATATATCCCTGTAGTGAAGCTTTTTTTTTTTGTTGGGAAGAGAAAGTTTGAAACTGTAAGACAGCAAAATGGTAAAACAATGTCAAATTTAGGTCCCAGCATTTATGTTAAGTTCAAATACAGTTTAGATAATTTCATGAGTCTGCTGTTCTTGTCTTTAGTCTCATATAGCATGAACATACAATTTGAACACCTTCCAACCCTGGAGGTGTTCAAGGCCAGGTTGGATGGGCCTCTGAGCAACCTGGTCTAGTGGAAGGTGTCCCTGCTGATGGCAAGGGGGTTGGAACAAGATGATCTTCAAGGTTCCTTCCAACCCAAACTATCCTATGACTCTATGAACATACTTTGATATAGGACAAAAGAAAAAAGAGAGAAGAGCTGCACTGAAGGATAGATGATTCATGTCTTATGGAAAGGAACTCAAATACAGTCCTAAAAGAGAAACCACATCACATCCTCATCCTTATACTTGCCAATATATCATGAGACTTCTTTTTTCTTTTTTTTTTTTAAATAATTTTCTGGCACGTATATTTTACTTTAATATGGCTATTAAACTCCAAATGCTTTCCACAATCAACAGATTGTTGGCTATTCAGAAAACATTGCACTAAATCTAAATTATGTGTTTACTTAGACATGACAGGACTTGATTCATCAATTTTTCATAGATACATACACGGTTTTGTTGTTTTAGAAGAACTCTGGAAGTACCTAGAGGACTTCTAGAGGACTTTCTTCTGCCAACAAGGAATTAGGTAACATTAGACTGGAACTTTCAAGAAAAAGCTTTAAGTAAAAACAACATGTGTCACTGATTTGCCTTCTTCTATAAAGCCTATGCATTATAATAGAAGATCCAAATGCAGTTCAGAGGAGGATCCTCCTGCAGTAGTGAGAGATACCCTTGCCCAACACTGCAGTGGCTGTCACAGGGGTATCTGTAAACCCTTGTGTGCAGTACAGCATCTGAGCATATTGAACCTCTGGCCAAAGATAGACAATTGGATGCTCTTTTTGTCAGTCTTGATGAGCCATTTTATTGCTCCATTATATGAGAATCTTCTACCTATACTGCCAAGTGTCCTGTGTTTCACTTGGGTGTTGGTGGGATTTATCCCTGTTGCAAAACTCCAGGTGTGGAGAGATCATGGCAAATTCAAAGGCAGGGCAAAAGCATTTCCCAAGACTCAAACCTGCCATCCTGTGTAGCAGCTGCCCAGGCTGCATGTCCAGAGTGTTCTGTACCTCACTGAAGGAGGGGGAAAACACCTTGTTTAGCCAGGGCTCTGTTGTCCCTCCAATCACAATGTCAGTTTGGCCCCTAAAAAAAAAGGGAGTGAGCGGGAAGGTTTGCTGGGGGAAGGAAGGAGTCAAAACATACATAATGATGTCTTTCAGGCTAAACTCTTTACTTCAGATGCCTCATTATTTACAGGCTTTTTAAAAGAGTTATAACTTTTTCTTCTTTTCCCTAGTATTTTTCTGAAAGTGTCTGCCTTTTCTATTGATGTCCTATGAGCAATCCTGTAGAGAAACAGGATAAAACACAGTGCTACACATGTCAAAAATATATGCTGCTTTAATATTTTTGGGTGCACGCGCCTCAGAATTCCTAAATTATAATTTGCCTGGGTAAATAACATCAGCAGCAACAAACAAAACCTTGCAGTTTATGCTTTTAGTCAACATTTTATTTTGATTTTCTGTATTCTACAATGGCAAGTCTGTCACTGCCAAGTACTTTCTGGCTTTTACTGCAAAAGATGTACAGCCCTTGCTGCTTTGTTAATACAAGCTGCTTTCATATGTTTCCTTTCTACTTTACAAAAACATAGCACTCTGCCTCTTGATATTTCCCAGCTAATTTATATATAATATTTATTCATACATAAAAGGTGCTATATTGTAACACACCTCTTGCTAAGGCAAGTAACAGTAACCGTCTGGCTTCTGTGACCATATGCAAAATTGCTTGATGATAATTTCTACAATACAAAAATATAACAAATTTTATAATAGCCGAGAAAAAAATATTGTGTGTGTGTGTGCAATGTCAGTGGAAACTGGGTGGAATAGCTTTGTGGTGTTTGATTTTATTGATGTCTGTGGCAAATTTCAGACCCTTAAATACTATGTATTTATTGTTAATTGTTTTCATCTAGTTTTACGCTTCTATGATGCCTTTCATTGGACATATTGTGGTTTTCTCCCTGAAAATAAAATCCCCAGCTTGTGCCTCACAGGTCAGTGTGTCAGTGGGACAGAACTGTGTTTCATACGGACACGCAGAGCTGTGCTGCTGCCACAGTTGTAATTGTTTGGTCAGAGCACTTGAACACCTCCTGAGCTTGGGATAACGAGTCACCAGGCAGGAATGGCACTGGGAAGGGCTCATCTGTGGTGATGCATTCCCTGGGTGCAGTTTTGGCTAGCTCAAAGGAGACAAGGAGCGTTGTACAAGGTTGTGGTTCAAGGGGTTGTGTGGGTCTATTCCCAACTGGATGACTGGGAAAGGCCACACACTTTGAAGAAGAGGCAATATTTTGTTGTGGTGTTCTTGGCCAGGAGGCTGAAATAGATGCTGTAGCTCCCCGGAGGAAGGACCAAGGATGGTGGGGGATAGTGGGGAACAGAAGGATATTTAATTTTTTCTGTTGTGAAACACAGTCTACAGCCAGAGCGAGATAAGCTCAGCAATTTGATCTATGGAGTTTATGGCCCAAATCAGCAAAAAGTCTTTCAAAAGAGTGGTGTAGAATGCCTAGAGATTTCTCATGCCTTCGTTTCAGGGTAAGAATTAATTTCTCTTTCATCCTTTTGGTATGTGAAAGGAGAACTTCCAGTTTATGGATTCAAAAAAGAAAACACAGCTAACTAGGTCAATGAAAAATACTGCATATATATTTTCAGGGTAATTTCTATATTGCTGAACTCTACAAGAGCTCTTTACAGATGTATGTAACCTTGTCCCTTCCCTGCTGACTGTTTAAGTTGTGGCAGATGTTTTAAAAAAAAAGTCATCTCTTTTCTGCTGCTATGCCTAAACTTTGCATTGTCTTTCACTGTAGCCAGGACTGGACAGTGATTGAATGTCATCTAGCACTTATTAATATGAATGTTGTCATTTGTCATCCCAGTTATCACTGTCACTTTGTCATTTCAGTTTGTGTTATATTGGCTCCCAGTGTTGCTACTTCTGTGTCCTTTATTTCACATGTAAATCCATTAACTATGTAAGTTAACATACCTGAAGACTAGTTCCAAGGGAGAAAGACTCATGTCTCATTACATCTATTCTGTGTACCCTCTATTGCATGTGATGCATGCTTTTTAGGAAAGAAGAGTATCTGCTTTATCTTAGACCATGGAATATGCTGTATTTCTACTTCCTTTATGTTCCTTTCATAAGAGAATAAAAGTTACACAATGTCATTGCATTAGCAATGAAGCCTTTGGTCTTCATGTTTGATTGGGTTATTTTGGTGTAGTCAGAATAACCTTTCTGAAACCTCAGATATAAATTTCTACTTCTGACTTCAGAAAGCTAAAGAGTGACATTAACAACTAAAATAATCTCATGCTCCCATTATCTAGCAAGAAGGTAAATTAGGTTCAGAAAAAACAGGGTGTTATTCCGCAGCTGAAATAAACTGGAATATCTGTTTGAATGGTAGAGAGGGCTGGAAAGAGCACAAAACATCACTGACATAAGAAGTATGTATGTGTATATATATATATATATATATAAATTATAAAGATATATAAAAGCAGCTCTCTATAACATTGTTGGTTTTCATAAAATTTGCTGTATCAGTGGGCATTGTTTCAGAATGTGTGAAATAGTTAATTTTTTAGTCAGAACTTAGTTAATACCTGTCAAAACTTGAATTTTTTGAGCATATGCCAGCTGAATACCAGATCTATATCTAGCCAGGAGTAAGAGCAGTATATTGCAGACACTTCCATGCTGTTTGCACAGTGACACCTGGCTCTGTATCAGTGTATGAATGCCTTAGATTGTCATGGGCTGCTCTTCTGGGATTTGACTGTACTTTTACTTACAGTGAAGGAACCTGGTCTGCTTGGTCTGTTCTCCAGCTTGCTCAGAGATTCCTTAAAGAACCAAACCCACCAACATATGCTGCAGGAAAAGCAAACTGCTGAGGTCTTAATTAAAGAGAAGAAATTTATTAATTAGGTAGATTACTGAAAGAGCTTTCCAGGGAACACCTCCTGACTTCTTCAGGAGTTTCAGAAAGGGAATGTGTGTCCAAACAATGACCCTGTTCTAGAGCTGGAAACATAAGTTCTAAGGTGAAAGCACAAGAACAGTGTGTAGTGAAGAAACAAGTGGCCAGTGAAATTGGAGCTGAGCCAGTGTGAAGTGCACAAGCTCAGAAAAAATCATTATGACTCGGAACACTGTGGTAGTGTAGTTTGTCCAAGTAATAGGAAATCCAGGAAAGCTGTCTTATAAAATCCATGTTTCATATTACAGATAGGAAGCGCATTATAAAAGGGAATGTGAAGCTGAAAAATCTACTCACCTGTACATAAATGGGAGAGCTGTATAAATGTTATGCATGCGTTAATACTTGTAGACCATATGGGGGTTATGTATTAGATTTCAGGGTTTTTTCATCATCGTCATCACCACTTGTGGGTTTTATGAATGTCTCTCTTGCAGAATAAAGGCTTGAAGAAGTGCTGAAGGCAAGGGAATCTGCTGTAATGTTAATTTTTGTTTTCTTCCCAGAACTGCCTTATAATATGCAGTAACCCATATTCATTCTATCGAGGAAAAGTACTGTTGGCTTTTTCTTTCCCTTCTTCCTTCCTCTTCTTTGTTTTAGATGAAGAAATTACTAGATGCTTTCCTAATTTCTGTCTTGCAGGAAAGAACAGCCTTTTCTGCCTTTGTTGAGTAAACTGTCTTGCTTTAGTGTCTTCAAAACCATCTTCTTATAACTTAATTAAAATTCAGCCTTTTTGCTAAGTCACCTTAATTTTATTGCTGTACTTCTGTATTTTGCTACTTTTTTTACTAAATAATGCAATAAGACAGTGGAATTTCATTACAATATCCAATAAATAATAAGGTAAAGTGTAAAATGCAGCAATAAAAATGATCAATATAAAAAATAATTATGCGGTGTACATATAGCGTATACATTTAACTATTTAAAGTTAATTTTCCTTTGAAATTAAGCATTTTAATAACTTGACAAAAGTTTTGGGGAGCATAAGTTCGTGTTTTTCATGGTAAGTATATATATAAACCCAGAGAAAAGGGAAAATAAGAGGCATCAAAAATAATCTGATTTACTCTTCATTGAAAAAATGGGGGAAAAATGTGTCTTTAGTGTTGCTTTTGATTTCTTTGATACCTTGGATTGGTTTGGTTTTGGTTTCGATCCAGCTCTGAGCAGTCAGGGAAATGGGCAGTGTTAAGTGTCTCTTATTTAAAATATTTTAAATAAATCACATGGTGTTTAAATAAATCCCACCAAGCATTGTCAATGTCCTCATCACACCAGGGCTTTGATCAGTGTTTGCAGTGTAAGAGCCACCCATTAATCCATGAAACCTGAGCTGAAGAGGGGGCACTGGTAGTGTTAGTAAGGCACAAACTTTGAATAGTTCTCTTTTTGGACACTATTTCTCTGACTTCTTGTGAAAGAAATACTTGTTGCGGACCTGTTGCTTAGACTTAAATTCAGGTTAGCCTAAGCATGAGATATATATTATTCAAGAGAGACGATGCTTTAAATGGAAAAAAACTGGCAGTACTGTTGTGTATCTAAAAGTCGGTTTCATTTAGATGATAATACAGTTTTAATAAGACAAACCATCAGCAGTTTTGAGTTATTTGAAATTCAATGGCAAACATTTTAAGATAATTAAGTTTGTATGCTTGTTCTGTTTGACCAAGTCCTATTTTCTTGCTTCCATCTGCTCAAAAGGAGGTGGCATGTATGGCCCCCGTGAGCCTTATTTCAGATCTTTGCTCAGTATGTGGTGTCAGCAGCAAGGACGGTGCCGTGGTTGGCGTCAGCACTTACAGTGCCTGGAGTGTCTCCCCGAGATTTGATTTCGTGCAACCAAAGGTGAACAGCAAGATAGTATCATATGCTTAAAAGTGAAGAGTTTTGAAAAAACATAGCAGACTTGCAAAATTTGGCAAATGCTAGTTTATATTTGTAGAGAAGGACAATGATCTGGTGTTTCAGACCTTTCAAAAGCAGATGTGTGATGCTATCTGTGTGTTAGGGCCACTTGGTAGCAGAAACCCAAGACAGAATTAAGAAACTCACTAAACTGGGCTTGAATTTGAATAAACTTGATGTTTTGGAAGGGGTAAAGATCTGCTCTGGCATCTATAACTGCACATTGATGACGGAGGTTATTTTTAAAGGAAAAGGTATTTTTCCACAGCAACTTCTAGGTTTACCATGAGGATGTTCTTTGAAGGTGAAAGATGTTATGAAAGTCTTTTTCCTTCTCATATCATCAAATGCACTGTTATGGTTTGGAGTTTTGGAGCTGCTAACAGGGCTGGTGAGAGGAATCACCACGCTGGGACTTGGTGTCCCACTAACTGAGCAGTTTTATTACACAATGGTTACAGTAACCTTTAAGCACATGAGAAAAGACTAATGTAAGTTGTACTGGATGTCTCAGTCATGCAGCTGGAAAATATGGGTCCCTTTCCTTATATCCAGTTCTCCCTTCTCATATAATTGAGCTATTAACATTTTAGAAATCATTAGGGCCTAACAAGTCTTATGCTTTTTGCTGAAAGTAGCATTGTGTGTATTTGAATGAAAGGGATGTTTCTTTCAGGAAAGCTTTCCTAAAACCATATCTTCTCATGGATTTGTGTCTGAGAGCTATTTCTTAATGCAGAACAGTCAATTCTCTACAAATTAGTACTCTCTGGTGATAGCAGGGAGAAACTCGCTTGTACTGCTGCAGAGAAATTACCTGGCCCTGTGCAGTGGTGTTTGCTCATATTTATAACATTTAGTTCCTGTGGAATGTTAGTCTAAAAAATGGAATTTTTATTGCTCAAAATTGATCAGGCAAAAGTTTTTTTACTAAACCCCCTTTGAGCCTATTAGGAGCTATGTTGGACTTTGCTAAGCTTGACGTCTTGTGCCCCCAAAAGAACTGTAACCTAAAATATATTTTGTTTCTAAAAAGGTAGTCATACTATCTCAGGAATTAATGGCTTACATAAGTCTGATAGCAAAATGCAACCCTCACACAATATGTCAAATATCAAGGAAATTTGAGTAAGGCTGCGAATTTCAGCTTATTTGACAGGCATTTTAAGAACAGCACCTTAATCTCAATGGTAGGGTCTTATGTTTTAAATGGAATTAACTGTTCCATTCAGCTGTGTGTGTATTCTCCAAATCTGCCAGGTCCTGTCTGGGTACAGGAATATTTGACCTGGTCTGGTCAAGTACTTTTGCTAAACATGATCAGTATAGAGGGAACTAGAGTAAAATGCTGGATGTGCATATTTTTCCCATCCTAAATGAAACAGAAGTTGTCAAATCACAGATTAATTAAATGATTATAACTTTGGCCTCTGAAATGCAAACAGGGGTGAAGGATTCTCCATGGGACTTTATCTTACAGTGCTAAATGCCAATTTTAGTTTCTTAAAATCGAAATTAAAATTCCTTAAAGAAATTGTTAGGGCTCTTATGTGTGAATGTATTAGCAACTCTAGTTTTAAGTTTTATTTTACTTTCTCTGGGCTGTATTTTGCTCAAACAGAGAAAGAAATCCTTTGCATTGAATTAACAAAATGATGAAAACAACAATAAACTTGAACAAGGAGCTAACATTGAAAACCAAGGGCAACCTGAATGCAACAATCTCATTTTATATTTTTTAACTTAATTTTTTATTTATGTAATTATTTAATCACTTTTTCCATCACTAATTGGAAATTGTCTCATGCATTTCATGCACAATTTGAAGTGATACCTTCCCCTCTTGAGTTGGGCCCTTCCACCTTGTACAGCTCATGACAAGTATTCAAAAATTTACCAGTTTGTTATCCTTACATACTGAGGGAAGTCTCTACCAACAGGAAAGAAAAGGAGCTATATATTACAGCCAGAATATCAGAGGATCATGCAGGCATAATGTATTATGAGATACTTAATAGCTAATTATCAAAAAGGTGTTGTAAGATGGGGACTAAAGCCAACAGCTTTTGGATATTTTTCTTTGTCCCGTGGATTGAAGCAATTAGTAAAAATGTTATTGTCAAAAAAGTTTCCATTGTTATTTTCCACATGTGTCCTCTGCAATTGTATGAGTTCTTTCAATGATAAATAAAAATGAATCTTCTTTCTCAATCAGAAAAAAAAATAATTCAAAGTGTCCTACTGATACCAGTATGAACAATATAGTTTTTCATAAAAGGTAGAAGTTGTTTATATCCTAATATCTGATAAAAATATTCAAGGTTATTTTGAGCCCTGTGGGACAACAGTAAAGGCTTCTGCTTTAACAATTGGAATAAAGAGCCTTTAGAAACCCTTGAGTTTCTGTAGTGAAATGGAGCAGCAGCCTCTTAAATGAGTATGTTGTCTCTGCCATGGTAAGATGGTCTATCAAAAATATATATATATGAATACATATGAAGTTGTCTTATTGAAGTTTGGTGTTTATGTTGCACTTTCATTCATCTACAATTATATAGAGTAGGTTTTTTTGTGGAAAATATGTATTTTGACTAGTGGCATTATTTATAAAGGCAAACAGTTCATAGATTAGACTGCGCATAGTTATTTAATAATATCTGTTCCTTGATCCTTACTTGGACAGGTTTCTGCAAAACCACACTTCCTTGCAATCTAGAAAAATATTTTAAAAGCTTTTTATGCCTTTCAGTTGAACGTATAATTGCCAATGTTATTTATTGTTATTTATTTTTTAACATAAAAGCTGTATTTCTGTTGGTATCCAAATTTTAAAAACTGGAATAGAATGCTGCAATTTGGGTTACGCGGATGTCTGACTGATTATTAAAAACTACTTTTAAAGAAGAAAAAATAGTTTTTACAGATGACTGTGCTGTTTCTTACTGGCCTTCTTAAAAATTACTGTTATTTTAGCTGGTTATTCACATGAGTAAACCACTGAACTCTGCAAAGGTTTCAATATTCTGGCTTTTATGATTTTCACTGTTACAGAAGTGATTTGTAGTATTTTACTATTATATGAAGCCAATAATACAGGACTGCAGAATGTACTTTATTTCTCTCTTTGGTTTCTGTCACTTCCCTCTGACTTAATGACCCGTTACCTGAGGTGCTTATACATGATGCACATCTCCATTTGTGTATATGTGTACATAAATATTATTTTGTGATATTTTGGAAAAGAATTCCTGGAGACTGAGGACTGTTGTTTTGCGCAAGCAATATGGGAAGGGCAAGGCAATACTTGTGCCCTTCAGGAGAACTGACACAATGACTCCGAAATAAAAGATGACAGATAGCTGGGAACATAAAAGAGCACGTAGCACATAAACTTTCGAGTACACATTTTTCTCTGAATTTCCTTATTTCCATATAATTTTGGGTCAGAAGAGGGAGGTGGGGGACATCCCTCCATTCTCACAGTAGTTTCTATATTAATGGCTATTTTCTGTGTTAAGTAGGTGTATGGATTGTATTAAATATTTCCCATTCTGTCTATTCCCAAACCACTTATATTTCAAAGATTTTATGTTCTATCATGCTGATAATATGGATTTTCCAACTCCATGAAGAAATTTACACAATAGACCTTAATAACTTCTAGAAGATTATCAGCAATCTCACAAACAATTAGTTACAGGTTTAAAGACTCAGTTAAACTTTGAATAAATACTATAAAAATATCTGCACGTGACTTCTCTGAGGAATCCAAATCTGAGATTTTAATTAATATCTATTTTCTCTCTTCTTAGAACTTCAAAATTTAAAGCAGTTATTTCTTTTAGTATTTTGGATGTCTGGTTATATGCAGCCTATTTACACGGAATGAGGGCAGGCACTACTGACGTGTAAGATAAAATGAAACAGTGTCTTCTTCCAGAGCCCAGTCCAATTCTTAGCTATTCATCAGGGACAACAATCCTGGCTCAAATAGAATGTTTCTGGAAAGTTAAATGTAGTGGAAATATTTTAATTTCCACTGCTGAACCTCTGACAACACTTTTCTCTTATGGGAATAGTTTGAGCATAAAATAAGCAAATCTCTTCTGACAGAGACACTTCTGTTTGGCTTTTGAATTTTACTGAGAAACTTAGCACAGAAAAGAAACCACAGCAGAAAACACACACACAAAAAAATCTAGATCTAAAAGGTGTCTGGATAACACTAGTATTTTCTATGAATATGAACAGTTTTTCAGAAACAATTCAGGATGTGGGTGAATGATTGCATGTATATTAGGGTCTTATGACATGCTGGATCACTGTTACATGTTTTGCTTCCTCACTCCTACAAGTTTGTAATCACTTCATTGATCAATTCCTGAAATAGAGCAGGTTCTTCTATTTTATGTCATTATTAATCATAATCATATTATACATTCGGATTTTGGATATACCTTTCTTAATTTGTCAGTTTAGATTTCTGTTGGGGTGAAGATGCCTCAGTTTTGCAGTATGATGTGGGGGTGACATATTTTATTGTGTGTTTGCGTGGCGGCATTTCAGGGGTGAATCTTTTTTGCATCTCCTCTGAAATGTTCCAAGTAAACCTGCACCAGCCTCTCTTGGTGTGATGTTATATTTTGATGCATGTGTCAAGATCTTCTCAATGACAAACAGAGTTGGCATAACCTATGTTTTAAGTGCATAAGATGGAATTTCTAGTGAGTTTTTGCTGATACTCTCAGTGGTTTTCTAACTTGGCTCCTCATGAAAAGTGTTGAAATTAAAGCTAGATACGTACCCACCAAGACATGAAGAGAATAATGTATTCAAAATATAAAAATGTTTTTTCTGAATGTGTTAATAAGGTCTATATACTTTCCAATTACGCTTACAATATCTGTTAAGAATCTTCCTATATTTATTTATTTTTAATTTCGGGCCTGATGCAATATTTAGAATACAATTATGTCTTGGTTTGCTGTGCTCTTCTTGCCAATTTCTTGTGTTTTGAAGTCTCTCTCTGATTGCTTCTCATTTTTCATTACTGATGGACCCTTCAGACAGGCAGGCTCCGAGCTAATTAGCAAAGCTTTGTTCATGAATGCTTGTTTCCTCCAAAAACTCTGCAGGAAGGAAACTCATGAACAATAGTACAGAATCTGCAGTTGCAGAGGCTGTAGTGTTAATAGTAGTGTGCTGCAATATTTTAAATAAAATCCACCATTTTAGAAGTTATTAATTCATGCTCAGTGATGGGGAAGTTTCTAATCCAAAGGACGATGCACTGCTGCAGTTTTGAGAATCAAAATCTGGCATACAAGAGTGGTGTCTGTCTAAACCACCATTTGAAATTCCTCTCAAATTCTGTGGTCAGGCCCTCAAACTGGGTTGTTTTTAGTCATCATCTGGCAAGCTTCAAGCCTTTTTTGTTTTCTTTTGTCCTGCATTGTTCATCTTTTGATTCTGTGGGTGCCTAATTGCTGCTTAAACAAATTGTGCCTCACAGCAATGAAAGGTTGCACTCAGTCTTTTTGTGAAGGCTGAAAGTGGCAGTGAGTAAGGCAAGGGATAGATCTAAGTATGGCAAGAGGAGGAGCTGGATTTTCTGAGATGGTAAAGCAACAAGATCTGGTACCTCAGGGACATAAGAAACTCTGTGATATGAAGAGCTTCTGGTCATCACTGGGTGCTTCTGATTAAGGGCACTCATTTGGTAGCAGGGACAGGAATTTCTCCTGTTAACTCCTGTTACATTCCCGGCATCATCTTTTTGCTGTTTGGGGCATCGCAGCCCTTGTTCAGTGAGACCACCTCTGCTTGGGAGGACCTTCCTTCTTTTGGGATAGTTTTCAACACTATGTTTGCTTATTGCATATGATCCAGAATTTGTTCTTCTGTATTAAGATAGAATATTTTTGTTTCTGGATAATTTTTAACTTTTTCATATTAAATGATCAATAAAAACTACTGTTGCCCACCTGCAGAGGGAAGTGTTGCCAGCACCACTGAAGGTGTGCAATTGCCTCCTGGCAGACACTGCTTAGGAGATCTTTTCCTAAGCCAGGACATGTTCCTTAGGTCTGCCCATGCTCTTACTGTGTGACGTTGTGCATGAAAAATAACATGAATCTAGTCAAAGTCATTCTGTAAATAAGTGGTCCTTAATGACTAAGTGAAGATTTGTGTGTGTGTAAATTCAAGCTTCCCTGGAGTTACCCAGATGAGGGTTCTGGAAGGAGGTCTGGCATGTTACCTGCTATACAATAGATGAAGAATAAGAGTTCCTGCTGCTTCAAAGCAAGACAACCAGAATATTGATTAAGAGCTGGCTTCTGAAAAGATGTATGTTAATCCTTTTGAAGTGAATGTTTATTCAAGGAAGTTTCTGCAGAGATTGCCCATAAATTTGGTGTTGCTTTAAGCGATGGGTAGAATACATATTTCCAGGAAAGGAAATGTAGCATATTGGTTCCATTAAAAATAAGTGTACATTTTGTTAGCTTGTCGTGTCATAGCTTAAACTCATGACTAGGGAATGCAGTGTGCTTTACAGTCAGAAATAGTTCCTAACAAAGATTACAATTCGAGCATGTGATGATTTTGATTAAAATCAACATATGGAATGACAGTTACTAAAAGGCAGATGAAAACCAGTACAAAGAATTAATAAGGGACACTGATAATAGAATGGCCCTTGCTTAATATTTTATGTAGATTCATAAAACATCTTTCAAGTTTTGAATCAACAGCTGGTAAAAAACGCAATAGTAATGAGCTCATTTGTATGTAAATGACTGTCATTCTATTCTAGGCTACCCATGCTTTATGGTATCCTGCTAGATATCACTAAGTATGGTCATGAAAATAGGCCTTCTCAGGAAACCCTTCAAAAAATCAATTTAAATGCAAAGTCTTTGCCCGGCTTTTAAGTTTTCAAAAGTAATTCATAAGGTTCTATCAGTTTGAAAGTTCTGTAGACTTGTATTTAAAATAGTTATCCAGTGCATTATTGGGAGCTGAATATCATACAAATTAGGAGCTCTAGGACAATTCTGACAATACCAGAAGGTAATTTCTTTGCATGTTCCAACTCTCTTGGAAGAACTGGTAAAGTAGGTGGTAATGCCTGTGTACCCAGAGACATGAAGTAAATGCGCAAAAGAATCCACATTGTGTGCATATCTTTATGTTGCTTAGACTCAATATCCACTAGAGCTCCGTATTTTCTGTAAATATCTGGGTTTAAAGGTAGAAAAAACAATTTATAATGAGGAATTTTTACATGGAAACCTTGCCATAGATCATGCCATGGGCCTAACGTAAAAGGAGCAGCTTGAGTTCTGAACAGCCACAAGCACATAGAGAAATAGAGTAGTAGACTTTAAAAAGTAAACCAGACAGCTAAACCCCAGAATTCTTCCAGCAAATAGAAACCAATCAAGTGTTGAGTGTGTATTTTAAATCTTTATATCATATGGAAACTAATAATCTCTGTTACTTTTTATCACTTTTAAAGGATGGTCATAAAGTTGAACCATTTTTACCTTGGCATGAAGAGTTGATGGATCTAGAGTTCAAGCTTTGTGAGTTAAAAAAATATGTTAAGGAAATGAAAGAGCTGAGGGTTTATTTGATAGTATACTGCTCTACACAGAATAAAAGAATTTTAATAGTAGTCCTTTGACTGTAAAAGTAAATTTTCAATGTTTGGAGTAATTTTGACCCTCATAATGCTTCAATTCAGTTAAGCCCTAAAGAAAAGAACTGACTTTCACCTATATTCACTAAAATATTTCACTATTTCTTGCTTTTAGTAATGTGTTTTTAAATGTGTTTTAGGCTTATGCACACTTAAAGTGCAAGCCTTAGTGAACATATATCGGAGATTAGAAGTGTGTGTTGGAATGAAAACCAGAAAGAAATGTTTTGATTGATAGCTCAGAAGGAAATGCCAAGGATAAATATAAATACAGTTGATTGCAATTGATGTGGGCAAGTGGTAATCAGTTGCTAATCTAAACAAACAAGACTCCAGCAGATTTTTCAACTCTTCACCTTTCCACTTGTCTTTGAGTTGCCTTTCCCAATCCCATATAGAAACAAATTTTTTACTTGTAATATTACTACTATATTTATTATGTAGTGGGAGAGTTAATGAAAAATACATTTCTAAAAAGAGAAAAGTATATGGATAAAGTGAATGAGTATGATGTGAGGGGCAGTATCATCTTTGTCAACTTTAGAGAAAACTAGGACACTGTACATTTTCTGCAAGCTAAAGTACACTGCCTTATTTATTATACTATATATATATAATATGGTAATATTAAAATAATGTCTACATGCAGGAATTCCATGTGAATTGTAATTTTCTGTAAAGTGACTGGAAATACAAAGAGGGGTACTCTTCTGTTCCATTATTTATTTTGCCGAGGAAAGGTTTCAATGAGGTGCCATTTTGCATTCATTCCTGGTATGAATGTTCTGGGTGAAAGCAGTTGTCTGACAGTAGTTTGCTGTGGGCAGGGTTCCTGTTAACAGCTGTAACCTTCAGGCTGATGAAGGTGATGTGGACAGAGTGAAGTGGATTGGGGAATTCAAGGGTCTTGTAATGAATTATGATGAACCCTCTATGCTCTAAATGAGGTGGTGGGACTGACCATTTTTTATTAGATCATGTGTTAACACAGAGCAGTTTTGAGCTGTTTATTAATGTGTTGACCTCCTTGTTAAGAGATTGGACATTTAGTATTAAAGGTACTTTAAAATACAGTTGCCTTTTCTCAGTCCTCCCTTTTAATTTCCTTGAGGATTGTCTGCACTACTCTATACAAATAATAAAATCTGATACATATAATTCTTTGTCTGTGACATCTTTTTAAGAAATCTGTTTGTCAAAGTGCAAGTTGCAGAAATGAGGTAAGACTGCTATTATTTCCACTAATTTTTATCTCTGTATATTTTTTACATTGTAAAACAAGAAAAAAAAGAAAGACTTTTTCCTCTATGTAATACCACACGTGTGAAAAGTGAATATAAAATTTCAAGAAAAATAAACTGAAGCAAATTTTAGGTAAATATTAAAAAAGTGGAAATTGCCTGCGTAAAATATAAGTATTCACACATTGAATTCAAGAATTACAGTAATTCAGAGGAGAAATAATACCATGTGAGCTGCATTTCCAATTAGAATGAATTATCTTACTGCGAATTTTAGGTAGTTAACTTAATTGCAAGAAATTTTTAGTTTATTAGCTGTGAAGTAAGATGAGATATGAATACTCTCAAGAATTAGAAGCAGCTCATGAATTGGTTGCTCATGAATTTTTTGCTTATGGATTGAGGTAAAAGTTGAAAAAAATAATTATGCATAGTTATTGAGGAGTGTGATTAGAGCATCTGGTTGTTTTCTGGCTTGTTATTGTGTCTTCTGAAAGATGATGGAACTGGAACTGAGGTGATATGAGCTAAAACAACTGTGAGATGTTTCAAAGCTCTCCACAGAAGGTCACACCTTTCCCTATTCACACAGCTCTTAACCCTGGAGTTTAGCAAAAAGAAACACCTGATGGAATTTCAGGCTATTGTAAAGAATTATCAACAGACCCTATTAAAGTGTACAATGGTACATTGGGAAATCTCTAAAGGCTCCTTTGTCAAGGCTAGTTTATAGTCCATACAGTTTGTTAAAAGGCTTTTAGAGTCATCATTGTCGATTGGATCCGTGTGGCCATTGTAAGTGTGCAGTAAGTCAACATTAAAGTCCTTATGAAACTTTAATGCCAAAAAATTAAAAGCACAAGTGCTGTAATCAGTTCATAAAACAAAATATTTGACTGTCTGACCCCCTGCTGCCAAGTGGGGATCGATGAATGTCATATTGGTTTATTTTCTTTCTCTCCAGTAGATGTGTGTTTGTACCTTTTCCTCTACACCCATAGCCCAGTGCCCTGTGTTAGCCATGGATTTCTGCATTACAGGCAAACAGAATATCCACTCCTAACTTCGGCTACTGATAAGCATGTGTTCTGTGTGCAAAGCACTGTGGCAGCAGTCAGCTGCATGGCTGCAAGTGGACAGCTTGCTGTTTACTGCACTGGTGCACCTTCCTGAAAGTTATTGAATTTGTGCTCAGTCACATATATTTTCCAGGTATTTTCATATTTTTTTCAGCTTTATGATCAGAAGTGAATGAAGGGCAACATGTTCATTTTAAAGAAAGTCGGTTACTGAGTCTTCTGTAAAAATAGCATGGTAAGGATGGTCCTGGTGTGAGACTGCTTCTCATTGAACAGACCTTTAGCAGGCCAGGATATGTGAATTTCTGTTTTATTTAGTTGGTTTTTTGTTTTGTTTTGTTTTGTTTTTCCTTGAACTTCTCACATTCACCTGTTCTGTTCCACTTGTACCCAGAGCTGTAATCTCTATTTTTCAGCGTAGTACATATTCTTTTATTTTTCCCTCGATCTATCTCAATATCTGCCAATTCTCCATTTTAACCTTGATTATTTCATTTGATCATTTGTTTTCACCAGCATAATATTTCAGAGTTTGGCACCAAGTTTTACAAGCTCAAAGTCTTTTAAAGTAACAGTATAAATCAAAACTGAAGGTGGTGGAATATGTGGCCACTATTTAGAATACGACATCTTTGCACAATGTTGAAATGATGTAAAAAGCTTAAAGATTATGCATTTGTTTACTTAGTGTACAGATAGATGACAAAGCCAATGTTAAGGAGTATAACAGATAGGAAATTTGATGCCTTCTTTTTAAACACAGAGAAGCAACAGTTTTAAAATGTAAACAGTTCTTAAACTGCATTGCTTGCATGTGGAATACAATCAATTAGCTAAAATACAAAGTTAATTTAGAAATGTAATTATGTATCTTCAAAGTAGAATCGGGCATGTGGACAGACATGAAAAAAATTGGCATGAAAAAATCTGTAACTTTTCCATGCTGGGAAGAATTATTAGGAAACTTTTAAATACTGAATAATTTGGAAAAAAATGAGGACTATTATGATTTATATCATCCTGAAGTAACAGTGACATGTAACCTTGTTAACTTCAGAGAGGAAATTACTGTATTCCTGAAAGTCATCTGCAATGGAGGCTTTTCATGGTGTAACTGAGAAATAATGACTAGATCAATTTTAGCAGGAATGAAGTTTGCAGATTATATATATTGACACTTTGTTCCAGGGAATGTAAACAAAAAACGCTTAACAACCAACCACCTACCTCTTGAATAACATATTTTTTGGTGAAAAGTAAAACAACCACAAAGGCAGAATGTATCTGATTTTGTATATTTTCTTACTAGCTGTTGCAAGAAAAATCCAATTCTTCTTGCTAGTATTACTCAGATTGAGTGCATAAGAGAACGAAAATTGTTTTCATCGAAACCCATGACCTAAACCCCCTTTACTTCAGTCATAGCAGGACTGGACGTTGCACTGCAGGGGAACATGTGGTTTCGATTTCATAGTAAGCTGTTGCAACAGTTGTTATCTTTATTTTTTTAAAAAGCATTATTTAAAATCTTTTTGGATTAAACATCATGCAGAAGTGTTTCTGAAGTGTTTCCTGCCCAGCAGTCTGTGTGTGTCTGGAGTGGAAGGGACCAGGAGAAGCAGGAATCTTCCTCATCTTCATTTAGTTTCAAACCCCTTCAATGGTCATTGTGCTCGTTTCAAGTGATCGACGTTCAGGCCTGTCTTTCTCTAAAGCATTTTACCTGTTTCACAGATAATCAGGTGGGAGGAAATCTGTATGACAGTACTTTAAAGAACCAACAAAGTTTAGATATTTTGCTTATTTGCTTGCTTATGTTTATCTAATTAGTCTAACAAGGATTTATTATTACTCAGGTGAAAAACAATTTCTGCTACTGTGTGTTTGCATCCATATGTGCCACAGTGCTCTTGTATTTATTAGTTACGTGGTCAAAATTCCTCCTCCTTTAGTATGATTTTCCTGTGCAGAAAAAAGAAAATGGGATTCTAGAGGGGAAGAGAAGTGCTGAACAAAAATAGGGAACTTCAGTTCAAACTTATTGTATGTAATAAGAGCTTTAAAAAAAGTCTGTATTGCTTTTGAAAATATTACACTAAATGTTACAAGGTGGTCCTACGGAAGTAGCGTGTTTTTGTGTTTTAGGATTTTCTTCATGCTATTAAAAAGAGATGAAAGTTACTGTCAGCAACACATGGACCAATGATGCAATTTTGTCCATATCTACACGAACACTGCTGTGTCACATTGTTGGCTTTCACTTCTCCGTCAGAGAGAACAAACATTTTTCACTGGTGGTTTATTTTTTTGTGCTTCATAGCATTTTGTGCTAAACATTGATTCAGATAATGATAAAGTAGTTAGAAACCAATTTTCTACTATCATATATTTTCATTTGTCTGTTACCTGTTTAATCTAGACTGCATCTTTATCGAAATAAACTGTCATTTGGAAAAATGTTTTTCTCAACAATATAGACTACATTTAACGCTCTAATATAGTGCATTTTTTTTAAAAAGAAGGTTAAAGGAAGGTTCCACTGCATTAGTTTTCTGTCTAGCTTGAACCAGAGAGGTGTTCTGAGCTTCTTTTGTAAAATGTTGCACAGTATGAGAAGTTTACCAGAAAAAAGTAGAAGCATTTGCCTTTAAATATTCATGTAGAAAGCTGAAATAGTGGGAAAGTTTTCCTAGTGACAAGTTAATGCATTATGTTTTCTCAGTGGAAATTTTTGTCTTGGATAAAATGCACAAAAGTCTTCAAGGACAACAGATTGACAAGGGCATATTTTTAGAGATTAAATTGCTCTTGCATTATAAAATGAATATTCCAGGTATAAACCCAACACAATGCTTTTCTTTCAAAGTATTTGATCTTCAAGAGATATTTGCTTCAGCAATTAGAAGAAAAAAGTTAACTTCAATTACAAGTTTCTTGGCAGTTTGTAATCTTTGTCTCAGCTGGAACTGAGCATGTAGTTTTCTTGCAGGGAGATGCTTCAGAACCACAGATAACTTTCTCAGAAAGTGGTGATGGATAAGGGTATTGGAGGAAAATTTTGCTTTATCAGAAGTCAGCTTCAAAATCTTTCTGACTTTATAGTCTAAAAACTAACCTGCCACATATACAATAGACATTTCATTACTCCACAGGTTAATGCACCAAATGAGCTTATTGTTAGATTTAGATGAACAAGTGGTGTTCTGTGGATGTCTTTGTGTCGCCCAGTGGGGGAAGTTTGCTGTGAGAGGAAACACAGTATGTGCATTTAACAGCAGTGACTGAATGCCAGAATAGAAGAAAATTTGCTCTAACACGGACCTATTAAGTTCAGTGTTTAACTTCAATTTATTTACACCCTGAAAATACCCAAAGACTATAGGGGCAGTGACAGCATGGTCTTGAGGGATGCAATACAATGCCACAAGGAAACCAAGTCTAATTTAAAAATCTCACAATTTAGAATATGAAAGAATCAAATAATGCCAAGCCAACACCTTTGCAAACGGTTCTGATTTATTATCCATCTTTTTCTAAGTTTTTCTCAGTGTCCTTTTGTTCACTCTACAGTCAGTGCTCTCCATGACCAAAGCTGATGTAAATGTGAAGTGTCACTGCCATGGGAGGGCACCTCCTCTGTGTGGAACCCCTCGTTGCAGTCACTCACTGTGACATGACACAAATACTGACAAACTGTCAGTCACATTCTCAATACAGACCAACTAATCACCCCTGTGCTCTTCAAAAAGCTTAAGTTTGACAAGATGGCTGGTATTCATTTTCTGTTATTCATCACCTGAAAAGAACTTCTGAAAGGTTTAATGAGATAGCTGAAAGATGAATAAGAAGTAAATGTTCAGTAATGTTGTTTCCTCGGATGTTTTGAGAGGCAAATATTTGTATTTGCAAGAAATAATAATCTAACTATGATTCTCAACAGGGTGTCATAGGATTTTCAGCCAGAACAGTTTGGGAATACATTGTTTCAGGCTATTTATTCAGGAAGTGAGAATAGATGAAATTCTCCAATGGGATTGAAAAGTTCCATAATGATACCATAAGACATTAAGTTAGCAGTTGGAAACAACACTTATGAACCACTGGAAGTTAAGTTCTCATGGGTTTAATATTTTCTGTAGCCTCATAAATCCGATAGATACATAACTTCTTTATTAAGTCAGGAATTCTATTTGTTTTTGGAAGCTATCAACAATTCTGCCCTAAAATGAATGAGCTTGTTGTGGTAAACAAATTTGCACATAGGAGATACTTTACTTAAAGAATCCTCCACATGTAAATGATCAAATATTGTCTCTCCTTAATAATAAAAAGACACAAATACAACTTCAGAAGATATACAAATGTCTATGTTAAAATTAAATGTATGTGTTAATTTTCTAGGTCCTGAGGATTTCAGATCCTCATGCAGGTGTTTTCTGCATTGCAAAACTTTAATCACTTTAATGGAGTTTGGCTCTGGTCCTGCAGATAGTCCAGCACCCTCTGTCCTTAGTGCTTGTGGTGAATGCTGAATGGAAACTTGTGGGACTCTATGTGGGAATCTCTTAGATCAAAACCATTGTCCTGGTTGAGTCAGACAGGGATATTTCTTCCATTTTCAGTCTCTAATTTATCTTAGAATGAAGATCTTACTTCATTCCTGTTCTCTGGATTTGCTCTGGCAGAACTGTGTTATAAGAAGCAAGCAGTAGGCATAGTGTTATAATAATTGCCATTGCAGATCACATAAATTTTCCATTTCTCTGTGTTTAATTTAGGCAAGTTTTACCTGAAGAGGTTCTGGAGAAACATAATTTTTAGAAGTACATATTGGAAAACTTGTCTGGTGAAGGGAAAAGTTCTGTAGAGGTGATAACAGGTGAGAAATAGGAAATTGAGTAAGGATGGAGAGGTAATATAGCACTGACACTTGGGAGTAAAGACAGAGGATGGGAGAGGGAAGGGAGCAGAGCACTTGGGAGGGAAAGCAGTGTGGAGTTCAGGAGAGATCATAACGGAAAGGTACAGATGTAATGCTTTTGGATTGGGTCAGAAAAAACTTACAGGAACTTTCCTGTGACTGGAAAAATGTTTGATTCTTTTAGTTTTCCTATGCAGCTTTGCTGCTGGATCTTACCTCAAAATAACTACCTTTCCACTGCCTTTTGCACTGCATGTGAAGTGATTTTGGCATCCATGAAGGTAGCAATTATTTAAAAGTGTTTGGACTTTGTGTGTCAGTTGACTCACAGTGTATTAAGGGTTCATTAGCATGTGGTGGATTCGAGATAATGATTAATGTGGAGAAAGTTCTAGTTTGGAAAAAGTGGATACCAGATTAAACATTTTTTTCCCTTCAGTAGCTTCAAAATCATCCTGTAGCCCAACTCATGACTGTGATGTCTGCGAGGTTAGGGGTGAATAGCAATTAGCTATAGGTTTCCTGGTAATTGCCCCTGCCTAAGGTGAATGCACATAGTCTGGGCCTTATTGAGCTATTTCAAGATTTCTCTTCAGAGAAGCCAAGAAGTTGCTTGGAAACATTGTTTGTGTGTAGCAAATAAGATGCTTGTCATGTTGTTGAGTGTTTAGCAGGCATTTAGACAGGAGAAATTATCAGAAATTACACACTTCTATGTTGTTGTGTATGACAGTTTCCTTTATCCAAATGATTCCATTCAAAGCTGTACTTATATTTTACATTTGATCAAGGGGACATTTCCTATCAAATGTAAATATTTTTTCCTGTGTCCTTATGAGGTGAAACTGAAACATTACAGACTTGGGTTGTTCCAAATCAAATACTCTGTTGCTTATAGTTGAAGACAAACAAGCAAACAAAAAAGAATCATGAATTTAGCTTTAGTTAATTGAAAGTTTTGTAATGAACCCTATGGGCATCGGGAGTTAGCAAATGAGACCAGCCCTGATCCAACTGGATTTCACCTAGGGAAATAGTCTTGATTTGCAGGCTGGAAACTGATGTTTAATCTGTAATCTAGCAAACCTTACAGTAGCCTTTGGTCTAAATCTTAAGAATTTCAGTGGTCACAGTTTCTAACAATAACATGGAATGGCTTTTGCAGTCTGACTGTGCTGTGTCATGCTGAAGTCTCACTGCATCCCTACAGGTCCTGTAACACAGAGAGCACTTGAATGCTCTCCTGGAAACTCTATGGTAGCTAATGTGTGCTTTTGTCTAGTGATGATCTTTTTTTTGCCTCCAGACTATATGACCTGGACTCGCATAATTTAGAAATCTTTTAGTTGATGAATTTTACACCAGAATGCAAACGAAAATGTTAACAAGGTAAAATCTAGTTTGAAAAATGCATTGAAAAAGGGCCTTCATCTGGTAAAAGGAGGGCCATGAAGATACTCAGAAGGCTGGAGCTACGAACACAGGTTGAAAGAGTTGTGCTTGTTTGGCCTGGAGAAGAGTTGATTCTGGGGAGACCTCAGAGCCCCTTCCAGTGCCTAAAGGGGCTGTTGGGTAGGGACTGTTGACAAGGTTAGGAAGTGACAGGACAAGGGGGAATGGCTCTAAACTGAGGCCAGGGTTAGATTAGATATTGGAAAGATATTCTTCCCTGTGAGAGTGGAGAGGCACTGGAACAAGTTACCCAGGGAAGCTGAGGCTGTCCCAATCCTGGAAATGTTCAAGGCCAGGCTGGATGGGGCTTGGAGCAACCTGGCCTAGTGGAAGGTGTCCCTGCCCATGGCAGAGAGTTTGGAACGAGATGATCTTGAAGGTGCCTTATAACCTAAACTGTTCTGTGATTCTAAATTGAAACAGAGCACCGTGTTTAGTCACGGCTCATTAATACAAAGTCTGACTTGAGAGTTTATCTTCAGCAAATACAGCAGACATATACAAAGTCTAAAACAGCTACCCAAGCTTGATGTGAGAAGAAGCTCCTCTAAAGGTTCAAAATAAATTTTCAGATTCCTAAAAATCTTGATCACAGCAGTAAATGGCCTTTTAAATGAACACAGCATTTTAAGATTTAAATAGCATTCAAGGTGTTGTCCTGAGCTTCTGAATCCAAGTAACAAAGCACCAATCCAATTCAGTAAATTCAGTATCTGACCATAATTGGCATTTAATAAAATTCTACAATATGGAAAAATTATGCAGGTGCTGTTAGTTCCACTGTAAAGTGGCTTAATAACTTTTTTTAATATTATAAATAGTTACCCATCCTATCTAATAACATAGATTTTAACTGAGTGTAGGTCATCAAGGAAATTAACTTTGCTACTTGAGGTTATTTTTATTAGGAAATACAACTGACAGTTTTTAGGAAGAGATACACTTCAGGAGTGGCTGGCTTGTGCAGCATCCATTAAAATAAATGGATTTAAAAATAAATTGCATTTTCAAAAGACTACATGAAAGAATTTATGTCCAGCTGTTTAGTCTGGAGCAAATGTGTACTTTTTTCTTTTTTATCTGGATAGGAAATAACAGGAAGGGATTTAGCTAATTCTTCAGAATTTGTGTGGATTAAGGAATCAAGTCTGTTAGTTTTGTGTATATACTTGATTATTATAGACGTATTTATAAATAAAGGTTACAAACAGAAAATTAGGAAAATGGCTATCAAAACATTTAGATCTGATACTTTTTTAATAATATATATTTACTATTTTATGGGAAAATTAAAGAACTTTTTAAAAATTGAAATTCCATGAGATGGATGTAATGCTTTCTATTAAGGTATTTTTCATGAGGAATATTGTCTTTTACTGCTCTCATATTAAGTTCTATTTTTAAAAGAGGGGAATTAAAATATGTATAGAGATGAGATAATGGTAGATTCCATTCCTGCAGTTAGTAAGCAGCTTATAGGAGGGTGGCTGAGACCTTCATCTTCCTTTTGCTGCAACACCAAGTCTGTCTGATTTATTTCTGTGTGTTGCAGAACTGCATCATTGTAATGACTTTTCCAATATTCTGCTGCTGAAACTTTCCACTTTATGCATAGGTGTAATTTGGAGGGAAGAAAGGAAAAGGGAGGGAATGACTTTACTTGGGTTCACTGGGAGTGACCTTCCTTCTGTTATGAATGCTGTGAATGGTCCATCATTATCCTAATTCTGTAACTACAGAAAGTTTACAGGTGTTCCTTGGCCATTTCACAGAGTCACCTCCAATACTACTAATTTTTTTGAGCTATTTATGTAGGGCTGTAGAGGACATGAGTACAGTTGTAAGGCTGACACTCAGAAGTAGCATCTTGCATGGATGGCTCATATAATGAGAAATGACAGCTGACCAAAGGGATGAAAGGAGAAGGCCTAAACAGAGCAAAAAGATAAATGGGTAGAAACGGGTACATCTCCACACTACCGAGCAGTCATTGAAGAAAGGCACAAACTGCTTTGTGTTCTCCCCTCAGCCATTTACCGCTCCAACTATATATATATATATATATATATATTAATTTTTGCACTCCTACCCTCTGCTCTTAGTTTTGAGACTCTCTGGCAGATGCTGACTTGTCTACATTAAAGGGACATCCTCAACATGTTACGATTACTGATTTGATGGCTGTTTCTATGTCACCATGTAAATACAGTCAGAAGGAATCTGTGCCACTGTGTTGGCAGTTGAAGGGGGTTTTATGTCTGCCCTTTACTCCCTGTTTTGCTGGTAGCATTTGTACTCTCATTTTTTGCCTTCTCCCTCCCCAGTGGATTTCATGGTTGGGAGTAGCACCTGTGGCCACTCTGAGCTCTGACAGCTGCAAGACTCAGATGCCAAGCTCTTGAAAGTATTTTTTCTATTGCTGTCATCTGGGTTAGAAGATAGCTTCCAGGCAGACATCTCAGCTGTGTCAGTGTTCATTGCTTGTAGTTGGACAACAAGGTGTCATTGGGCTGGTTAACTTTTCACAATTTCATTTACAGTGCACTCATATGTGTCAAAGAATTAGCTTTCTAGTATGTGTCGTTCTAGAGAGTACGTCCTGGTCTACTGTTCAATATGTTTAAAACTGTCCTTGGATCACCATGTGTTCTGGAGAGGGTTGATAGCTTCTTTTGTGCTCTGCATGTGGTCAAGAACACTCTAGGGCTGTAGCAAATTAGGGATGCTCATAGAAACATCTCATCAGCGTATTTTGCTTGACTGCTGTTGGAAGTGTTTCAAATCTAATTCAGTGTTTAGAAACTGAGAGTACCTGGAACCAGCCATGGCTGGCTCAGCTTACACATCACCAGAAAGGAGACTGTGAATCACAGTCTTGTGTCTTCCTTCTTCTGCTCCAAGTACTGCTGTAGGTTTATGTTTGTTAGGATGTGTATGTGCTCTCTGACATTGCAGCCTCTGTGTGAAACCAGGCAAACTGCCTTTGGGTTAGGATTAGGGTTAGCAAAGGATACCAAATTAGCTGTGAGTTTGCTCTGGAAAAGAGCAAGATCCTATTGCATTTAACTGCAGGACAGTATTATTTTTTTTCTTTCCTCTCTTGTAGCTTTGTTATCTATTTTAAAATTCTGTACAAGTATTTTGAAATATAACATGGCTAATATGGACTGATTCCTGAATGACAATGGATAAGAAGTTGTAGCCAACAAATTCTTGACTTTGTGACCTTACTGCTGTCTAATGTGTGTGTTGGTACAAGGCAATATTTTGTGCAGCCTTGTGACTGTTCTGGAGAGCAAAAACTCTTGAAAGCAGCAAGGATTCCTGTGTCCTAGAAGTGACACATTTGAGTATCACTGGAACTAGATATTCAAACAAACCTAAAAACTCTGTCTCTCCAAGGCTGGTTGTAAAATTGGAAAGCAGAATTAGAATTAGAAATTGCAATTCAAGTTTGATCAGTTAAAGTTAGAAATATCACTGATTTCTTCCCTACCACAAGTCCAGTGAGCAATATCTTGTGACTCCATTTCTATTCAACAAAATGTAAGTTGGAGAAGTGGTAAATGCAACTTTTCTGCATGAAATATAAAGACATTTTTAGGAAATCCTATTTCCACCTGTAGGTTATGCTCTGCATTCTGTTCAGCTCTTTAATGCTGAAGTTTGCATACAGAATTCCCAGTTTCAATATTCACATGATTTCTTTCTGAAGACAATTAATTTATGCATAGTCTCTTGTTACAGAGCTCTAGGCTTGAGAAAACTTTTTGTGGAAAATGGACATACAAATTATTTTGACTCATGCAATTTACTGAGGCAACATCATGGAAAATACAGTCTCTTTTCTGCAGTAAGCAAAATGTGTTGGGGGGAGAGATGACCTTCGGAGATAAGGCTGAAATGAAGCAAAAATGCATTCTCTTCTTATTTCACATTGAGGTTGATTTTTATCAGAACACTTGGATGCATTTAGAAATGGAGTTTAAGAACAGGGATGGACCTTCAAATGTACCTGTGTGACTCTAAACATTACCTGGACAATTATTTTTCTTCTGCTTGTCATATACTACTCTTTGAAGTAAAAGCTCAGAGTGATCAGGGTACTTAAATGCCTTGTGTGTGTAGTCTGAAAGAGATATTTTCGAGTGTGTAAATGTGAAAACTATTTTAAAATGTGAATGCTTCTCTTTTTTTAAGGATTCATTTTTGTGCCCATATAAAAACATATTTCAGTCTATTTTATTTCTGCAGCAAACGAACTCAAAAGATTATTTTTATCCATTGCTTATATATGGTTGAGTTCCCAGAGAAGCACAAAGCTGGCTTAAGGACCTGCACACAGTCATTTGTAGACAGGGCAAAAATCTTGTCTTCTGCTTTGCTGTAAACAGAGCAAAGATCTGTTTAACTCAAACAATCCTCTCCCCCTCCCTGCAAATCATGGGGCCATATGAGCTTACGGGTTTACAGGCAAATCCAACCCTGCAGCTGGGGATACAGGGCTGAGCAGAGAGCACACTGTGGGGTTGGGTACCAGGGATCACTGTTTTGGCTTTGAACATGTCATGCATTTCTCTGGGTGTGTGTGTTTCCTGTAGTGTGACTTTGTCCTCCTCCTGCCCCTGCAAGGCATATTTTCTCTACCCCACTTCATGGCTCTAAATTGTTTTGTTAGGTCATGATGTTCTGAACTGTTCAGGTAATTGGAAAAAAAAAAAAAAAGAAAAAGAAGACTATATTTCCCCAGAATTAGATGGGATGCAATTCCTGCTGCTTATAATGGATTTAATTAACAGAGATTAATTTACCTGGCAGTGCTGTACTCTGTATGCACTGTGTAGTATCAAACCCAGAAACCAAGAGGTGCCTTGCTGGGTCTTATTACTGTAAAAAAAACTCCCAACAAACCCCCCTTAATAAGTATATAAGTAATACATATTATTATACACAAAAGTATGCCAGCTACTGCTACAACAAGGCTGCTCTCTTCCTCTGAACCCTTTCTACTACAAACTGCATTTAGAATAGCTCTTTGGTTATGTGTGATTTCTTTTGCTACAAAAGTAAGACACCAGCTAATTCTTATGATTAGGTGGGTGTCAGCCTATACAAAATGTTTGGTAATTCCAGTTTCCAACGTTGGTGGTACAAAGGACTTGAACATACCTCATGTAATTTCAGCGGAGGCAAAGATGGAAGATGAAGAGCTGCTGATTCATCTTGTTACTCAAGACTGCCAATGTGACTGCCAATTTAAGCTGAGTGTTTTACACTGGAAACAGTAGTGTGGTAGCTCATATAGCTAACTTTTCTGAGGATTTCACTGTGAGAATTCTCCAACTCGCCGGGGGAAAAAATATATAGTGGGAAGTTAAAAGGATAAATGGCCCTTATGTGCTTGTTACTACTCATAATTTTTGTGCCTTAGTTTCATATGGTATTTTAGAAAGCCTCTTGCTTTGAAAGAGGCTGATTTTTTTCTGATGTCTACCATATGAAAGTCTTATTGTTCTAGCTGCTTTCCAGGCTTTGATTTGTTTTGGATTCTCACGACTGCCTGGTTTTTTGAGGGTTAGGGAGGATGCATCCATGGCAAATAAAGTGCTGGCTTCTGTAATATTGGCATTGCTGGAGATAGCTTAAATCTTGTTTGTGAGCCTACATTAGTAATGAGAGACCGAGGCCTTTCGAAGGTCTGCTAGCGCAGGTTTTCCTGGCCCCTGCTCTGCGGCCTGGGCAGATCCTAATCCCCTGTCAGTCACCAAGGGAAGGAAACACCTCTGAAGGTCCTGAGCCAGTGCCAAAAGAATCAGATGGCCACAAAAAGAGTCTTAGAAATTTGTTAGTGACTGGCATGTTAATAATGTTAAAGTACTTAATCATAAAGCAATAACCAGAAGCCTTTATGTTCCAGCCTGCCAAATTTTTACAGTTTTCCAGAAGTTTTCAAGTGATAGACTGCTTTGTTTTACCTGCTGTGTTCACATATATTGAATTATTAAAGAAGAGATCATCTTCTAGAAGTGTCAATTGAGTGGCTGTGAAGTCTTTCAAACAAGCAGTACGTCCTTACATGCAAAACTTTTTAAGTTCCACCCTGCAGTTTTCATGTTTTTCCTTTAAAAAAATGTACTCAGTACAACAGAGATGTCTCCACAGCTGACTGCAGTGATATCTTATGCCTCACTCCTATTATTTTAGTCCCTAACATAATAAAGATTTTCAATCACTTTTAGTTATGAAAGGGAGCACAGGAACAGGTTTCTTTAAATTCATTTTCTATTGGTGTGAAATTTTTGTGATTTTTCTTTTTCCTCTTGCCCCCAAATCCATCTCATATTTCACAGACGAGAAAACAGAGTGATGGTGTGTCACATCCAGTTACATCAGTCACATTGGCAGTCATTACTGACACAGCTTAATGCAGTCTGACTGATGTAATCAGACACGATGTCTCACAGTATACTGTGTCACCCTGAGAAATATGAAGAGACACAGATTTCAGAAAGGCACAGTTAAGGGTTGTTATAGAAAACAAATAATAACCCATGGCATTGTGTCTATGGATGTGCACCCAAAACAAGTAGGTTCTTCTGGACAGAACAAGACCACCGTGCTAAATTCACTTCTGTGGGGAATATAAGGGGTTTTTTAACCCACTTGAATGAACTTCATTTATAAATGAGTTAACACAACTTTCTGCAATAATAATTTCTTTTTCTGTTCCTCATCTAAAGCATGCTGATATCCATGTCAAAAAGCTATTTTGGGTGCCTCCTTTTTTGGGATACCCAGCTTGTGACCTCCTCAATGCATCTGGTTTCAGTGAGCTGATCTGAGGTATCTCGTGTTTGGCTCTCCAAAGTTGAGATTGCTCAAGCAATTCACCACAGAGAAGTATATTTTACCTCTGGAAGATACTGTGTAGCATCAATGTGGTGGATTTTTCCCATAGTGGATGTGTTCATTGATGGCATTTTGAACGTACTTTACTGCTCAGATGCAAACAAACCTTGTATTCCTACTTCTTCATGTGTTGTTAGAGCAGGGATAATGTTTTTGATCATTAGAGGCAGATTCCAGACTGGAGGTGCTCAACTGGACCTGGTCGTTTCCCAAGTTTGTTTGAATTTATGGATCCAAAGTTCAGCTTTAGCTTTCCTGACCTCTAGAACTTCCTGACCTATGAAATCTGAGGTCCACTGAAGTCAGTCCCAAGCTTCCCATTCACTTCAGCAGGGCAGGCTCAGACATGCAGAGCTTGCTTCTGGGACTGACTGGACTTGAAGTTGTTTGAAGTTGTCCAGCTTGTTGAAGTGACAATTGGGTAACATATACCACTTAAAGTTTCTCTGAAGGATGCTGAGCCTGTGAAAAACTACCTCACTAAGCAAGTGAGAACTGAAAATTCCATTGAAATAGAAAAGATATTGATCAGTAACAAAGAGAGAAACACCTGTCTATATAAAGAAAAAAAAAAAGGTGGCCCTACATCTTGATTTGGGATTCATCCATATGACTAAAATCAAACTAATAAGTATTAATGTGATTCTGGACTCATAAATTCTACTGGAGACATCATCAAGCTGTAATTACAAGAGACATTTAAATTAATGTGTTAGATATAAATGTAGCTATCAAAACTGTTTTAAAAATATAGAACTTAATCTGCACTTCTGTCTCCATGTCCAAAATTATCTTTTAATGTCTGTTCTTAAAACAGCACCTCTAACCTGATTTGGTGGGTGTTTTCTCTAAAAGTGAAAAAATGAATGCAAATAATTTGTGCTTTAAAATGGGAAAAAAGAAAGAAAATATACAGGAAAACAAATGTATTTGTCTGCCTCTCTCTGCCACCAGCATTTTAATGATCACTTTACAACCTTGCTATCTCTGAACTTAGATCCATTTCAGCTTCCTCAGCTTAATTTGCATTCAGCATTATTTTGCTGTTTTGGGAAGTATTGACCTAGAAAGCAATAGAACAGTTTTTATACAATGTCTGTGGAAAACGAAAGAATGTGAGAATGGAGTTGCTCAGCAACTCCATTGATACCTTCACAAAAATATTAAGTCATTATAAAGCTGTAATTGCTCTGTGTGTACAATATATGCTTCTGTTTAATCTTTCTAGAGGAGGGCTGTCCCATTTGTGGCAGTGGTAATTTGAAATTGAGTTTGTCCAAGCTGATGCCCTCAGAGGTACTGATTTGCTGCACGAGTGCCTAAAGCAGGGCCAGGTTTCAGCTGGGGCCTGGGGAGCCAGACTTTCTGCCACAGGATTTTCAGTCTTCGTTTCAGCTCTGCTTGAACACTTTAACCTTGTACCTGGACAGTCATGGTGCTGTCAAAGGTTACAGCTCTGAGAACTCAGCCGAACTCCTGAAAGAAAAGTTCCTAACTAGGAGTTGGTATCTCAAAACAATAGTGAAAAATAGGGGAGTTACAAAGCTTATGTGAAGACCAGTTTGCAGATAGGGGAGAACATGTCATTTGTATTGAGCAACAGTAACCTGAGAGGTGTTGGTCTGTCACAGTGACTGGCAAATGGCCAGGTGAGGGATCCTAATCTCGTAGCTGTATCTCCTAAATGAGGGTAGCAAAGGAGGTGCCAGTCTGGGTACCCATCATCCACTGAAAATAGCCCAGGAAGGCAATTTAGTATCCTGCTTGTGCCACACAGAGAAGATGCAGTATGGGCCACAATAATGGAAGTATTTGAATAATTTGTAACAGAAGGTGAAGCACCTCTGCTTAAAACAAGCTACAATTTGAGCACATGATGCACCACTCTCAGTATTCCTTATTCTCATCTCTCTAACCCAGGGCTACAGCTCTAATCTCTTGAGTTCTTAGAAAAACCCTGGGATCCAGATCACTGCAGATTGGTGTTTATGGTCCTGCCCACGACAATCCAGTACACCAGTGGAAGAGCAAATGGGCAGTGCTGTTTCACTGACATCACAATTATATTCTAATTATTTAATAAACTTTAGTGTTTTGTCAGGTTTAGGCAGGCGAAAAAAGACACTATTTTTTTTTTCTGATTGATTACACAGAGGTAGCAGTTGAAATGCTTAACATGCTATGTAATTTTAGGTGAAAATTAATTAGCATGAATAAGCAAGACACCCCATGGTGTCACTGTTTAGTCATTTTTCTATGGAGAATCACACTTTATTAGGAAAACCAGTCTTTTTTTGGTGTTCTCAAGACATAATAAAAACAAACAAATTAAAATTAGTAACTGATGCATCACCTTATCACGAGTTTTCTTCCAGCAAGGAGGTGACTGTTCTGTGCCATCCGTTCCACTGCCGCTAGTGAAGGAAACAGGGTGGGGAAAAAGATTAGCAAAACCTAAGCAAAAAAACTCGGACAAATGCTATTGTTCTTTTCCAGTGCAGAGACTTCCAACTCCTGCTTGGAAAAACTGCTGCTGAACCTGTTCATCCGTGCTTTTTGATGACAGTACTGAAGAAATTTGCCAGGGCAACATAATTAGAATCACCTGGATGGAAGTGAGGGCTGTCAGAGGTGTTTTAAATGCTCCCAGTCTGGTGCTGTGTGACAATGTGATGGCCATATACAGCATTTTGACTCTTTAAATTACTGTGATAACTGACCTAAAGGAAAGGGAGAAACAAGAGACTGCTTAAAAAACTTAATAAGATCAACTCTTGATAAATACAGTGACTAGAACAAATAGAGCAATGAAGCCTGTTCATATGTTAAATCTATTAAGATGTAGCTAATCAGAAAGTTTAAAAGAATAATCTCGATGTGACTAATCTTAAATGTGATCAGAGTTAAAATGTTTTGGTGATTTCATGTAGATAAGTATTTGACGGGAGTATTGGATTGGAGGATATGTAATTAAAGACAGGATGCCTGGGATCAGTTTTGGTGTAAATCACATTATTCATTTCTTGTAGAAATACACTTTTGATTTCTCTTTATTATTTTCAGGGGCAAGTACTTATTCCTGAGAATATCCACCTTCCTCTTCCTAAAAGTGCTACATAGAATTGTTGCAAATGAGGAGAGTGAGAGTTGCCAACTTTACTTTGTTTACTTTTTCCACTGACAAGTGTTTCTGTGTACAGATAATGTAGAACATTGAGACTGCGTTTCCCTCAGGGGCGTTACATTTCAAACACAAATAGAGGATAGAAAACATTCTGAAAATACAGAAAATGCTTGGTTGTGCCTCCCCAAATTGGTAGGGGAGACTCCAAGATGTTTGTAGTACCTGAAATAACTTTTTTTATTCTTTTTGCTTTTACTTGACTATATTTGAAACTGAT
Source organism: Neopelma chrysocephalum (assembly GCF_003984885.1). Classification (NCBI taxonomy): domain Eukaryota; kingdom Metazoa; phylum Chordata; class Aves; order Passeriformes; family Pipridae; genus Neopelma; species Neopelma chrysocephalum. Next base: position 2,175,196 of record NW_020897733.1, read on the forward strand.
AAAGTCCCTTTAAATCTGGTGTAGCTTGTGCTGCCTGGGAACAGACGTGTGCTTCTCCTTATTTCGTGTGTTTGCCCTGCTCTCAACTAGTACAAAGATAGGCAGGCAAAAATAATTAATTTGTAAAATTTCACATTTTTCTTACAGATGGAGGAGGAACAATTTCAAATTAAAGCCACTCTTCTCCTGCAGAAAAACAGATATATGCTTGTATCACTTCAAATTTGTATTAGACCATATTTTATTGTTGAGAAATGTCATGTTGCTACGCTGAATAATGCAACATGGGCTGACCTACTTGAACGTTGAAATACTGATTCACCTGTCATCATTTTTGAGCAAATGGAAAGATTTGTTCTTGTCTTCAAATGGAAGTACAAAACAGAGCAGATGTTTGCAGACATGACTAAAGCTCAGTGGACCAAGGTTACAACATATATTGTAGCCTCCAAATTTCATCAAGACTATTCTTTATCTAAAGATGGTAGACCAGAAAGCTGTGATCTATAACTTAAAAATTCATGACTATGTTTGAGCATATTACATTAGTAGTTAATACCTACTGGCTGTATTGCACAAGAATATTCAGTACATTCTATTATAAAGGTTAATATTTAATATACATGTATTCTGAAACTTCTGCATATAATTGTTAAAAAGGGAAAAAGCAGTTCAGCTCCTGAGCTAGAGGGCACAACTTTAAGTAGCCTGTAAAAGGAGACAACATGTCCAAGCATTTGTTATGTAGGTGTCATTTCAGAATACTCAATTTCTGTACTGAAAGAGCTCCCCAAATTTTTATTATCCATCTGTTTATAGTAGGTGTGTACTTGTTTTTTTCCACTTCAGTGTAATTACTACTCTGGCAACAAGAACAAGTTGAAATTGTGGCTTGTCTCCTGGAAGTTCTGCTTTCGTTACATATGGTTCTCTCCATTAAAACACAGACCAGTTGCTCAAGCCACCTTAAGGGGAAAGCACTCTACATGCTGCTCCCAAAATTAGGCATGCAGGCACATTAACAGTAGCAATAATTGCATGCATTATTTGCTGGCTGGAGCACTGACTGTGTGTATAAATTTTCAAATTACTGTACTGGCTGCAACTCATCGCTGGTGAGCATCCACTGCCACCTCCTTTCATAGGAAATGAAATATCCTTTGTAGGTAACTATTTGTGTTTATACTTAGGGGTTATAATGATTAATGACAAATGTTTTCATGTTTGCTGTTCTCAATTGCATGCCATATGTGTTGGCCTGACCTTTGAATGAACGATGAGGTGGGTGCTACTTGGAAAATATGGAACAGGGTGGATTATGCATATTGCTTTTATACAGCAAAGGAAAAGTGGAGGAGAGGAATCCACTTGAGGATTCCTCAGTAACTACTAATCCTCTTCCTGAGGAGCAGGCTCAGCTCTAGACACAAAGCTGTTCTAAGAAATGCTTTGATTCTGTCTGACCATAGGTTATTTTCTGTTTCTTCTGTCCTCTCTTCTGGGACCCATATTCCCCATGCATGGTGGGATGGGGGATGCTTTCCTCTGCTTTCAGCCTCTGTCTTGTTTGCCTTTAATTCTGATTAAGGACTGAAGAGACAGTCCTGCCAAAGTTACTGTTGCAGTTGGTTGATACTCAAAAGGCCATGCTACTGTGTTGCTATTCAAAGCATATTCCTGTTCAGAAGTGAAGCCATTCCCTGTGCTATGCACAGGATCTTAACTACAGATGAAGAGAACCTTGTTGCATGAAGGTACCGAGGTAGGAATGATCTCAGCCATATGAGGAACCTCTGGGATTGTGTTTTTTTGTGACAAAACTTTTTGGAACTCCTCTCTTCCATTTTATCCCATCTTAATGAATGCTGATCTACCCAAAGCCATGAAGGAGTACAAGTGAGTCCACTGTTCTTTAATGTTTATGTGTGGAATTTCTTTTGATTTTTGGATATTATAGTAAATAAGAGAAGCTTTTTTTCCAACAAAGAATAGAAGAATGAAAATAAGAGGTAATGGTTGAAAAAGTTTCTCTTCTATTTCAACCCTAGATATTTTTACATACTGCTCAAGAAAGCTTGTGAGATTTTCTCTACCGCTCATCTCAGTTGCTTACCAACAACTTAATTATTACCCATCTAAAATTCTGTGTAGCTCAAATAATTGTTGTCTCAGTTCCTCTCCTTCCTTACTTTTTCACTAAAATGTAAAACATTTATATTTCTTTGGCTTTCAGATGTCTAAAGTTGTGGTATCAAGCGTGTACTCTCAATTATCTGTCAGGATTAATGATCAAGTTTACCCACAAGTGTGTCATTTTTCACTGTGTACAAAATAAGGAGGAAGGCCATATTTTAGTACCTGCAGGCTGGTATAACATTATTTTGATGTATTGCACAGCCTCCTTAATAAGATGATTGCAGGAGTATTTTGCATGTGGTAGGTGTGTAATATGCAGATGATGTTTGTAGCTCACAGCAGCCATCACACTGACTTACATTTGTGCTGTAAATTTTCTCTGAGCAGCAGACATGTCAGCAATATCTCTTACATATCTAATATTATTTTGTGTACGCTTTCACCCGTTTTCAAGTAGTGCTGTGGCCTAGTTTGTTTTACCCTTAGGAAGCAATATTTTAATGCTTGTGTTTTCCAGGTTTCTGTACAGTGACATTGAGGAAAATGTATTGTTTCCTAGAAAATAAAATATTTGGTTGGACAAGGCAGTTGCCAAAGATGAAACATTAGCAGTCTTGTTGATATAAACTTGCAGGTCTATTCCTGATTTATAGTTTAGATTGGGCCTGGGCGGGGCAAATGTTCTGAACTGCTGCAGTGTTCAAAATCAGAGGAACACCAAAACATAGTAGTAGATATCTGCTTTGTAGTGCAGTTACATGTATCTTCTATAAGGTCTCACAAAATTCATTTCATTGGATTTTCGTGGATATTCCAGCTTGTCTCAGCAAGCTCATAACCTTCAATCAAACAACCATGAGAACGATGGGGTTTTGTTCACTGCTGTCTGACATGGCTGTCACCTCCACAGAAAACTTGAAATTCTAGGAGGTTGTGGTTTGCTCCTTCCTCATCCCCACCTCCCCCAACCCAGCAAAGCTGACACATGGTCGGCCTTTGGTGTCGCAGCTCACCTGAGGTTTGAATGCTACTCTTGTTGATTTAAGAGATTTCTACCCAGGAAAAACAGGTGTCACTCTAGTTGTAGAATGGCAGTAATTCCATCTGAATGTGATTGAGAATTCTTTTAAACAGAATGCATATGCATTTTAAGTCTAATAATATATTGCAAGGAATAGTTCCTAAATTTCTGTTAAGATGATGTTTCCACCGATCTCTTCTCTTAGGAGCCCTGTAGAGCACTTTATTTCTCAGAAACCACACTCTAGGTTTAATGCTTTCTTTAATAGACTACCCCAATCTCACAGCTTTTTAGTGTCTAATGAAATATAACCATATAGTGAAACTGATTAAGTTGAAAATAGCAGTTTTTGTAATGAGGAAGGAGCATAAAAATGATTTGGGACTAAGATACTGATTAGATTTTAAAGTCAAAATCTAAATAATGAGATCTGCCAATTTGATAAGTGATATTTGGATGCAATTTTAATGAAGACAAGCCCTTTTTTGAGCTAAAGGAATGTTAGGTTAATAATAAGTTATTTTCAGGATTTTGTTTACCTTGGAGAGTATGTTAGTTACAGTGGTGACACCTGCATGTTCTGTAGGCTGGTCTTACCTTTTCCAGCAATTAAATTGTGACCCTAGGAAGCTGAATGATAAACCATTTATTACCTTTGGAGAGGTGAGGAATTTGCCCTCAAGCTTCATTTTAATAAATGATAAGTTGTTGGGCAGTATATGTAAAATCAACGTAGTATGATGAAGGAAGGACTCTGACAACTGTTTGAAAAAAACCTGGAAAGAGAAAGAAAAGTGAACTTCCTTTCCTGACATATCACAGGAAAGTTGAATAATCAGCCTAAGTTGGAGGGTATTTTCCATCTTTCTTTTTAAGTTTAGTTCTTGCATTTTTGTGTGTTTTTTTTCAAACCACATTTATGATTAAACAGTCAGGTTTAAAACTTGGTCTGTTTGAGGAATTCAGTGTTATCATGACAACTGGTTCCCGAGACTCTTTGAGACCTTTAAGACAACGTAAGTTTAAGCAACAAGAAGACATCAAAATCAACCCTATATTAAACAATTGAAATGTAATATATGACATTCTTCCTTCGAGGAGGACAGGAATCCTGCTGCATAGTGTCAGCAAACACAGCTCTCTAGTCATCCTGTAACTCGGTTGCCACAGCAACCTGGTCCCTACTTGCAGCAAAGGAAGCAAAACATATGGTAGAAATATTGTGCTTCTCCAAGAAATATCAAGATTTCCAGAACAATAAAGCTTCAAGTTCAGATTTCCCCCCAGGAAAACATTAATCAAACTGTATATATAGGAAAATCATGAAAGGTATTCTAAAAATAAGACACCTTTCCTAGTAAACTACCAAAGTTATAAATGAAGAATTAGTAGTTTAAAACTAGGAAGTTAAAAGGGAAATTGTTTACACTTCAGTCTGGATAGTTTTCTATCCTATGGACTGACAAAGCCTGTGAGAATACACTTGACGTGTCCTGAATCAGAAGTTACTGAGAAGTCCTCCTTTGAGTTGCTTATGGACATAGGGCTCATTTTTTCTCTCACTGTAGTGAACTTACCTTTGTGTCTATAAAAAAGCATCCTCAACAGTGCTGGCCAGATTATCCTTGTTGTGTTTTGAAAGATACTTTAACTTTGGATAAAAAACCCTGTAATGTGAAAATAACTATTTCCTACAGAACATAACTGCTTTTCATCTTTTCCAAAAATCTGTCAGCCATTGGAATTTCAGGTTGATTGTTTTGTTGTTTTGTTTCAATGAAAATATGGTTTGTGGTTTTTTCTGGAAAGAGATCTAGTAGTACTAAATAGAACTGATTTTGGATAACTTCTGTTCTTTTTAAAATAAGCCATTATTAATCCTAAAAATAATGTGATTTGCCTGACTGAAATGAAGGAGGGGAAAAGCCAATCCATGCACCTGATGTTTTCTAGTTGTTGCTAACAGAGAACATGCTACAACTTGACATCTTAGTAAGAGCTTCATAATTTTTTTGCCTACCAAATAAGCTTATCTAAATCATGATGACCAAAATAGACACTTTCCATATTCTACTCAATGAATTAATTTTCCCTACATAGCACTAGATATGCTTTCTGGTGTAGATGAATATTCTACTTTTTCACCAAAATGGGGTGCTGGAATAAAGTAATGCATTTGGGATGTTTATCTGGTTGATCCTTAGTATGCTGGTTGTTAGATAGAATAATAAATGTTCTATCTCTTTGAAATCAGTGCCAGCTTTAAGACAATAATTCTTTGCATTGTTTTGCAGCTGTTCTGAATAAATTTATTTTTCACAGAATGAAAAAATATTCTAATGCATATGAAAAATAAAAAAAATTATACAATGCTGCAACTGGAAACAAAGCTTCATTTTTTTCCTGTGTAGAAGGGAATTGCAAAGTAGCCTGATTCACAGTTTCCTGACAAGCAGTATGTGTTAATAACTATCTTTATTCATTTTTCGATATCTTGCAACATAGTTAATCTGTGTTGTATAAATACATTAATGTAAAACAATCCCTTTTCAGAAAATATCTTGGCCATCAAAATTTGCGTAGCACACTCATTTCATATTCTGACTTGGAAGGGACTCACAGGGATCATCGAGTCCAACTCTTAAGCGAATGGCCTTATTAAAAGCAAGTATTTTTAGCATGAAGCACTATCAAGAAGTGGAAACCACTGCAGAATCTGGAGGATCACAAATATCATTTGTGCTTTGATTAAGCAATATCATTTAATGTTGAAGTCATTGTATTAGAACAGTGACTTGCACTTGCTTTAAAATGAATGCTTTGGACACACCCGGTGTGTGTTGGAGCTCTGATGCAAGTCCAACTAAGTTTTTCAGATCTTTATAAAATTGTCTTCATCTCTTGTCTTCTTTACAGCAACACAGCTCTGTCACAGTCCTTGGCTTGCAGGAGATGGAGAGGCTTCATTGAGCTTCAGGGAGGGAAGAAGTTTCAAACCAACAATTAGGTGAGTCTAGAAGAAGCAACTGCAGCAACAATTTGCTGTCATCCCCTGTTCTCAGGTATGGTATCAGGTTAAAGTCTGCAAAAAACATAGCTAATGACTAATAAAAAAATCCCAGTGAATTATTAGAGCTGAGTATTTAATCAATGTTTTATTTCTTGTAGACTGATTTGGATAGAACTCACATTTTTAAAAGTTACTTCTGAATAATATTTAGTGTGCAGATTTTGTGTGTGCATACAAGTCATTGTGAGCAAAGACTATCTGCTCAAAATGTGTTGTGAGATAACTGGATTGATCTTGTAGGTCAACAAGGATGTTTTTTCACACCAAAGGAATGACTTTTATTCAGAACCAAGTTTATGGTACAAGCATGAGTTTATCAGTGGGTAAAAGGAACACTTGGGGTCCTTTCCGAGTCTGATTTGTGAAAAACAAATTGTCACAGTGTTTGAGGTTCAGTTAATGTTGGTTTAGAACAGATAAGATTTTACTGGGTTACATTCTTAAGAGGAATAAAGGCCTCCCAGTTGTTACCATTAAGATCAAGGGCAAGGATAAATATAGGACCTGGAACACAGCCTGATAGAAAAGGAGGTAAGACTTGAAATAACAGAAGGCAGCACTGAACATTGAGGTGATAAATATGACAGCTGCTATACTACTAAGTCCAGGGTGGAAAATTATATAAAATCAGTGTGATTCAATGGAGAAGTTCATATATTGATAGGTTTATCAAGCAATATTTTTATGTGCAATGCTATTTAAGTAGTCTGCTGATCCTTTGCAGTAAAAACAGTAGATATAAAGAAGCTGGACTCTGTTTCATAAAACTTTATGTATTTAGTAACCTAGGCTCAAGCATGCTGCCCTATGAACTTCCATATAAACGGTGTCTAGACTTTAATTTATGAGCATATTTGTAACACTACAGACAAGAAGGATCAATCACAGTGTTGTTTTACTGTGATCCATGGAAGATCTCTGTGACAATAAACTGGGAAATGGTTTTTCCAAACAGCTTATTTGTCTAAAGAGTAAAACACTTCCCCACCTGTGGCTGTGCTACCTATTTAATTTAATTCAACTCTTATTTTCCCTATAGAGAGCAGAATGTTGCAGCCCTCTGATCTGACCCTCAGTGTTGTTTACTTCATCATTAGAGTGCTCTGAGCACACTGTGCTGTGATAACACACACAATGTGCAGGTATCCATTTCCTTGACAGGCACCAGCTCTGGTTTATTCAGTGAATGGCATTACTGAGATCCCAATTCTGACTAAGCCCTTTGGCTGTAGCTCTTCTGTCACTTTATTATAAGCACTGAATGCTAAAGTAACAATGTTATAAAATAATCAGAAGCCTCCCCAAATGGGCAAATGGATAATTCTATTAATATATTTTAAATCTGTTAAAAGAAGTAGAATCAGCTACTTTAGTGTTGCATTGGGGTCTACATTAGACCTAATGGTTACATTTCAAGATGGACATATACAAACTATATGTTTTTATGTATGTGTACATACACTGACTTTAATACCAGGAAAAAATTGTCAGATTTGCAAAATACCAATTTGTACTTCAGGGCAATCTATGGAACATCTGTTTTATCAACAGATATAATTTTAACAGCAGGATTATACCATAGTATTGAAGAGACTGGCAAATTTGGGAAATTGCAGAATAATAACTATTACTAAAATTATAACAATAAAGATGTTTTTAAAAATGTCTTTTTTTCCTGAGAAACAGCTGTACCTGAAGCTTTAGTTAACAAATAAAAATTCCTCTCTTTATTTTCAAACAGTTTTAAATTTTGTTCAGCATTGTGTATTTTTAATTAACTCTCTGAATTGTGATTATTTTTCCTGCAGTTCAAGCAGTGAAGGTCAAAATGTAATCATAGTGATGACTTTGCTCTCTCAAGAGCTGTTTATAACATAGAAATAAATCTTTCTTTTTTTTTTATTAAATTAAGACTATGTTTTAGCAAGTAAAGCAAAACTGATTGGCTAAGAGATACCTTAAGCTAAAAGTCCTTCATGCTCTTTCACATTTTCCTTGAGTGCTTTAGTTATTAAGAAGAAAATAACAAGATTAGGATCATGTTAAATTGTTATATCAAGGACTGGAAAACAGGCCTTTAAAACAAAATTATATTCCACACCTCTTCTAAATCCCAATTTAATTCAACTTATTTCTTCAGGATGAAAATGCCATGTACCAAACACCTGAATTATAAACACAAGAACTCCCACATCATTGTCTTTAGTACTTTGTGAATTTTGCCTTTCAATGATTTTGTTTCTTTAGCAAAATTATACTTAAGAAAAAGTTATGTAATAGTGAGAGAAATTTTGTACAGAGAAAGATCATTAATTTCAAGTACACAGAAAAGATTTTTTAATTAGGTTGTACAGACTCAAATGAGACAGAATATGGCATTATCTTTCCTGTGAATTTGTGAATGCTGGACTCTATCTTACCAGTTCTTTGGAATCATGTCTCCCTGAAGTTGAGCAGAAAATATTCTGACATTGCTCACATTTTCTCAAATTTATATACTTATCTCTAAGGTAAAACAATTAATTTGTATGAAGGTTCAAGTTGTGATAATTTGGGGGACAGGCAATTAATTTTGGCCAAATGAATGTGTCCCATTAAACATCCTTGACTATTTGTTTCAGTATCTTAATGCTGATGAAAAGTCTCTAAGACCTGCTTGGGTTTTCTGTCACCCTGAAAGAGTTGGATTGTCTGTTTGTGGTGATGGACCTGTTTGTGAAACACTCAATTTATGCTCATGCTTCATGCTGAGACTTGAAGGACTTTAGTAACTTAATTAAGTGGACTTTAGTGAGTTTACTGGATCTCAAAGTCTCCATGACTTCGTCAGAAAGAATGAGTTACTCATCAGGTATTGTAATAATCACCAGAAGATATATTTATCAACCATTTTTATTCTGCAAATATTTGAAATACCTCCATCTTCCTAACAACGAGAAAATGCTTCAGGTGGTAAACAATTATCTGCAACTGTTGTGTACGAACATCTGGACCGACACATCTAAACACCTGAGGCATCTCCACTGTGGTTCACTTGTGTGCAGTCCCCATTATTTATACAATATCATACCAAGCCCAGATAAAACCCTCACCAATCCCTTATTTTTTGTTGTATTTTTATTTGATGTTGCCATTTCCTCTTGAGTTAAGGTGTAACTCGTCAAGGTGATCTTCCTGACCAACATTATTTGTATATATATGGTCCCAAACCCCTGACTGAGCCAGAAAGAGGATACTAAATGGAGAAAATGCACTTAGCTTACAAGCAATACTTAGTTTATATACTATACAATCACTTAAAGGAATTCATCTGTACATTTGTAAAATTAAATGTTTGTAGAGAGTTACTTTAAGAGTGTTCTGTAATAGTGCTATCACTGAGCAGCTGTTCTAGAACTGCTTCACTGATCACTTATTGAGGGGGGTAAGACTTTAACATAAAGTTAATGAATTCAGTGACTTGTAAATAAGCAACATGACTTCATTCCATGTATAGAGTAGAATATGTTATAGATGACACTATGAAAAATGACTGTTCAGTGATTACATACAACATATGTAGGTGTAGATAAGAGATACCGTTTCTTTGACACTATCATATTATGGCAATTTAATTTCCTACTGAGGATGAATAATTTTAATGAGAAATAATTTATCACCAATATTAATTCAGATATCGGATGGTCTCTCGAATCAGCTGGCTGCATTATTTAAAGCCCATAGATTTTTACTTTTGTAAGTCAAAGTACTCTCATTAATATCATATTCTTTTAAAAGAAGTGCCATGTTCCCTAATTTGGAAAGTAAAATAGTTCACAGTCAAAATTATTGCCAATTTTACTAGGAAATTTTTAAAAAGACAATCCTTCTCTCACTTAACTGTGTAACCAAGAGGCAGATGATCATGAAGTGAATCTAAAATTTCCATTTCCCTAAAAAATATCACCCACCCCCAATACATAATCCAGAGATTAAAAAAATAATTAAAAAAGAAAAATCAGAAACTTATATTTTACATTATCCTTATGGCTGTGTCATACTATAATACTCAGTGCATTGAGATTTTAGGCCCTAATCGTCCTTAAGGAGTGTTGTGAAGTTTTTTAAATTTCTTTTGGAGAATAATTTAAATACCACAACAACCCATGAGAAAATAATTACGACATCTTTGGCTCACGATTTGAATTTTGTACAATAAATAACAGAGTACCTCTACTCATTAACCTGCTACTGCCTGCGTTTGTTACATCACAGAGCTTCATCCATAAATAAATGAGGGCGTGGTTAATGCCAGTAAAGGAATGCTAATTCTGTCCCCTCTAATCTTTTACCTGCAGTCAGTTTTTAGTCTCGGATATCAGGGGGAAACACAAATTACTGCCAGCGAAGGCAACCCAGCAACAGAAAGGAAGAGTACATTTGTAAATCAATTTTCACGAGGATTTGCATTTAAAATTTAAACTCCTCTTAGCATTGCAATAAATTCTTCTTACACTGCAAAATTCTGTTTGGAATCCTTCTCTAATGCTGAATGTGCTGATATGACAGCAGGACACATTTCCTTCCTTACCTGTCCTTACAACCCCTGAACAGTTATCTCAGTGCCATATATATTTCTAACCTGTTGATCCTCCCAGTGTGTGATGGTTTTGGCTGCATTTGGAGCTTTGTACAAAAAGACGTTCTCAGGAGGAGGAATGTTAATGGACTTAGTTGGAGCTCCTTCAAGCAGCTGCTCACTTTGATCTTTAAAGTAAATCATCACAACTCAGAGATGATCAGTGAACAAGGCTTAGGGAGGTTTGACTGATCTCTGCGCAGTCTGCCTGGTAATGAGCCTACTTGTTGGGATTACCTGATCCTCTCCTTTTGTGCTGCTTACAAAGTTAAGGAATTGTTATGGCATCTTGGGTTATTCTTGGTTGTGCTTAGCTCCCAAAGTTAGTTTTTTGCTATTGCTTTGAAGACACTGGTCTTTAAACATCACAATTTCCTTGCCTATTATCCTACTATTCCTACAAGCTTGTTGCGTTCGGTTGTGCATTGGGTAGCCAGAGGCATTTGGTTGATAAATATTTGAATTTCAGCTCATTTCTCATTATGTATTCTATTACTTTAGTGGTGTCCCTAACATGGCTGATGCAAAATTTGTGATGTTTTTGTTCAGGACTTTTAGTATACCAGTTGTTGAATATGGTGTTGTAAAATCAGTGGAGCCGAAGTCAGAAATGTTACTACAAACAATCAAATAGCTTTGCCTGGAGCCTAAAATCAAGAATCTGAATGTTCAATGACATGCTGAACAGAATGGGTTCATAGACTGTGATGGGGAGATTTCTTCCTATTCTGAACTATGCTGAACTTTTTGGGCTCTTTAAAAAACAGCATTAAACTAAAGATGGAGAATAATATTATCAGTCCTTTTTAGCAAGTCATAGCATTTAAATGCCACACTTAATTTTTCAGAGGGTATGGATTTTTTTTAATTTTTTTTTTAAAACTGTGCAATAGAAGAGGAGAAATATATATCACTCAGTATTTGCTGAGGTACAGTCACCTATTGCTCAAAAAGTTTAACTTCAGTTGTTATTTTTGTAGGCTCACAACCAACAGTTGCTAATGCTCTGAAGCTATCTTAGCTGATCAGCATAGAGATGGATGACCAAAGTTGTCCTGCATTTCTGTTTATCATAGCAGTGACCTTTTTCAGTAAAGAGAACAGGTTGCTTAAAATATAGTATGATAGAACATCAAATTCTCAACATTAGGATAACAAACCTAAACCCATTAAGTCAACTGTGATTTTGTCTTGAATTTAAAAAAAACCCAACAAAACAACCACCCAAAAAGCCCCACTCTCTTAACTGTTTTACAGATTTTAGTCATAGCTCATGAGTAGTAGTTCAAAGAAGGACTCCTAAAAACAAAATATATTTGTCATGATTTTAAAACCTGTATACAGAATGTGTAGTATATCAACCTTCAAGTTCAAATACACCTCTATTTTATAAGATGGTAGCCTTTGTTTTCACTTCCTAGAATTGGAATACATATAAATATTTTGAATACAGTTCATGAAGTAAAAAAAAAAATCCCACTGCATTTTTGGAAACAGGAACTTCAAATTTACTAGAAATTATAATTAAAACCCCCTGCATTCAGTATAGTTAATAGCATAGGGGAGATGCAACTTTCCTTTTTTCCTCTTTTTTTATGACATGTTTCAGACTTTTATGGCACGTTTCTTGCAGTTCAGACTGGCTGTAAGACTGGAGGATAAATCAATTTGAATGGAGGAAAAGAACCCCTTTTATTATAATGTGTGAAATAAAATCCCTGTTCTAACTCTCAGTGAAGTTTTCCTGTACGTCCAAGGAGACTGCATTGCTCAATTTACAGAACATTGCACCAGCATATGAGGTCTGGTTTATGTACAGCTCACTTTGTCATTTATTCCTATATGCAGAACAGATTATTAATCTTCCTTTCCCTTATAAAGGACTGTTGAACCTACTGATAACTGTGAGATTATTAATATGCATATTATTATTTGCTTCTCATTTAAAATTATTTTTGCCACCAGAGTGGAAATCTGTCCTCTAAAATGAACGCTTTTTTCTAGAAATGTCTTTTAAAAACCAAAGCTAAGGAGAATTGCTGAAGATAGACAGACTGCCTGGTTAACACTGCACACTCAGAATTAGTTACCCTTGGGATCCTGGCACTGCAATGCTTTGTGATCATGGTGACTGTTCTGGCTAATGACATCCCGTCTGTAAAGCCCACAAAAATATTCATAACAGGTTAGATTAATGCTCTATCTAGATTGGTATCCCAGCTCAGATTCGGGTAAAAATAAAAGCATATGAGAAGTTGACACTTTGTGCTAAGTCGGATGAATGCTTTCATGACTTCTGAGGAAAAAGGACTACTTGAATCCAGGATGGGCTTTTTGATTTTAATGGCATGTAAGATTTTTCTTTTGTTGATATTCTTCAAAATTTGTTAATCCATGCATGTTTATAGTATTCAGTATATCTTATCTCAGGGGTCTCCACAGTTCATCTTTGCATTAAGTGAAGAAGTGCCTGCCTGATTTTAGTTTGAACCTCCACCTGTGAATTTGTATTTAAGGCTTTCTTGCTATTGTAATGGAAGAGTCAGCTAACTGATTTTTCTTTCACCTTTTCCATGCCTGTCATGATTTTTACCTGGCTCTTGTTTGATGCTTTTCTAGTTTGGGAGTCCTAACCTGTAAATATCTTCTTTCTGTGCAAGGTACTTGGTTATCTTTGATAATTTTTGTCAAGGTCTGTTTCAAGTTTTACTATATGCTTTTTCTCAGATGAAAGGAGCAGAATTCCACATAACAATCACAATATGGGCACAATGCAGACTTTACCCAGTAGCATTATATTTTCTGTGGTTTTCCTCTGTTTAAAAATAATTCTGAAGCTACTGAACTGATATGTTCATAAGGCTGTTATTTTAACCTAAGATCTCTGTTGCTTCTGGCAGTAGCTGGCTCAGAACCAATCTCTGCATGCATAAAATGAGAATTGTTTGGGTTTTTTTTGCCAAGTTCATTACTTTACATTTGTCTGGTTTGAATGTCATCTGCCATTTTATCCTCAATCACTCAGTGCCACTCTATTTTTGGAGTCAACTTTTGTTTTTCTTCCCCTGAAAAACTTACCATTAGTAGCAAACTCAATCTCCTCTCCATTCTCTTTTCCTGATCATTCCTGAATGTGTTGAGCAGCTGATGCCCTGGCAAAGATCCCTGTGGGATTCCACTCGTAACTTCCCTTCACTGAGTAAATTGACTGTTTATTGCAGCTTTTCTTTCCACTCTTTTAGTTAGTTATCCCTGTGAGGACCTTCCCTCTTATCTTATGTCAGCTTAATTTAAGACCCTTTGGTGTTTGGACCTAGTTGAATACTTCATGGAAATCAGAGCAGGCTGTATTAAACCACCTCTCCCCATTACTCACTCAGTATATTTAATTTATTTTCAGCGATTTTTCTCAGAAAATTCTAGTGGATTGTGGGGTAAGACTGTTAAGAAAAAGAAAAGAAAAAGTCATGTTAATTCTGTTTTGAAGTACAGTCACTGACTGACAAAGAGGGCAGACCAACACACTATTTGACTTCAAGTTTGTTTAGTTTCTCTTAAAAAAAAGGTATTTACTTTCTCTATAAGAAATTCTGATTCAGGAGACATGTTACCTGTGCTTGATATTTTTCCAGAAAGTACCTTCTAACAACAGACCATATTTAGGACTTGCTGGGGTAATGAGAGATGGTAGATGAGAGTCTTTTCTGAATTCAGACCAATTCTTGTAACTCTTCAGTACTGATGCCTTGGTATCCAGTAGAATGGAAACAGAGAAAAATGTACATTTTGGGTCTTAAGACATAACCTCAAACTGTTTGTAGCCATATTCTGAAGAAAAAATTGACCTGTACTATTTGCAGTATAGATCAAATCCTAATACTTTGAAGATTGGGGGATTAAGAACAGTGTGACATTTTATAAATAGCAGTTTAACCACATAATGTGCCACTTCAGTGTACAAAGAAAAAGGTATTTACAATCTTTTAAAAGTGTTTTCAAGACAAAGCTATAGTTAGTAGTGCAACAGAATTTCCCACATTTTTTTTCTGAAAACTTGTGAAGTAGCAGAAGTTGCTGTACTTTTCTTTCTAGTGTTGGAAATATGTGTCACAAGAAAGTCCTGTCTTCTGAAACTCCGTGTGTCATTATGCCTTGGAAAAACATGGAGACTTACTGATAAGACATCTACCAAACTTAAGATCCTTCTCCTCATATTTATTTTAAGCAAAAAGGACTAAAAGCCTGGTATTTTGAAAAAGAATATGTGCACTTTGGTGCTGAATTCTCACATAGAATAACCTGTCTTTGTAATTTGGCAAGGCTCAGAAGAAAATACAGCAATGTCTGGCTGTGCTATGTTTGTGTAGCTCTTATAACAAGTGATGACACAGATGAGTGTTATTGCAACCTGAAATAGGAATGTTTTGAGACTACATGAAATTCACTATATTGCTCAGGCCTCTTTCTACCTTCTTTTAATGCCAGTTTATTGAATTAAATGTAATGTCTCTTTTCAGCTTTGATCACGATAAATTTTATCCTACAGTTCTTCAAACTTTCAAATATACCTCATGTTCTTTATAGAGTCTGGAATAGTAAAAAAATCAACCCTGTGCTATTTTCTAATATAAAAAAATCTCTGTCCACAAGCATTAGGAGTTTAGGAAAAGCAAACCCTCAAAAATTGTGCACAGAAACAAAAATGCTTCTAAAAAGACAGTATGAAATTATTATGTTCTCCACATAAAATTTTCATTGTCTAAAGAAACCTAAACACAGTAAAAAAAGTTTAATGTACTCTAAAGAGTGTTCTGCTTCAATTAGATTTGTATGTAGCTTCCATAATGGATTATTAATAGAAGAAACAGACTCAAATTCAAGAGAAAGTATATATTTTATATACAAATGTATGTGCAAAGTAGATCTATTTCTAATCATCTTTAGCGTTACAGAAAGAGCCAACTCTGAATTTTTCCCACAGGCAGCATAGAAAAAAACTTAGCAATTTAAAAAACTTGACCTCTCAACCCTTATTCTGGGGGACAAAAGAGCTGAAATGTGGGACTTACTGCTCCTGTTAAAACCATAAACTATGGTGTTTAAGTTGTGCTTATCTCTACTTGAGTAATCAGAAAAAGTTTCCAAGTGCAATTACAGAACAAAAGATCCTGAACTAGAACTTATTACTGGTTTGGCAGGTTTGAGACCTCCCACTTACTGAATTGATTGTAATTTATCTATAAATTGATTTTCCCCTCCTATCTTTGCTGGTTTGATACGTTAAAAAATTATACTACTTTTTTCATTATTAATGCCAAGTCTGAAACAGGAGCGATGAATCTTCTGAGTCAGGACGGATTTAAAAGGTATGAAAGTGTAAGGTGAAGGTGGTAATTGCTGGCCACCATCTGTGGCAGCAATGTGCAAGAACAAAAAATATCACATTAGTAAATCTTCTCCTGAAAGCATAGTTTTTGTTTGGCTATCTCTGAACAAGCTGCCATTTGTGCTGCCAGACACCACTGGAGTTCAGGATGTGCTGATTACCTGGGCCTTCTCACAGGGTTTGCAGGTGGGTTGTCACCTTGTAATCCTTGTTACTCTTTGGAGTTTGGAAATGTTCAATCATGTTGTAATAGCACTGTTTGGACTGGGATGTGAAAGTGTCCTCAGTTTGCAAGACAGGATGTCTCTGAGTGCCTGTAAAGCACTAACACTGGCAGAACAAGAGTTACAATCGGTACAAATAATAGATGAATGCAGTGTCTGCCTGTTTGGCTGGTGTTACATGTTTGGGGTTTTTCTGTCCCTGGAAGTGCTGAAAGCACTGAGACAGGTTGTGCTCACTAACATCTCTAGACCTACAGTTGTGGATTCTGAGAAAGTACAGGGAGAGTGGACCACAGAAAGCAGCCAGGCCTCTGTGCTGCCTCTGGATGGCTTCACCCATGTAACATGTTAGATGCAGCACAGCAGCTGCAAGGACAACTGGGCTGACTCAGGGCATTTCTTTTTTTTTTTAATATTATGATGCAGGATGGCAGTATTATGATCATACATACTTGGTTTGTAAGTTACAGTCTTACCAAGCAGATACAATTTTTAAGATTCTGCTTTCTCATGATTATGCTTCCCTCCAAATGAGAACTGGTGTTTCAAAACCTAATAAACCAGAACAGTTAGAAAAATAAAGTACTGTTGCCAAGCATATTGTGCTGAATACTGATTAACTCCATTTATATCAGTGATGCTGCTCAAATGTACATTGGTGTGATGTAAAATAGAATTTAAAGAATGGGAGAAATGAATGGGAAGACTGATAGTCACCACAAGAGAGAATGGGCTGACACTTTCAGCATAGGTATTTTTAGTCTTCAAATTCAGAAATTTGTCTTTCTGCCAGAAGAGTGTATCTGAAATATGTGAATGTTCAATTTTTCTCAGTCTCAGACAAACTGCATTGCATGTGTGCAGCAGAACCTGCTGCAAACCATCACCTACAATAGTACTTTGAATCTTGGCTAAGTCGGTCACTTCTGCTCCCCTGTTTCAGGGCGTGGTTTTCATTCATATTAAAGATTGTATTGAGAAAAACCAGCACTTTTATTTTCCTTCCCTTAATCCCAGTGACACGTAGGGTTAATAAAAATTTTGTATGGAGGAAGATTTACCAGTATTATAAAAAGCTAATGTATGCATTTGTATGAGGCAGATGTTATAGCAGCTTTAGAGATACAATATGTTATTGAGTGTTAAAGGAAATGTCTCTTGTCTGGCCCTAGAAATGACAGAGGGATGAGTCTGGCTCTCCTGACACCAGAGATCAATCATGTTACATTAGTTTGTTTTATTTGACACTGTCGTGTTACTTTATATTTCTTGGAGGTGATGCAAACTCAATGGAAGAGAAATATCAAGCATGGCATTACACAGATTGGATGTATGCACTGGTTTGGGTATCTGTGTCTTTCCTAGATTGATTACTATTGTATTTCAAGGCAGCTCACATAATTTGCTGCATCAAACATGAAAATAAGCCTCTAGGTTTTTACAGCATGACAGATCTAAATTCTAATGACAGAACCCATTGAGGCAATATTTGAACACAGATTTAGAAGCTCAAAGTAAATCTGAAACCTCAGTGCCTTTCTTCTTTAAATGTCTTTACGACATAAACTTTGTATTCCCAAACTTCAAATTGATAAAGCAATAAAATAAAAGTCTGTTGCTGTGCTTGGGAAGGGTATGAATTCACAGCTGTTTTCACAGTATAGTTCAAATTTAGAGGTTGGGCTGAATATTTATTTAGTGTATGTTAGTGTAGCCTTAATTAGAGTGGTAAAACACTTCTTAACCTTAAAACACCTGTTATGTAGGAAATCCTCTTCAGTCATGGCTGCAGAGACCAGATCTCCTTTGTGCAGACATAAAATTCTGGAAAATATGTAACTAAGAGCAAGAAGAGAGAATTAAATAAGAGAGGCATTAAAGACTTTGGAACAATAAAACCACCCATAACCAGTAATTTTTCTGAAATACAAATAAGTTATTTCCCAATGTAAGATATATTAATTATTAATAAATTAATTATTAAGAAATGTTTTTAAATTATAACTCTCAGCAATCTACATTGAAGGCTGCACTTGGTGGTGCAGTGAATATCTATCAAATGCAGAATAAACTGCTACAAAGCTATGGGATTTATTCTTTTTTAAAATGTAAAAGGCTTTGGAGATGCAATCATAAGACTAGACGTGGCTAAATGTAGTTTGGAAACAATTTAATAAATAAAGTTTGTTAAGAATAGAAAGTAAAAGCACCCTGTGAATCATTCTAATGAAACTGCACATTTATATTTGAGGTGTTTTCAATTTCACCATTTGAAGCAATGTGCTGGATATTTAAGTCATGAAAAAGAATGCTGAAAATGCTTACCTCTTTCACAAAAAATAACGCACTTACCTGTTTAAATCTGAAGGAAGAGAAATTAAAATTCATATTCAAGTCAAGCCTGTGCAGGATATTGAAGATCTTATTTGAAGAAGAGTGGAGGGGGAAAGGAAGAGTTGTGTAAGTGCTGTGAATCATTCTTTAATCTTCCACTGAATGCTTAGGAGGTAACAAACTCTTTGCTGTCTCTAAAACTATTTTATTTTCCCTTCCTAATTAATCTTTTTGGGTTTTTTTCCTCCACTTCTTCAACAGTAGAGAATAATGCCAATGGGTATGTTAAAGAGTTTTTTCCTTTAGAAAACTCTTCATAGCTTATGGAGTGCGTGTGGTTTTTTAATAGTGGAAAGGATCAAAGAAATTGGATTTGAGGTGTTTAATTAAGTCTGTTCACAGACAAATGGTCCTGATGAGTGGCAGGTTGGCATGGTTAAGTCCACCAGGAAAAACAGCAATTAGAATGAACCTGTGGACTCTGCATCACAATCTTTTCAAGTTCAAGCCACAGAACTAATTTGAAAAGAACTAACACGATGCTGACAGAGAATCAATAATGAAAGGCATCATAGGATATTTCACTAATGTGAAGTTGCTTTAACCCCACCCCACAATTCAATTCACCCCACGATTTATTCCATTTTAATTCTCCTGTGGTGTAGTGTTTTATGAATGTGCAGATATATTATGAGGTTTTTTCTTTTCCCCCTTTTATAAAAATGTTGAAAATAGAATTACTCATGGATTTAAAAACTTTGTTTAGTGGAATCAGTCAATTTTATATATACCAAATATATTAGAGAAATTGGAGTTCCATTGGAGTTCATAATAAATACTTTCTCTGACGTCATTTAGGATAGAAATAATTAACATAATGCAAGGGAGTGTAACTTAAGTGTTCATGTCTCTAGAACTAAGGCAAACATTTGTATTTGTATATCCATTGAGAGAAATGAATCCACTTCATATACGTAAGTTCTGCTGTTATGTTAGGTATCATTTTTCAGATTCCTAGCAGGAGCAGAATGCAGAGGAGGAAGCAGTGATGCTTTTCCTTGAAACATAATTTACTAAGAAAACCTTTGGGTTCATTACAGTGCATCCTCTGCCAGGTTTACTGAGTTATTAGAATTCAGTTACTAGTTTGGAAGGGAAAAATAGGTGACAGTTACTCTTGCTTTAGAGAGGGTAAACCTTTGGATTTGGGAGTCAAATTCAGAACTACTGAAAGGACAAAGCAATTTTTTTTCTCTTTCAATGGAAAACTCTACTGTCAGCTAAAAGACAGCCTTAAAAACTGTGGTTTCTGCTCATGCTCTGTGGGACAGTGTATCATTAGACTCTTTCTATTAATGTGTCCTTCCTTTGCTTCTAAGATGTCATTTCAAAGCATTTTCTTGCTAACTGAGGCTCAAGAATAGCACACACAGAATTCTGTGCACTGGGGCATATTGAGTTCATTCTCATTAGGTGTTTGCTAAATCTCTGGGATACTAAAACAAGTTTCTTGGAATTAATGTGTAGCAGTTATTTCAATTAAACATTTGCTAAAGGCTTTTAATGTCCTTATCAGTAAAATTCAGTGTAAGCCTTAGATTAATTTGTTCGTGATTGTGTGGTGCTTTGGAAATACAAACTACTAAATAAGAAAGAAATGCTATTATTGTACTATCTTCTGGGTTCTGCAGTACCATGATTACTTTCAGCTAATATTTCTCTTCAATGCTGGAAAACTTAACTTACTTAGCAGTTGAAATGCTGATGAATATCAGTTACATGCAGAATTATTTGCATGGCTTTATCAGATAAACATACTTCTGTGTATTATGGTTCATCTTTAACCATAACATTAGTATATTTAAAGCTTGAAAAAGGCAGGTGGAACAATCTGAGATACAGAAAATTACGTGTCTCCATTTAAAAGGAAAAGGAGGGTGTGGAATGAAAAAAATAAACCATGCTGGCAGTGTCCCAGGTAGATACAGAGGTTTGTGTGCTGATGTCTAATGATTTGTTGCACTCAGACTTGAAACTCTTCAAAATACTGACTTCAGGTCCAAAATTTAAGTATCACTTCAAAACAGAAGAGCAAAAAATGGCTTCATTATTTTTTGTTTCAGTGTGTGATGCTCCTGTGCTTGGGGATTGTGGCTGCAGAAGAGGAGCAAGGGAACTTGTCTTTTCCAAATACAGTATGAGCATGTAATCTGTATTTACTATCTAAGGCCTAATTTAGTTATCATTTAATCACATATCTAAATACCATTGGTCACAATAGCCCTTAAACAAATGTTTATACTTTGTTGTAAGTAGAAGTATATATACTTTAGTGAACACAGCAGAGCCAAAGGAAACTGAGATTTATGCAGGTGAAATGCTTCAGCCGAGGCTGCAGAGCTGGGGGTCAGAGTTTTGGTATCTCTCCCAGTCAGATCTGTGCAGTCAGATCAGTGCTAAGCTGCACTGCTTCTGGTTTTTGAACCTTTAAACTCAGCAGAGGCCACAGGTACCTCAACAGGAAACTGTGCAACTGGGAATCATTAATCCAAACAGTAGAACTGTAGCATTCTTCAGAAATATGCCAAATAATAACCTTTTACTAGATTTTTCATCTCAAGTAATACATGGCTTCAACAGTGTTTTCATTCCATACATTTTGATCAAAAGAGAGCAAAAAGTCTATTTCAGCATGAAGCAGTTTCCTTTCCCCTTTCCCTCTTCCTCTTTCCTCTCCTTTTCCTTTCTCCTTTTCCTTTTTGCTTATCCAAGGAATTGATTTGGATCACTGAACCTCACAACCAAGTAAAACTTTGCCATCTTGTACAGTGGTTTTAGGTGGGTTTTGGTCCACATTTGTAACTTCCTTGGTTTCAGACTTTGGTGGATTTGTTTCCTCCTAATTTGTGTTACAAGAACTTTACCCAACCTCTGTCATTTCTAAATTATTAAAAACACTGTTGTGCATGTCACTGTGTTAAATCAACCCATTAGCAGTTTCTTCAATTGTTTCTCTTTCTGTCTTTTTTTTTCTTTTTTTTAAAGTGTTTCTTTCTATCACTGTTGCCAGCTGTGTCCTATTTCCAAAGCTTCATCTGCTAGCACAAAACAGCTTGGAATGGTGAGGTAGATTTTAGGAGATTAAAGATTGCACTGTAATACACTAGACTTAATCCTAATGCCAGTAAACTCTTTATGTGCTATCCTCCCCTCAGGATTACAAAGATTTATGTAACCATATTTTTTCACATCCAAAGGAGCTTAAAGGAATAGACATAGATTGTTCTGGGTGTTGAATAAAAGCAGTAAGCCCAGATAAAGTATTTTTGTTCCTCAGATAATATACCAGAATGTAGCACTTTCAAATTGAGTGGTCATGGGAGACATAGTTGAATGGGGTGAAGGGGGAAGAAGAGAGTAAGCACAATTATTCCTGAAAAATAAGAGATTCACTTGTGAAGTGTGGATATCCTGTAACGAATTATCTGCTTTTTTGGCTTTTTAGTTTAAATGGTATAAGTATAATGCATATATTTCATATATTTTCTGTTTAAAATACATACTTCTACTGAGAGTTTGCCTATATAGATATCTAAACCATATTCTTTTATGTTGAGCTGAGCATCTGAACATGAGTACCTTAGCTTCTGATTTCAGCAACTGAGATGTAACACTGTGTTACCCACATGACTTAATTTTGATTTCACTTTAATGAAATCTCTAGAAAATATAGGTTTTGCTTTGGGATCTCCAAATCACCCAAGAAAGTAGTACATAAATATAACACAATATGTGTCACTGGTGTAAAAAAGTATACTTTCAAACCCAAAATGTAGTATTTTGAACTTTTTCACGATCCTGCTAACAGTGTTACCTGTTTAAAACATTGATCCTAGTCCCAGAAGTTTATGCTGAACAACTTTGAACATGGCTGAGAGACTCAAGAGTTGCTCTTTCAGTGTTTTGACCAGTATCCTGTGACAGGAAATGAGGAATATGAAAAGGGTGCAACTAGCAAATATATATGTTGGGAAAAGTAATTTACAGAGGGGGAGACATTGTCATATAAATGCATTTAGATGCTACACCTCTTTTCCCAAATAGCCCAGCTTGAAAAGGATCCAGTAGGCAGATATCTAGGATAACCCTTAGGAATGGAGTGTATGGCCACAAGAGACCTCTTTGTATGGTTTTAATGTGTATAAAACAGAGCTTGTATATATAATTGGGTAAAAACAAGCAACAGAGTGGCTGTCGGTTGCTGATTTCTGCTTGTGGAGGTGGGGAAGTCTCAACCACTGAAGGCAAGAACATCTAATCTCCTAGTAGGTATGGAAATAAGAGAAAATGTATTTCTAAGATATAATTACTTTTAGGGAAAAAAATCTCCTGTGTTTACTCTGATCTTAAACTTATGTATTGATGATGTAATGATACACATTTAATGTCTCTAACAATGGATCTCCTTAAAACCACTCTTTCAGGTATAAAATTAATTTATTGTCTAACAGTGTTTATTTAATGTCATATCAGTTTTGTTATCTAAGATTTGGCTCTCCTGGTTTTTAGCATTAAATATTCAATGATGTAGATGGTAGTAGATTTGGATGTTCATCAGCTTTCCAAAGTCACATTATGTGGGAAACATCCTAAAGATTGTAATGAAAGTTGTTTTACAGCCAGCAATGTATCAGGAGCTCTCATATGTTTTTATGTCTTGGTATGAGGGAAGCTCTTTAAATATCATTATCAGAACCATGAATATTCTAAACTGATGTTCTCTCAATATTTAGCTTAAACTTGTAAAATTTTAGAGGACATAACTGTGGGTGATTTGCTGTCATCAGTCCTCTTTGCTGGAAGGTTAGTGTAGCAGCAGATATCTCTGACTTAGTTTGATTTCTACTGTTTTCAGGGTGAGTGGAAGACTTTACCTTTTGTTTACCTACACTATTGTGACATGAGATAGCTCTTTTCTCTATGTTTTGACACTATCTTGTCTGCTGAATGAAGGTTGTATTTTTTCTTTTTGTGAAGGAGTGAAAAACCACTAGGGGCAAATGTGAATTCAGGAGATTATGAGTATTTTTACTGGACTGAAAAACCATTCAAACAGGGCCTGGCCTATTTGGGTGATGTTTTTCACTATCAGGATGTTTAATGTTTTGGGTTTTTTTTAAAATAAAAAATGTAATTTTAGCATTAACTGACTTTTAGAGGAATAAAAGAATAATTAAACAATCCCAATCCACAAACTCACACTTGAAACCTCGTAAATGAAGACAATCAGCTGTAACATAGGAGAATATTAAAAAAAAAATTTGCTGGCTTATCACAGTAGATGGAAACATATTAAAAATTTTAGCCAGGCCTCATTATTTTTAAAAGAAGTAGAGAGATAGGAGAAGGTTTGATTTCACTGCAATTCTGAATTGCTTCAGCAAAGTACTTATTCAGTGGGCGGAATCACAAGGAGGAAGAAAGGATGAGGGAAAAGCACCTGGTGTACAAAGCAAAGCCTATTTATAGCTGGTATCTCAACAAGGACTTTCACACAGAGGAAAAGATAGAAAACATTGAAGTGTCTTTTGCAACGAACGGTCATTTGGAAAAGTGGAGTTTCATCACCTTTTCAGAGGTGCTGGGAGCCTTTGACAGCTGTTCTGTAACTGTAATGCAGGGAGATATATGAGGTGCAGCACTTAGCATTTTATCAGCCATATAAGAAAAGAATAAAAGCATAGTCTGATACTTTGAAAAATGAGTGGAAAAAAATATTTCCGTCTTTGGTGATGTCTGAAAATTCAAAATACTTGAGAAGTAGTGTTCCGCTTTTATCCTTTATTTTACTGTTCAAAAATATCATACTGTATGCTACTTTGGATTCTATAAATGTATTTTATGTTGTAGGATATGCACAGTCAAAGGAATTTATTTACGGAAAAGGAAAGGATATAATTCAAAAAGCATTTTTATGTTCTCATATCTTCCTTTTTAGGATGTGTAAATCCTGTATCCCCTCTGTAGGGGTGAGGAAGCATTATCAGGCTTAGGTGACCACTGTTTCTTGCAACATGAAACAACACAGGAAATTATGTAATTCAATAGGAAATGTTGTCTGCGTGAAATGAAATGAAGTCATTGATTTCTCTGAGCTGTCACAAGTCTGGTCTTCAAATGTTCAAATCATGACCAACAGATGAATTTGCTTCTGATCTTGTTAATGTCAATAATATTGTTTTGGTTGGGTTTTCCCAGTGTAGGATTAGAGAGCTATCTGTCTATCTCTCCACAGTCACCAGATTTACAGAATTCTGAATCATGTTATCTCAGTAGCAGATGACTATAAGCCAGTGCTAAACTTTTTGACGTGCTTACCCTATTTTAGACTATCAGTATTTTAGAGTATTTTTTCATTGTATGTGAAAAGAAAGAGGAGTTTAAAAATACCTGTTACATCTAGGTCTGACAAGTTATATCAGCAAGTCCCTTAACATCCCTCTCTCTGTTGTGCCAATGATATTTAATCAAGTTTAAACTCCCAGGCTCTTTTTTGACATTCACCATACTCCAATAGCACCTCAGTGATACCGATTTCTAGGATGAAGCACGTGGGATGTACTCCAGAAAGAGTTAAACCCCTTTATTCAGCAAACAGATCTTCCAGGGAATAGTGCCAGACTGTGGGACAAATTCCCATAAGACCTGAGTGTCATTACAAAGCTTCCACTCCAGATGCAAGACATGCTTCTTCAGTCTTGCTTTTTCTCCTAATGCAAACTCAGTCTCCAATGTGTGCAGATTAATTTCAATCTAGAAATAAAAATAAAAATCTGATCCAAATATTTTACCTTGTGGGCCATAAAGAAGCTATTAAGTTTTGCCTGCTATATTTGTGGCAGATGTGCAGGACCCAGTTGGGACCATTTTTAAAAATACATCAGATGTAGTAAGTGCAGTCACTGCTACTGTCAATTTGTAGTGTTCTCTTAAAATAAATTTAAAATGTCTGTTTCTTCATTGCTGTTGGCAAACATTGGTGTCAACACTGAATAGTCAACAACACAGAAGTATTAGAGCACTGGTAAAAATTCACCTGTCCTGGATTTGTAGCTTCCAATGTGAATACCACTGAATGCCTTTGAGTTTTTGGAGAGAATTGTAAGGCTTGTTGACAGTGTTGGAGACAATACAAACAAACCGTTCATTTAGAGTGAAAGTCACTGCAATAGCTCAGATGTAGTAAATATAATAGTGCAAGTTTGCCAGGTCTTTTTCATGATATTGATGAATTTTCTATATACCTAGATTAATTTAACTGTAGGACTGTATTTAGCCAGGAGGTGAAATAGCCTCACCTGCTTTAGTGAAGAGAAATTTAATTGCTTCATACCAAAAGAAATGTTGTAAAATGAAAGATAACTCTTATACACTGGAGGTAGTTTATAATGATAATTTTCCCCTCTAACTTCATCCATTTGACAGTAAAGATTGAGCTTTTCTGCTCTTTCTGCTCTTCTACCCCCTCAAAACAGCTTGAGGAAAGAGGTTCATGTTAACCTAAAGTGCTGAAATTGTCAGACAGAGACCATTGAAATGACTGGTAAAATGAGCTTCAGTGATCTGATGATTCATCTTAATCAATTGCCCACTCTCATGTATAAAATTGTCTTTCTCGATGATACATGTGGATAAGACAGATACAACATTAATCTCACCAGATACTGCATAATTAACCATGTCCATTTATCTTCTCACACACATGCACATCATTAGGAACAGCTGCAAAACTCAGCTGAGAGACAATTTCAAAAGGCAAATGGAGAAATTGCTAAGAAAACTCTTAAACTGAGTCCAAATACCTTTAAGTCTGAACACTAGTCTTAAGAAGATATTTGTAGATATACTTATATTTGGTATCATATATGCAGAAGTTTAAGATTTGTGTCCTAACAAAAGGACAGTTGTTTGAGCTATTAAGACTTAAATCTCCGGCAAGTGAGAGGGTGCTTTGTTTTTTGTTGTTGGGATTTTTTTTCCTACTCTGAAAAAACTAAGTTGTCAACCTTCTAAATCAACAATCATAAAATATGTACTGGAGACTATTTAATTTAGAAATTCCTTTATTACAGATGCATGTTCTTTGTAATAAGATTAATAGATGTTATTAACAGGCTTTCGGGTATCAATATTCTAATATCTCATGAGTTGGCAAGACAGTTCCATCTGTTTCTGGGTGCCAAAATAGGTAGCACTGCTCACTTTTGAGCTCGTTATCATCCACGACAGAAATTTTTGACTATCCCAGTATTGTCTGAATCTCAGTAGTAGTTTTATTAATGAGCAATACCTTTTCAGCATAATGACTAATTTACAAACCATGGAAGCAGAGCAGCAATCACAGCTTGTGTTTCACATGCACAGCGAGTTAGAATCTCTTGTATTGCTGTGTGGGATTATCATATCTCACATAATGAGATTATTCCATTTCTATGTACAAGAGCAAGGAATAGAGCAATTCTCTTTTTGTGGGCCATGATAAGTAGTCCACCAAATACTTCTTCATTCACAGAAGAATCAGCCCAAACAGTTGTTCTAGTCATGAATAATTTGAAGCTTCCCCAAAATTGTTTAAAATAATTGGGAGGGGGTTATTGCTGTAAAATAACAAAAGAGTTTGTTGTAAGCATAACACTGAACCTAAACTATTAGTAATTAAACTGGAGCAATTGTTTCTAGATATGGGCATACATTTCAGGAGTAAGGAGGTAATTGGTTGTGATTTACTTATTTTGTTCTAAAACATCTCTTCTTAGAATTGGAAATGTATGTAAATTGGCTGCAAGCACACACAGTCCAACTAGTTGTTTAGAAGTTTCACTGAGATATGCGAAGAAACTTCTCGGTGTTTACTTTCCATATTGAGTAGTTAATCCTACCGTGTTTTATGAACCTTGTCTACCCTTATTCAGTTCAGCATATTAAAGCTGAATTTCAAAGGCAAATCAAGAGAAATTGTTTGTAACTTGCACTTTTCCTTCAACACTTTCCACTTGACAAGCTTAGACTTGCTTAGACTTATTCTCACTTGCTTATGCAGGGTGTATTGATTTGTACAGATCACTTCTGAATTAACAGAAATATCAGAAGCCTGAACTTGTGTTCGTTTATATGCCAAGGCATCCTGCTTTGGGAAGAAGAAGGACTTAAAATGTATATTAATATTGTTTATTTCTACTTCTAGTAAAGCATGTTCTCCCAGCATCCTGGTGCATATATTGTATCAGCTTGGCTGCCTCAGATTAAGACTGCCGAATATCTGACCTTGCATTCACTGAGGTGTAACTTTCCACCACCACACACATTACCTCTGCATTTGTCCCCGTGCTTAATCAGAATGAATCAATCAGAAGTACATTTTCTGATGCATAAGTCACCAGAGCCTTGACTCGAGCAGGTTCTGTAGAGGTCACAGTGAAGAGTGGAGGTTTGTCCATAACAAGCGTTGCCTGAGTTATGATTGTGGCTGTCTTAGAGTGCTGCAATAAATGAGAGCCACTGTGTGGATGTGAAATAGCTTACTTCATTCCAGTTTCATTTTGTTTCCCAACCTTTGGAACAAAGATTTCCTCATCCAAAACAGCTTCTCTGTACCTTTCATCACATTCGGAATAAGAAAGGTTTACCTTGCTTCAGCTCAAATGGTAAAAAAGAATATTTCAGGATGTCAGTCAATCTAAAACTCCTATGAGAAATCTCTCTGGGGATAATACTCAGCACTCCCACTGAGTTACTACACTTTGGAGTAGAGTATTCAGACCTTTCTGAATTAGATTGTGCTCTTTGAAAAATGTGAATCTATCTGCATTGATGGCACGTTTATATGTTCATTTTCTTTGCCTGTGTACTCCAGTGGGGCATCCGTCTTTAATCTCACAGAACTTTGACAGTGTGTCTCATAAGCCTACAAATTGGGCAAGTTTCTTTTGCAAACTAATCAAGTTCCTGCTGACAACCTGAGCCATCTTCCTATTTTAAGTGTGGTAACATATTCATGCTCTTCTATCAAGTCATGACTAATGGATAGAAATATTGACATCTTTTATATGTTATTATCCAGCCTCTTATAATCTAATGGAAATAGAACATAAAGTTTTTGGTGGTGGAATCTTTGATGTTCCTTCATCAAACAATCAAAATGGAGGGACAGCACATGGAATTTATTAAAATGCACTGTCAAGTGCTAAAATAGTAAGATGTTTATGATCTGTATAATAGCTTGGCTATTATTCTTACAAATTGTTGACTGAATTGGTGATATTTCTGTTGAAAGTGGTACTTATATTTGTGGGTTTATCCTTGTAAAATGGTTATATATATATATACACACACATAACTGCTGTTTTCATAAAGGCATGTCTGACTCTGCTTTAAAAATATAACTTGGAACATGAGCATAGCAAATGCTTGGATAACACCATCTGACCTACAGGTAACAAACACCACAGGAGTGTGTATGAACAGTGAGTCTATTAAAGCTCTCCCTTTTGACCTATACATTATTGGATATGCTGTTATTTACCTGCTAAGGCCCTGAAACTGCAGTTATCTGCCTGTAGGCATAACCCTGTAAATCCCTGACTTTAAAGGTTGTAAAGGTGAAGTTTGTTTCTTTTAAGGTTCCTTTTCTTTTTTTTTCCTTTTTGCCAGTTTAGGCTTCAGAGTGACCGTATTTATTATTTCAGTGGGAATTGTGACAACAGGGGAGGCTTTCCCATTGTTTTGGCCTTGTTGTCCATGCATCTTCCAAAGCATCCTTGTGCCTGGAGAGAGCTGGTCTGCAGCACTGGGATTTGATGATGCTGTGAGCAATTGTAAACAAGGTTTTGTATAGGAACAGGTCTCCATTTAACCTTGAAGAAAAACCGGTGCAACCCATCATATTCAGTGAGACACAAAATGCTGAAATCAGAGGCCAGAATTATTTATAACAGTGTTTGTGCAGAAATCCCATTACAGGGGAAATTATCAGTGATAAAATTGCACAGTAGTCTAAGTCTTCTCTCTGTATTCCAATATTGCCCAAATACCTGACTTTAAAAACACTTGTCATCTTCTGAAAGGACAGAAGAAGGGATACAATTAACTCTAAAATGAAGTTGTGGTGATATATCCGTGTTTTTTTTCAACAAGCACAGAAGATTGCTTTCTTGGAAAGTTCATCTTCAGCTCTGGTTCTAGGAGGTTGCATGGCCTTATGAATAATATTTCTAAAAATGCTATACCATCTTAAAAATTATAAAGACAGAAAGATTACCTTAGATTTTCAAGACTATTGCAGACATAGAAATTATCTATAGATTGAGGGGTAGGCTGCACATTGTACTGAGAACCTTAAAAACCACCAAATTATCTCTAATTTAGGTGAGAATATTAGAATTAAAATTATCATTTCAATGATTTTGTTTAGTTCAAACTGCTGTCTCAGGAGGGAGAGAAAACTGGTTATGCACCTTCAAATGAATTTGGTTACACATGTGGAGATGGCACATGAATATCACCTATAGTACACACCATATATTATATTTCTTTTAGCCAGCTATAACATTTCACTCTAGAAATGCGCTAAAATAGTTATGTGTTTTTATTAAAATTCCCCTATGAAAGAATGGTTGGATATCTTTTTTCTTTACACCCTGAAGACTATGATAAAAAGAATATTGCAATTATTGAAATTACTTTAAAGAGGTATAAGTAGCAAAAGAGTTTTAAATCCAGTTTTCCTAGTTTGGAGCTGCAGATAATGAGTGCAATTGATGTCATTTAATCCTAAAAATACTGCATCTGAAATATGAACACAATTAACTGACCTATCTATCTGAGATCAGAATCATAAAATACTTCCACTGCCATTTGCACCTTTGAAACTGTTTCTTTTGGAGATTGGAGGAAGGCTGAAAATCAGGACTGAAAACCCCAGAGCCTTCTCATTGCTACAAAGAGATAGAATTATCTGAGTGATAACTTATATTTCCTAAGCTATTGGAAATGAATAAAACTCACATCTTTCTGATACTTAGCCAATTTACCTCATATTTAAAGAGTGCTTGCTCAATAAGTGTTTTCACAGTGGTGCATAATTTTCAATAGAAAAGTAATAATAATGAGTAACTGTCCTGACGGACTGAATTATTTTGTCCATAAGGATGATAAAGGTCTACCAAATGCAGTCACCTGTCTTCCACTTTTTGATAGACGTCCCAATTTTTCAAGCTGTGAGGAAGAAGTCCAGCTGAGCAGAACTGGATTTTCAAAGTTCCAAAACATTCGTTACTTGAAACCTTGTAATTAGTTTCTTATAGTACAAGTATTTTAAGATTTAATTTTTTTTTTTTTAGTATTAAGCATAAAGTTTATCAGTTCATGCAGTCAGGATTCTTACTGTACAAGACACCTTAAAAATTGCCTCAAGATATGGAAGTGTTAATAACTAAGGGTTGATTTTAAGTGCTTTTCACTTAAAAGCAAAGCAAGAATAGGTTTCCCTAACAATAAAAATAATGAACAGTTAACAAGCAAAATCAGTTTCACAGGTAGCAGACCATCTACGTGTATTCAGAATTAAGGGAAAAGCAAAACTGCAATAAGTTTTAATCAAATTTCACAGCTGCTGAAATATATTCATGCCATATTTGATTGACAAGTCTAACACAAATAACCCAATCTATAAAGCAAAGTGTTACATTTAGGGTCAGGCACCTCATTTTCATCTACCTGTGTTCAAAATGCAAAGCCCTGAAAGACTGTTGTTATTTCCAAAAGATTCTTTTCATTTCCTTTATCGACTTCATTTTTCTCTACTACCCATAGCAGTGCTTCTCCAGAGGACTGAAATGAACCTGATGAATGCTATTAGTTTTTTAAGAATACAGTAATAATTCCTTACCTTCTGTTAATGTTATTTTCTTGTCTTCACATATATGTAGAGATTCATTCAGTTTTCTTTGTGTATCAACCGAATTTCAACTGAATGGAAGGGTCCCTAAAACCCCACAGATAATAAAGAAAGTTTTTACATTTTTATGTTGTGTTTCTTTGGTTGATACCAGTACTTCCTTCAGTAAGTTGCTTTGCTGAGTTGTCTTTCATGGAAGAGACAGATATTGTACAAATTATTGGAGAGGAAACCAGAAACAAAAATGGATCTTGATAGCAGCTGAGAGTAAACAGATGCTAAAACAATGGGAAGACCTTGATTTGGTCTGTCTAACAGTCAGCAGCTTATTTAGTTTATATAACTAAAATATTTCTCTCAGAATTACTAGGAGGAAATTAAACAGAATACTTGACTTCTATAGGCGATATCTAGACTTGAACAGTTAAAGATGACGATTCTCTAGATATTTAAAAGCGTAATATTTAGGCATGGAATTTTGCTAAGGAGGAAGAAAATTTGAAAAATATGTTTGAAAATAGAGTACTGGGACACTGGAAATCTGGTGGGAGAGCATGATATGAGCAAGGTTTAGGGCTTTTGTGTTTGGAGCTTTTTGTTCTTTTGGAGTTTGGGTTTTTTTCATTTTGTTTTGTTACATATATCAAAACATAACCATTGCATGAGGAATCTTACAAATCTTTGATTCTCAGTGTTGCAACTTGCACAGCAAGACACAGAAAGCTGCTGAAGTGGTGCCAGAGAGCCTGTCTGCATCATGTTAGAAAATCATCCTTCTGTTACACAGGACCTTATTTAATAGATACTTGCAGTGGTCAATGGGGTAAAATATGATTTCTTCCTTTACTTCTAAATTTGTTACATTTCCACATAAGTTGACATTGTGTTGCTGGGCCAGTGGCTGCACTTGAAAATAAACAATCCAGGAAATAGATGGAATCTGGTTTTCATTATGCTTTCCCTATTTTTTGACCTCTTGTCCTTATCTGATTCCTTTAATTTAACAAGAGCATAGAGAAACTTCTTACACATTTTTTTCACTATATTTGAGTTTAAGAACAAATATTGCCATAGTGAATGCACAAAGTAGTGTCTCTATGCACTGAATAGGAATTTTTAATTTCATACAACATTAGCAGCTTGCTGTAGTAAGCCTTCAGACATTGCATATCTCAAAGGGACTGAATGAGAGAAAAGAAACATAAATTTTTATTTGAAAAATTATACAAAATGTCCATACCACTGTATGAAACCGTGAAGGTGAAGGAAAGTCTCTTAAAAGCAATATTTATATTTTGTGCATCTAATATGGCAGATACATTATTTCATTGTCAAACCCACAAGCCTCTGTACAGTTTAAATAACAAACAGTGACTAAAAGCACTGTTAAAATTGCCTTGCACTATGCATTGCTACCTCTTTTTCAGGGGTAAAAATAAAAGCAAAAATTAAGTGGGATCACAGTGGTGGGTTTGTAGGTATGAAAGACAGACAACCTGTGATGATTCTGAATCAGAGAGGATTCATCTCACGTCAGCTGACTATAACACCTCAAGAATGAAATGGAGCTGCCACCAAGCTGCTCCTGGCAGGGCCCTGTCTCTGCTCAGCTGGGCACTGGAAAGGTCGTGGTTGGAGGATTTCTGTGGTCCACTCACCATCTTCCAGCCCCAAAGAGTTTTATTGTTCACTTGACCTCTCTTTCAGTCTCATGAAAGGTTACATTTCATAAATTAAATATCCTGTTAAAGGTAAAAAAAATATTTGAAAATGTTTCTATTGATAGTAATAATTCCCAGACTCACCAGTAAGTGAATTTTACCTGCAGTGTATGATGGCAGATGGGTTTGTCATTACCACCTGTTCTATCTGAGACAGCAGATGTATTTGTAAGCTGGTAATACAGTATTTAGTAAATGGCCAGCTTTCTGCACTGATTTCAACATATTTGGGCTCAATTTGCCCTTCCTTCTGAAAATAGTAATGATGATTTAGATACAGTGCTTTGCTTAGTTATTCTATGAAGCTATTTTGTTTCCCCAAAATAGGGACACATGTAGTGTTGTAACTCAGCCCCACCTCAAAGCAATTAGAGCAATCTCTATTAAGCTTGGTCAGTGTCCCTTAAAATTACTTCTGACATTTGTTTTTTGCTGGATTCTTTCTCATGAACTTGGAAAAAATGAGAATGATGAGGTTGTAGATCTGTTAAACTAGATCTTTTCACATGCTACTCTTACTATTGTATGTTTTTTACCTCCAAGCCACTCAGATCTTTCTCAGTAAATTACTTTTCAATGTTCAGATCTACTTTTTGAGCAAATTAATATACACATTCATGGCAATTTAAAATAAAACAATCTAAGGGTTGTATTAATCTAAAGGTCATAGTTTTTTCTTGTTAAAAGATAGCACAGTAGATTATTAAAAGTTTCATTAACATTCAGTGAGTTCTTAGCTCTCACTATAACACTCCTTTATATACTGAGATGGTAGAAAAGTTGATTTTCTTAATTTAAAACTTGTACAAAGAAATCCTAAGTGACTTCTTTAAAGATGAGCTGATGAGAATAGAAAGATGTTAGAAAACTAAGAGATTTTTATACAACCTATAGTAATCTGAAATTAAATGAAATCAATTGATTATATGATGAACCAACAGTTTATGTGAATAAGTGCTCATTAAATGATATGGTTTTATTACTGTGAGAATTGAAAATACTTAGAGTGAAGTATTTAATTAGAAATGTTTCCAGAACTTTCTGTGGCACTCAAGTGCCCAAATCATGGCAATACTAGGGAGGATTTACTCTGATATTTCATTTGTGTGCACATAATTCTGCATTCAGTGATTCAGAAAAATAAAAACTGGAAGGAGGAATGGACCTACATGAGACATGAATGTTTTATGTTGTTTCATACAACACCTTCTGTGGACTTATAGAAATTGCAAACTGTATCAATGAATAAGTAGATATAATTCTACCTTTACTCCTACTACTTTGATAACATCAAGAAAGAAAATTCCAAATCTTGCTTTATTTTCCTCTTGAGAATTTGCTCACAGTGATATCCAGGTCACTCAGACACAGGTGTGTGACAGTATACAATCAAAACTTGAATTATAGATCTTTAATGTCAGGCTCTTCTCTTTCATTTCCCCAGAGAAGGGAATTCTGAGTGTGTTGGTTTCTGCTGCTGAAAACCAGCTGCATTTCAAGCTGCCAGAATGGTTCAGGTGAGGCAATAATTGGCTGCAGAGATCTGAGTAGTGAGTACAAGCCCCCCATATTCAGGACAGAGTTGGGTCGTGGCTGCTCCTGTAGGTCCGTGGCACCAAATCAGGGAGCAGCCTGAGGGACAGCTCCTGAATGCTCAGTCCTTTATACAAATGCAGTGATGAGGATGGGTTTGCAAAGCAGAGACTGCTCTTGAAAGCATGTGGATTTTTTTATCCAGTCTGTTTTCTTTTTCAGAAGAGTGGCAGGGTTGAGACTTTGGGCATACAGAGCTGCAGATTACCAAAGAGCTAGAAGATTTGGGAATTTTAAAATCCTAGAGATGCTGATCCCCTTTGGCTCTTGTTTTAAAGGCCAAACAAATGGAGCACCTGTTAGTGCTTATGTTTTTTGCCAGAACGGTAGAGACAACATCTGTGCCCATCCAGGGCTAAAAATCTCATGTCAGAGAGTACAGCTCTTGAAGCCAGTCATCAAAGCAGAATTCATGCATAATAGAAGTTCATCTCTCAAAGATATAAAAAAGAGGTCTTAGAGAAGAAATGGAGATCTAAATATGCCATCTAAAAGCAACAAACAACATTTTTTCAGCTCAGCTGAGCAGTTGAGAGAGCAGAGACAAAAGCTCTTGTAACTGCATTACATAAATGCAGAAGAGAGCTTAGGGTGAAGCTCCGTGAATACCCCTGATAAAACAGTGTTAAGCTTGTTGGTTTGGCATATAGACACATATTTATGCAGTATGGGAATACACTGGTGAGACTACAGCTGGAATACTGTGTCCAGTTCTGGGTTTCCTTGTTTGAGAGAGTCATGGACATACTGGACAAGTCCAGCAAAAGGCCAGGAACAACTGGCACAAATTGAAATATCGTAAATTCCATTTAAATGAAGGAAAATATTTTTTTGTTCGTGATGGGGGTTGGACACTGACAGAGGCTGCCAAGAAAAGTTGTTAAATCGCTATCCTTGGCAGTATTCAAAATGTGATGGGATACAATCCTGGGCAACCTGCTTTAATACACCTGCTTTGGGTGATCTCCAGATGTTCCCGCAGACCTCAACTGTTCTGTTGGCTGTCTGGGCAGAAATTGAATTTATATAAATTCAGACCATAAGTACATTTTTAAGTGAAGGCAATCAATTGTTAAATATTTGCCAAGGATCTTGATAAATTCTACAGATGAAAAGATTTTACACCAAGATATAAATGTTTTCACAAAAAATGGATTTAATTCAAACATAGATTTTTTTTTTTTAATGCAAGTCAAAATCTTTCAAGGCTTCTCAGCTGGGTAGGATTGAATAGTGTCACCTTAAGATTAAGAATAAATAACTTTTTAGAAAGAATTATATTCCTGCTGCACTATTTGAAATATAATTTTAAAATTCTATAAATGATTATATAGGCTGCCCCTGCAAGGATGTCACTGAAAAACATGAATCTGATTAATTAAACTTTGATCTGTGTCTTAGCACATTTACATGGAGTGAAATCTTTCTTAGGTAACAGTCTTAAGGCAAGAAGTAGAGAAGATTGTAAAACCTGTATAAAAATCTGTGTTATGTACTCCAAGAGTAAGACCAGACCAGTGTCTTATTTAAAATCATCAAAGAAAATACTTTTTACTAGGAAGGTTTAGCTCCCTGGGACACCTCTAGCAAATTCTTTGAAAGTCATCTTTTTCTGCAGACGTGTCCCTTAGCCAAGAAGAAAATTTAGATTGTGGTAGTTTTATTTAGAAACTATTATGCAATACTGGACAAATATA
This sequence comes from Neopelma chrysocephalum, assembly GCF_003984885.1. Lineage (NCBI taxonomy): Eukaryota > Metazoa > Chordata > Aves > Passeriformes > Pipridae > Neopelma > Neopelma chrysocephalum. The sequence goes on from NW_020897733.1 coordinate 2,211,951, forward strand.
ATTGTTGAGTTGATCAATACTTCACAGATATATGAAGGAGTACTGCATATTAAAATACAAACTATTTGTATTTTAATTGCATTTTAATTTTTATTTCTAATTATTTTCTAAAATACAACAGGCCATTTAGAAAATACATGATTTCCAGGGGTGTTTCTTTTTTTATTTTGTTTATTTGTCTTGTGAGAGTTTTATTCTGTGTTATTTTATTTTATGCTTTAACTGAGAACAAAGTAGTTGCTTCTCTGACCTTATCCCAGTGCAACTGCGTTCAAAGTGTTTTAAGACGGCAGGGACTTAATTCTCTCTAGAAGATAATTATTGTGCTCCTCTACAGCAAAATTTGCTTTACTTTTTAACTCTTTTTCTCCTTGTTTAGCTGGATATCTACCAGTTTTCCGTCATCCAAACACAGAGAACTAGATCTGGTTCACAGTCTCTTCCCATTTCCTTACCAGACAATTACGGTTTTCCGATTCAAGATGAATATCTTAGGTCTGGCCTTTGAGTGCAGTTTTAAGTGACCGTTTCTCCAGTTGTCATCAAATTTATCCAATTCATACTGTTTCCTGTTTTAATTTCTACAGCATCTCTATTAAGCTGCATTTTCTGTCTTTTCCCATGATTCTTTTTAGCATTTCAGCTTTCTGCCTTCTGTCATTCTGCTGGAGAGTTTTCAGGACAGTGGCCAGCTGGCAATCTGCCTTTTCTGAGCTCTTATCATGTCACATTGCAGCATCTTTCTAGTTCACAATGGGTAGTTCAGGTCCAGAGAAAGACAGAGGACTAAAAGAGATTGCAACAAAGTAGACTAGTTCTTCAAATTCTACACAAATTCTAAGAGGAGCAAAGCAGCAATGGAACACGTTCTGTAAGGTGACTCTAGTGTATATATTTACAAAAACATCTTGTCATCAAGAAGTAACCTCCACCATCTTATAGAGAGGAAAAAAATGGTGACTGAAAGCACTATTTAAGGGCAAAGAGGTCCTCAGAAAGTTATCTCAATGTGTTTGTGTCTTCCTCTTTGTTGACTTCAAAGATGAGTAGTGTTATTAATCCATGATATGGTTGAAATGAAATATTTTGCCTTTTAAAATTTGAACTCAGAGATGCCCATTGCTGCCTTTCTCTACGTATATTTTTGGGTTTGTGCATGTTGAGCAAGATAAAAGAAAGCACCAGCAACCTGGTAGGGATATGGGAACATTTGAGTAGGATCGGATGGAGTTTGGCTTTTCATAAATACTGACTTCTTGCTTTGCAATGTGGGGAGTCACTGCTACCAAGGCACTGTCATATTTTAAGTGGAAAAAGTCTCCTAAATCTACGAATGCAGTGCTGTCTTGAAGGAAACTCCATTCTTTACATACTAGTTACATACATAGGATTTGAATATTGCATCAACACTTTAAAACTTGAGTTGCTCATCCATATTTTTGACCTATTCTGTCTTGTTTTCAGATTTGTCTAATTATTAACTCCAAGCCGTCAGCTATCCATCCAAGCAAGTATTTTGACTGTATGGTTAACTGTATTTTCTAGTTCTTGCATGGAGTAGTAATTTATGACTCCATAGCTCTCAGCTACCCTGGAATTAGTAGAGCCTGTATTGGCTTGTGACTATTGAAACCAATATTGTCTTGTTTTCCTGATCCCCTTACACATAAAAAAGATTGACATGGCAGAGTAATAGAAAGTGTATTGCATTAGGGTTTAGTATTAAAGATAAACAACACAAATGAAACAGAAAACATATGGCACTCCTTGCCTTCCATGCCAGCTGATGAACAATACATTTCGTATTATGATCCACTTTGGAGGCTTTAAACCATTAAAACCTTCCTGCTTTGTTTTGCTTGCTTGAAAGTTGCCAGTTAAACCAACTGGAGTAGCCTAATTTAGCTGATTGTGTGACTGATGTGTCAGAGCTCTGGCTTTGAATTTCCTAGGCTGGAAGTGAAAAGTTGGACAAAATGAATTGAATACAGCATATTGTACACCATAACAGTGCCTTAAAGATGGAACACTGAAGATGGAACTGAGACGTTAATTATGAAAAACATGTAAAGCAAATAGAGTAAAGCAGTGAATAATTCTTATGTTCAGGTAATACACTCAAGAACTTCAAGGACTCAAGATTTTTCTTATGGTTACCAAATGGAACCAGTCCGTATATCATAGAATTTGTTATGAAAATTCTGTTAAACTGTTAACTTTAGTATACATCAAACAAGATAACTTCAGATAGCTCTACCCCACTATCCAGTGACTTAAGATCTGTGCTAACCTTGAGTGTAGTGGTTTTCCCAGGTTGAAGCAAAGGCTTTGAAATATTCACAGTGATTGTGCTTGAATGGATGCATTTAGAATCACAGAGTCATAGCATCATATGGGTTGGAAAAGACCTCTAAAATCACCAAGTTCAACTGTTAACTCGATGCTGCCAAGTCCACCACTAAACCATGTTTCAAAGTGCCACATCTACATGCCATTTAAATCCCTCCAGGGATGGTGACACCACCACTGCCCTGGAGACTCTGTGCCAGTTCTTGACAACCCCTTCAGTGAAGAAATTTTTCCTAATATCCAGTCTATTTGCTTGATATATTGATGTTAAGTAGGTAAAATAACTCAACTGGAACAACAGCAGAAAGAAACGTCACTCTGAGATCTTACTGTGAAAATTATTTTTGAATTTTCTTCAATTTTTTTTTAACATTCCTATTTCAACATTATCTATATAATATGATCTGTTATTTTTGTGGCTACCATCCTATCTGACATAGAGATGATACGAAAACATTGACCTAGAGAGGATGGTTTGAATGCATGTAGAGAAAAATGTCTGTAGCATGCATTCACCATTGGTTTGTGTTACATTAATTAAAAAGTTTAAAATACGATCACTGAGAAACTCCTCATAAGCATTCAGGTATTGATTCTACTTTTTAATGAAGTATTTCTTAATCACAGACTTTTAAAGGTCAAAGGGATGTTAGCTCAGGTCACCCCTTTCTTTTGACTGCATTTCTTGGAAATATTTGATCACTTTAATTGTAAAATAAAATCAACATTCTCTGGGGCATTATTTATCTATTTCAACTTATGTCTTTCCTATTTTGCATCAGACTTTTTCTCCCAGAGATACAGATCTATTTTGACAGGTCTGGTGTAGTGCGCGACAGTTTGTTCATGTTTTTTTTGAGACTTGAAAGTGAAGGAAAAGCAACACCTCTTTGCATATTTTCTTTTAACTTTTCTGTGATTAAAAGTGTTCTGTCAGTGAGTGATAGCCTGATTGAAGACTCAGCTCTTTGCTGTTGTGAAATTATTATGGCACTGTCTAGATGTAGAAGGGTGGCCTCAGCAAAGCAGAGTGATTCACAGGCAAAGTTTTATGGTAGTGGCAGAGCAGGTTCTGAAGAGGCTGACGAAATGAAAAGAATCAGGGAGTTTTCTGGAAGCCAGGGTGGGTATGGCCATATGGTCCCTGGGCTGAAAGAGCCTTTTTCTGTATCTTCTCCTCTCCCAGATATCCTCCCATCAGTCCAGCTGATCTGATCTCATCGGTGTTCTGGTGCCTCTTTTGGGGTCTCTTTGCTCTGTTGGAGGCAAATCATGGTGCTGGTTTAAGCCGGAGGCTCATCCAGTCCCTCACAGTACAAGTTGATATGCTATGCTACAACTATGGGATTTTTAGTTTAATATCCCCCTATTGAGGCCCTGCTCATGCTTCTGGACTGGACTGTAGTAACCCCACAAGAGCAGAGATTGAGCCATCAGTTATGGTATTCTTCTTTCTCAGGCTAATTAAAGAAAAATATTTAAATATAAATTTTATTTTTTTTTAATTATGGCAGTGCCAAAAGTTTTCCATTATTTCTTATTTCTACTCAGGTTCTTAAACAATTAGATCCTGTTTTTCTGCTTCCTAACTCACTGAAGTTAGTTATGTAGAAAAAGAGGTTTGGGTTTGTTTTGGTCAGGTTTTTTTGTTGGTTTTGGTTTGGTTTTTGGTTGGTTGGTTGGTTTGGGTTGGGGTGTTGTTTGGTTTTGTTTTTTGTTTCTTGTATCTCTCTTGTGCTCATCCTTCTACATTATCCCCAGATAATTTAGTAAGTGGCAGCACATTGGTCATTCACACAAATGTTGTTGCTTCTCAGAAGTTGCTAAGTGACAAGATTTTTGGATAACCGATCTAGTGAGCATAGAAAATCTTCCTGAATTGTTTGAAAGTGTTGTCTGTGGAATATTGTAGCTGAATAAAAAAAAAAATGAAAACAGTTCCAAGTAGAAAAACTGTTTTTCACCAGTACAAAAGTTTTTGTCTCAGCATATTTCTGAATCAATCCTATGTTGAAAGTTGGGTAACAGAATAAATCAGTACATTAATGTTCAGTTTGCATGTCTATCTAAATTCAATCTCTTGATAAAACTCAGTTATCGATTATTATATTTCTAATTTGCTTGAAGGCTCTTCTACACAATTATGAAAAAGAAACAAAATATAAAAGGATGTTCATGAGTAGAATTATTAAAAAAATAAAAATAGGGCATAAAGCTGAGTTAAATTTACGTTCTCTAGCTTTAAATCTAACGGAGAGCTTTAGCAAGTAGAAAGTTATATGACTGTTAAACTGTTTAGACGGCTACACTGAAAGTACTGAAATGTAAAACTGTACTAAAAGTAATAGCTGGTAAAAGCTAATGTGTATTTAGCTGCCAAGTTCAGGGTATCTAAACACTCTTAAAAGTTAGAGCTGAAAATTCTAACTGAAGGGCTTTGCCTTTTATTCCAACCAACCACAAACTTGGAAAAGGTTTAGGTTTGAATTTGACTCACGTTTCTACTGCTCAAGTCTTTCTCTGAATGTTCAATAAAAAGCCACCTTAATATTTTGGTTATGGTGCTACATAAGTCAGAGTAATTATCTAATGGAGATTTTCACAGAATTACAAGGCATTTTTCTCCTGTAGAGATGTACATATATAGACAGATCAACAAATATGGATATAGATATAAAAATATTCAAAGCAGTACTTTCTCTTAAATAAGTATTGAAATGCTTACTGACTTATATTGTGCAATCAAATGTAATCCTCAGTCTCTTACTGATCATTTACTAAAAGGTGCTGCTATAATTTAACAGGGAGTTGCTTCTGGAGAAAAAAAGAAAAGAGAAAGGATGAGTTGCACCAATGTGGTCATAGGTATTGTGCTTCCTGCGTTGTGAAACCACTTGTGGAGTTGAACATGTGAAAAGTCGGTAGCTAATTCTGAAGTATATAACAAATACAGGAAAGCTGTTATCTGATAGGAGAATATATATATCAGAGAAGGAATCAAACCAATATGAGACACCATGATGCTGTGCTACTTGTCTGGATCAAAAATTTAAGTGGTGTGTTTGATTCAGTTGGCTTTCTACCTGTCACCAGTGGAGTGGAGCACCAGTTGTATGTCAGTGTACCTGATGTGTCAGTAATGACTGGGGAAGAAGAGGATGCCGGGGGGAGAGACCAGCACCTTTTAACTGAGGACAGTATCAATTTCTGGGCAATGTAGTTGAACACTACATACACTACGAGAAAAATTTATTATCCCTTAGATTCTTAGGGAGGGAACTCAAACTGCAGTCCGCACTGTTATCACCAATGAACAAGAAACAATAAAGAAACTATATGATGCTGTAGGTGGTGGTGAAGTACTAGTCTTAAATATTGAAACACATTGTAATTTCTGAGAAGAGGTTATCATGGCTAAACCATAGCTACAGATTTTATTATGCTTCTGTTGAACATGTGTTTATACTGTATACTCTCTAATGATAAGCATGATGAGAATTTAATGCAACAGTGCAATACAGCAAAGTATTTTCTTCCAGAAATAATGGAATTAGAAAATCTTGTGGCAAAATAGGGAATATATTTCCTGTTGCAGTGAGACACCTCATTATTTATTTGACCTTTAAAAATTCTAGTTATTCAAAATTGAACACAAACTTTGAGATATGGTCATATATGGAAAATATAATGAGGTCTAGTAATAATTCTAAAACTCTGGGGAACTTTTCAAGTATAGAACATTCCTCTTGAACTCTGATGACCTTCAAAACTTGAAGAACATCTTAAGTGAGCACACTAACATTACTGCTGTGAAGTGTTGGAGGGAGCAAAAGCTGAAATGTATTTATTTTGGGAAAAAATAACCTTGTCAAAATGTTTTTAAAGTTCCTTTCTTCCAACCTTTAAGATTTCTTGGTGTTTTTAAGTACAGTGGATTACTCAGGAAGTGGTTGAATCTCATCTGCTGCAGAACTTTTGAGACATAGGAACAGAATTTTCATTCCACGTCCTCTTTGTGTTGCACAGACATGCTTTCAACGATTTTCTGCTTTTTCTATGAAAATGAAAATTAGGGCTCTATGCAACTAATAGAAGAGACTTTTGGGCTGTCAGAGTAAGATTTGTCGTCCATTCAGATGTTGTCCTTATCTCCTCCAAAAAAAAAGCAGTTTTCTGTTTCCTTAGTGAAGTTGTTCTTAAGGCAGAATGCAAAGCAGGGCAGATGCTGTTTTAAACTCTGAAAAAGGCACGCATTCAGATTTCAGTCTTTTGGGCAATTCCACTGATGCCATATGAGTATCCTAATTTCTAAAGCCTTATTCTTCTGTTATAGTTTACTGATTCAAATAGGAATGTTTATCTGTATTGGTTTTTCTTCATCCATTAGAAGAACTTTTATGATTTTTCTGCACCAGGAAAAAGTTTTCATCAACTTCCTTCTGAAATTAGGCAGATGTCTGAGCATGTCATGGTTATTGCCATGGATTCTCCCTCTCTGGAGACATTCCAAACCCACCTGGATGAGTTCCTGTATAACCTGCTCTAGGTGATCCTGCCTTGGCAGGGGTGTTGGATTGGGTGATCTCCAGAGGTCTCTTCCAACTCTAACTATTCTGTGATTTTTATAACAGTTTCCATATCAGATGATGTAGCTGGATTAGCTTTTTTCTTTATCCACCATGGAAGCCATGATATAACTCATCTGCCTCTGTGTCCTGTCATCCAATAGACTCTATCCCTGTTTGTTGTACATTCAAAAGGAAATGTTATCATTACCTTGTATTGTCTTACCCAATGTTCCTCTTACAGAGGACATAGATTTCTAAGTTGTGGAGTTTCTCTACTACTTTCATCGGGAAAAATACTGTAATCAGAGGCATATTAGCCCTTGTGGTGTCTTATTTTCCATCAGTAAAATTTCACTGAGCAGTGGATTTTTACTACCTATTAACTTCCTGACAAGAAAGGATGACTTGATCTTGGCTATATTGCATTGCTTACAAGGCATAATATTTAAGTCTGGATATTCACTGAAGAGTCCACTAACTGAGAAATTTGTTTTTAGATTCTTTGTGAGCTTGCAAAGAGATGGATGCTGTTACAATTTAATATTTTACAATTTCTGTTGTTTAAAAGGGAATTTTTTTCCTAGTTAAAAAAATTTTATACTTTTGTTGGTCTTGTTTCATTTTCCATACCCAATTCTGCACAAGATGGGTGGGCTGAAAACTGATCTAGAGTTTGGGGTGTTTTTAATGGGATTTTCAGCTGAACCAGATCCTCTGGCTGGTTCATCTGCTGCTCTGGTGGTTGCTAGTGCTGGCTAAAAGGGAGGGAGGAGGCGACGCAGTGCAGGTAGGCAGGAGGGAAGAACAACAGCTCGCCTGAGTGATCCAGTGGTGAGCCAGTTAAAGAAGTTTACTGAGCAAAAAGCACATAACCAAGAGAGGATGAGGAGTGGAGAGGAAGGAGCACTGAGAGAGCCTGTAATTTAGATTTACTTACATTCTTAAGAAACTGCACCCTTAATCTCACCCTGGGACCGGACTGCTTAAAACAGGAGAAAAGAGCAAAGGCTGTGTGAGCTTGATTTATTCTAAATCCATGAGTGCTTTCAGTCACAATTTTTAACTCTGTAAGTTTTCTAAAGGGCAAGATTTAAAATTATCAAAGAATAGGTTTATAATACCTCTCTTGACTTAAACATAGGAGAACATGTGTTTTAGGGTCTGAATTTTAGTCCTTTGCGGTGTAAAATGTACTTGTTGGGAAGCCAGGTTAGAATGTAACTATGTTGATAATGAAGAAAAATAGTTTTCTGGAAGATTTTAGAATTAAAAGACTATATTGTGTGCAAGATTGACTTGTTTTATTGTGCTGAATTGTATTAAACACCATACATTCACTTTTTTGTTGTGAACAAGGTCATATCCAAAATTTCTTTCTCCAAATGCCTGGAAGTTGGGGTATCTTCCACATCTTTTCAACATCTTTTTCCCAACCCTTTGTGAGCTCAGGTTTCACATATCTATAAATCTGGAAACTGCTTTGGGGCTTTTTCTGCAGCAGGATTGAAGTGTAGTGCATTACTTAATGGAATGGTACGTACGTGGAGGGGTCAATGTACAGGGAGGACACAAAAAGGAAACAACAATTATCTTCCAATCTATCTTCTCCCTCCAAAGAGTTTCAAAATGAATGATGAATGAAATGAGAATTCAAAAATAAATAATAATAATGTATTGTCAGGAAATTGTATAAAATGTTTTATATATAATGATTATTTTTACCTTAATTACATCAAAATATAAATCATTCAAATTACTGTGTATTTGAGTGGAAAATAATTGCATTTTAAATTTCATTGAAGAGACTTGGCAAACAAAATAGTAATTATAAGCAGTTGTCACATAAACAGAAAGCCTCAAAGCCTATAGACCACAGATCTTTTATTCCTGGATTTGAAAGCAAGCTAGGCAGAGTAATGATTGAGATTTATCCTAGATTAGCTGAAAGGGGGTGAAAATTAAAAAGGTATGTACCATAGTTTTAATATCAAACTCAGATAGAAATGGCAATGTCAGTGTCGAGGTGAATTCCTCAAACGTGATACAGACCAAGCAGTCATATTATTTTGCTATTACCTGAATAATTTTCAACAAAACAAATAATTCTACTCTAGTACTGTCTGTGTAATGCAGACTTGAAGTTATGGATTTCACAGGATTTTTATTCTCACTCTCTCTCTTACAATTCCTCGTATTTTTAACATTTTTTTCAGTCTGTTTTCCTTGTATTTTTTTTAATTTCCTTCAGAAGCAAAACCATCATAACCGGTGTTGTTCTGTACATGCAGAAAGATGTTAAACAGTTGTCCTCATAGAAGGTTCAATATTCCCAGATAACTCTCAAGCCTTCCTTCCTTTTGAGCACAGAAATATTTTGCATATATAATGAAGGGCAAAACCTGACTTTATTTTTTACAGTTCTTCCGTTTGTGCCTGGTGGCTTTAAGTGAGATCAGGATATTAAGATGAGTTTTCTTTTATGTATGTGTGTATATATTTATATATGCAGATCCTGTCCTGACACATTCGCCGTCTTAAAGAGTTCCTGGTCTGTGGAAAAGACTAAAAAAGGGTATTATTGTCATCATTATCATCTAAATGGGAAACTGAGTCCAAAAGCTCTTGTACAAGGTTGTATAAGAGCCAGGAACAGAAGACCAATTCTTTTGAATCCCATTCTAAAACAGCACATTCACAAGTATCCTTCCAGGCCAATGACTTCCAAACCCAAAAATATTTTTGAAATGACTTGTCACAATTTCCAGAATTCAGTATTTTACTTTCATTTGAAGTGCCCCCAATGCTCTCAAGCCTTTGTATGGAGGGGCAGATGGCAGTGTCCTTAGGAATATAAGAAACAGGTTTATTATGTTGAATAAACTGAGCAAAGATGGAGTGTACAGCCAGGTCTACCCTTTTCTCATTGGCGTTCCCTTTTATTTTCTCACACCTCCAGCAAGAACACGGAGAGTTTGTATCTCTTCATTGAGAACTGAAGAACACAGTATTGAAAATTCCAGTGTATCATATTGTGGCAAGTTCAGGTTTTTACTCCCTTATTGTTTTTATGACTCACAAATGCAAAGGCACAGGGAATGCACAGGTTCCACACTGAATAGGTTTTTTCCTCAGAATTACTGATATAAAAATCTTTTACATCCGTGTTCTACTCTTAAGGCTGCTACTTTTTAATGCTGCATGATGGATGATCTTTTTTTTCTTCCACAAGCTGGATCCAATTTCTTTGGGACTGGTATAAGCTTTTGCAGGGAAGGGTTTTATTCTTTTTTGAGCCTGATGACTCTTATTGATTTGATGTCCTCTAGAAATCTCTTCAGAGGAATAGGCTCTCCTTATAGAGGTAGATTAACTGTTTGACCTTTAAGAACCACATGAAAATCAACTCTCTTTTAAATGCAAAAATATCACCTGGTAATAAAAGGGACTTGTTAATGTGTTTGGGAGAAAGCTGAAGCTTTCCTCAGGATTGTTGCTCTATATTCTGCAACTTGCCTTGTGGCAGATTGCTTCATTATGCAGCAGTATCATTAATCTTTTTTATTATCACCTTAAAAATAAACAAACAATGATTTTGTTGTGTTTGACACAAGTAGTGCATTTTAATTTCATAGGCTTGTATTATTGACTTAGAAAAACTCTGTGATGTTTCGGCTTGAAATACTGACTTGCAAGTATGAAAATGCTATTCAGCTGTGTGGAGATGGCATCTGTTGTGCATATTAAACAAAATGTGCGATTTTTCTCTCTTCCACATGGAGCTTAGTGTTAACTAGGAGACCTGATATTAATTAATTTGAGAAATAATAACTTGTCATTCATTTTGCTTTCATGGAGATAATTGCGGTGTTCTGCAGACCATCCTGAAAGCAGGTCTTTTCAAGGAAATAAAGGTGTAATCCTGAGTTCATTTCAGTACTAATAATTGAAAATTCAGTTGGTTTGATAATCTACCTCTGTGATGTGTTTCTTTATTTTGCAACTTCTCAAAATGTTGGTTTTCCCTTTTGTTTGTATCTAACAGTTAAAAATAATAGTGGTGGTGATGATGATGGATTAAATCAGGCTTATTAATCAGGTTTGGACACAATTTTCTCAGTTCTAGAGTGTGCAAACATGGACAGATGACATTAGCATTTATTTCTACTAGTGTTATGATCTGAAATTAGCATAATGATTGTGCTTATGAGGGGAATATATGAGAACTCTTCTGGTGATGTCTTCATTAAACTTGTGGCCACTGGTTTTCAGTAGTTTTGTATTCTTTCTGTTTCTGCTGGGGTACATTGTATATGATAAACTGATATATGCAAGTGATTTAAAACATACATGTGCAAAACACCAGTAACCACAATTATTCAAGAAACAATGAGTACAGCAGAAATATATCATGACTATGATTTAATTTGAAGAGTTGCAACATTATGTTTTGTTTCAGAGACTTGGCCTAGATTCATTAAGCACTAGTAACATGTTGGTGAAATATCTGCTTCTGTTAATTATTATAACTTGAAGGCTACTTATTTAGCTTTTTTTTTAAGACCAGACGGGGTGTTTTGTTCTTTTTACCTGAAAATGAAGCATTTACAGAACAATATGTATGTGTAATAAATGTATTTATTTTAAACTGGCTTTCTTAAAGTCTCTTCCTATTTTTAACCCAGTTCAATTATGATTACTAAGGGAAAGAGCTTCTGGAGACTAGATTTCTGTAAGTGCTCGGGGCGAAAGCGTCATATTTTCTCGCTCTTCCTTGGATTTCATCCAAAGCCAATTCTGTTTAATCTGCCTGCTGCTGCTCTGGAAGTGACATCTGTTCAAATTTACACTCTTTATCATGGCTGACATGTTGTTTGTGTGTCTGTTTACCCCAAGCCCTTGTTCCAACTGCCTCTTGCAGATAATTTGTGATTTTTCCTTCAGTCTATCACAGGTTGCTAGGCATTGAATTGCTGCATATGGAGCTTCGCTATTATTTTTTATTTCTTTTCCTCAGCTTTGCAATTATGTTTTGAAGAGCAAATGAGAAGTCTAGATGCAACATGTGTATCAACAAACACACTGAAGAAGGGTAGATGAGAAGTGAAGGGTGTGGGGGATGTGGCACACCAGCAATATTCCTTATCAGGGTTTCCTATGTATGTCTGGTAAAGTATGGGCTGTGATGTCTACACATCTCTTTTGTGGAATAAATATTGCTTTGTGATTTTAGCTACCTGGTTGAGATGGCAAACCTGAGAACCAGGGGTGTCCAGACCATAACTCCAGTAGTCCCACTGTGTGCAGGGCTGTATATCAACATGAGTTGCCCTCACAGATTGACTTGCTCTTTTCACCACACATCTGCATTGATCCTGCCCCTGTGCCATGTTCCTCCCAGCTGACTGGAGAACAAACAGGAGCTGACACACCTTTGAGCCAAATGTGCACAGCTGCAGGATCCATCTGGAGACTGCGTCTTGCTGCTGCTGGATGACAAAAGACCAGTTGAAAGAGATAGTGAAAATATACTGCATAAATAGCAGTTGTAATCCTGACATCGTGTTCTCCCCCTTTCTAGTGCTGCTGTTTCTCCTTCTGCACACTTTAGCCAGTGTTCACATAATACATGCACCACTGCCACATAGCAAACAATTTTTTTTTAATTACTTCACTGATTTCAAACTTTATGGTTTGCACAGAAATTCTGTTGCTTGTCGGGGTTGGAGTCTTGCCTTTATTTCTCTGTAGTAGTTGCTATCTGTTAATGTAAAATGAGAATATCTTTCAAGACGTGTTGATGAAATCATTATTGGTCCTCATTTCTCTATCTGTTTTTCTGGTAATAAGCTCTCTGTAATTAGACCTGTTGCCAAGACAGTTCTTACATTCATCAGGCTGAGAGCTTTAAAAATTTGTTTAAGAATTTGCAAGATGGACATTTCTTAGGGTTTTACTGAAACTCTCAATTGGATTTTCTCTATCAAAGAATACTGTGGAGTTCTTCTATTTCCAAAAGAAGTTATGTAATGATATCACAAATGTGTTTCTATAGTTTTCTTAGAACATTTTATGCATAAGATGCTCACTTAAATTTAGGCATGTACTACAAAATAGAGAATGCCATGTCCTAGTCATCAGAAAGTCATCAAGTGATGTTGAAAATGAATAGTCAAACTATATAAGAACAGGAATAATAATTGTCTTTGGTCTATTATTTTCTCACTGTACATCATGGTATGGGTAGATTTTTATCCTATGTAATTACGGTATATTCATGTTACCATTTCTCTCTTATTAATTAAAAAGAAATTCTTCATATCAGATCTTCCAGATGAGCAGCTTGTGGAATACAAACCAGGAGGTGACATCTAATTTGCTTTTGCAGGGCAGAAAAATAATTTGTCTTGATTGTTCAGCATTATTTGAGAGGAAATTCTGGAATATGTTTCCATCAGCACTGAAATGGGGTCAAAGACAACTTGTAGGAAAATGTTCCAAGTTTGCTGAGCGAAACTTTTTTCCCTCTTTATTATCAATACCGGGGAACTGTTTCACTAAGTTAAGTAGTAATCATCTCAGTCTGAAAAAACACTGCACCAATTATATAGTTAATTTCCTACCAGTTGACAACATGTAAAATAAGTATATTTAAAATAGTTACTTGTTTCAAATTATTGCTTACATTCTCTTTTACAGAGGTATTTGAGGTAGCACTGTTTTACCTCTGTGGAAAGGGGTAATTAACTGAGCCCCTTACTTAGGAAAACGTGACTTGATTATTCTGTCTTGCAATGTTTGATTTTCCTAACATTAAAAGTAAGCTGTTAGCATAAAAGGAATGCAAATATCTCACATGAAATCAGCTGTGCTGCTGTCACCAGCTCTCCAGGAACAGCAAGAGATTCCCCTGGCCTAAAGCCACCCCCTGCCATCGTGCCTTGCAAAGGTTTCTCTCAGCAGCCAAGGGGTTATAGGCTCAATTAACTATCATTGACAAAAGCTCTGAGAAAAAAAACTATAAAACTACTTTTCAAGCTTGAATAGGAAGTCAGTGCTTCCTTCCTCCATGGTACAGTGGTTTGGTAATGCAGCTTGGTACCTCCCAGTGTGTGAGGTTGGCCTAAAGCTGCATTTATCCACTCGAGGTCTGACTCAGCAATGCCAATCAGATGGGATGGCACCTTGGTACCTGTGCTGTGGGCTTTTTCCTCGTGGAACCTGCTCCAGCTGATACAGGCTGGGGTACCAACTCATTTGGTTTAATGAGCCTTTTCACTCTGTTTTTTTTCTGTTCTGAAATCATCAATTTTATTTACGTTTGGTGTTACTTATGGCTCAGTATTTCTTCTGAAGCAGTATGAGAGTGAACAAATCAGCCTTTTGGGTATTTACAAACTGCTGCCTCAGAGGCTGATTTTTATTGTGTCCCATTAGCAATTTCCTTGTTAAGCAAAAGACAAGTGGTACTGCTACTACTGGTTTGTGGTGGCAAATGTCACTTTTGTCTGGAAACTAGTGTCCTCTGTGTGTGTGTGTGTATATATATATATATATAAAATTTATATTCTTTACTGTCAAAGTGGTGAGGCACTGGCACAGGTTGCCCAGAGAAGCTGTGGATTCCCCATCCCTGGGAGTTTCTAAGGTCAGGTTGGATGGGGCTTTGAACTACCTGGTCCAGGGGAAGGTGTCCCGGCCCCTGGCTGGGGTTGGGAACTAGGTGATCTTAAGGGTCTCTTCCAACCCAAACCATTCTATGATTCTATGATATATAAAACATAAAAGCTTATAGTGTTCTCCTCAGATGAGTTTGTGACTTTTGTCTTCCCCACCCTGCTGAAATTTATCTGAAGAATTTTATTATATGTGTAGATACCTGTTAATGTGCAACAAGCAAAACTTAATTCCACCTGATGACTCTTGGTATATATCTATGCAAAAACTGTTTTCTTGGGGTTTGTTTTTTTGGTTTTTTCTGTGCCATCTATGGTGAACTGTCTCTTAAGATTACATACTGCGACCTCAAATTCTATCTACAAATAGAAATATACCCTCTAGTACTTCAGTTGCAGAGATTCATACCCAATTCTTCCTTGTTTTTCCAAGACAACAAGAGTTGGTCATAGAATTATTGCCAGGATTCAATTTTGAGCATTGAAAACTATGAGAATGGAGATTGATTCAGATTAAATTTTGGGCATTAATTGGTATTTTGAAACCCTTCCCCACAGGGTTAAATATTTTTATTTAAGTAGAAAGTGAAATTTAAAAATTGGTGCTCTCACTGTACTGAATACCTTTCCAGTTATTTTTTTAAATAAATTGCTATAATGAGACTAATTTAATGGAATTTCTTTTATATAAGGGCCTTCTAATAGAAGCTCAAAAATATGAGGAATAGCAGCTGTAGTTTTTCTGGAAGAAACATGACCAGACTTGTGCTGTATCACTCTTATTTTCGTATATTTTCAGTGACCACATGATGTAAATTACCTTGGTAAGGCGTTATTTGTTTCCACTGTTTCTTTTTTTATGGTATGTTTAGCTATTCAAGACTAAAGGTAGACTTTTTCATCTCTCTGTCATATCTTTCTAAGCAGGGGGGAAATTGAAGCAGACAGTTTTAATGCCTAAACATACAGTAAGGAAGCCAGGAACAGGCAGAATATAAAAAAGCAATCTAAAATTCAGCATCTCAAGTGCCTGGAGCTTGAAAAGGACTAAGGTGTTATAACTTAATAATATCTTTCTGGAATCATATTTCGACTAAAAATAAGGGAGGAAGTACAGCTCAAGATATGTGATAGAGTATATTGCTCTGTGGCAGACAGTCTGTTACTTATTCATTACACTGCAGTCTACATAGAAATGAAAGTAGGTTTAAATTAACATTTCTGGATTATTTAGCGTTTAATTTATGATAGTTTAGATCAATTATTAAAAGATATACTTTTTCCTGTTATTAAAGTTTTCCCTATAACCCTTTCCAAACCCCAATAATGAATATTAAAAAAAATAATAAAGTGATACTTGCCTAAAAAAATCTTAAATTTCCGTCAAACAACTATGCAGTAACTGAAAATATCAATTAATAGTTATTCAATTAAATTTTTTTAATAGTTTTTGTACCAAATTTTTATGGCCAGCCCTTATGCCATCCAAGCTGATTGCTTAAGTAAAGCAGTCATGGATTTGGGCACTTATGGGGGACCTCATCTTACACCTTGGGTTGGTTGGTCTGCATCAAAGATGAGCTATAGGGAGTTAGAAGAAGGAGCTTCAACAACTGCTAATCTTAGAGAAATACAAAATCCCAAACCCTTTTACTTTGCCTGATTCTATCAAGTCCATATACAATGGAAATAAGCAAGAATTGTAATCTAAAGCATCATACACCATAATTTCAGAAGTTACTGCAGCACTATGTCATTAAATATGAGAATATAAATAAGCAAAGTGCGTGGTTTATATATGCAATTATTCAGAAAATTCAGGAGATAAAAGGGAAGTTGTCAGAGGGTGTAAACATCTTGCTATAGTAGGAGTATTGCTTTAATCTCATGGCAGCCAGAGACCAGAAGGCTACACGATACATTTGTCAGCCCAGTGTTGGACTGGGACTGGAGCTGAGCAGTGGTTGTGCCAATTGGTGACAGTATTAGATCTATAAAAGAGCCATTTCTTCTAGGAAGTTCTTATTAAAAGCTTTGAAACTAATTGAAAATAGACTTGAGTGCCTTGATTCCCAGTTCTCTGGAGCTGAGGCTTCTCTCTCTTTCCTATTTACCTCCTCAACTACAAACAGAAAGTGACAGGTCAGTAAATATTAGTGGACCTGGTTAATTACAGTGCCATTGTGTTTCAGGTAAACTCATGCAAGTCTACAGAAACAACACTGAGTATTCCCTTGGTGAGAGATTTTTCAGGCATCTAATATTAGGCAACTTTTTAAGAATGGATGTTTAATTCCTGTAATTTTGCAAACAAAAACTGCATAATTTTAGGTTGGCTATTAGAAAAAATTTCTTCACTAAAAGGGTGGTGAGGCATTGGAACAGGCTGCCCAGGAAAAATAATGGCATCACCATCCCTATAAGTGTTCTAAAAACGTGTAGTTGTGGCACCTGGGGATGTGGTTTGGTTGTGAACATGAACCTTATTCACTTTAGAGTGTCTGCTCGAGGCCTGAATTTAAATTCATGGAAACTGTGTTGACTATTTCCATCATCCTAAGCAGAAGCTTAATAAATCCTGAGAGTATTACTAATTGTTAATCAATTTCAATTTTTCTTGATTAATTTAATTTTTCAGTAGGTACTCTGTTCTTGTTCCCTTTCTTTTTCTTTGCAAATGTATTTTTAATTGGCAATCTTATCAACTCCGTTAAATTGTCTTCATAGTGTAAGCAGTTAATACCTCATAGTTTCCTCAATAAATCAATCAAACCATCTATCCCACTTATTCCATATTAGGTAGTCATTTGTTTTAGTTTAAACAACTGATTTCATTATGTGGAAACCATTTGTTCCTGTTCCCAACTGCTGCATGACACACAATGAAACCAATGCACAGGACTAATAAACACACTAAACTGTGCAATGCACAGGAAGTAATTGAGAATCTAAATATTTTACAACTCTGCAGTATCTGTGCAGTAACAGTGACTACTTGTTTCCTTCTGTGACTGCTTAGTCCAGAGCAGATTTTAATGGTCTGAGTGTAACTCACAGTCTCGTGATTTCCAAAGCTGTGACTGTGTCGCTGTGTCACAAACTGGAGTTGGCTGAGTCACGACTGTGATGTTTGTGAGTCACATCTTTGGCTGTTGTCATGTGAGAGTGACTGAGAGAGGTATTTACATGTTTTGTTTCTAGGCATGCAAATTGATTCTGCAATGTCTTGTACACCTTCAGTTGCCAGTCGAGCAGCTGGTTCCAAACAGAGAAATCTTTTGAATGTGCTATTCTGCCATTCTTAAAAGTATTAATTTTGTATAACATTAAACCAAAAACTCAAGTAAAAAAATAAAAATCTTGAGAAGAAACACAAATAAGGGGAAATGCTGAAAGGACCAAACCTTGCAGCAGAGATTTTGTGGTTTGACTTTTGGTTCAGCCATTCTGTTGTCTCCTAAAAGATGGTGCTCCAGCGTTTGATTTACCACATAACTCACCTGGTCTCTGGATGCGCTGGTGTTGCCATCACCTGTCTCTTGTCATGCCCCACAGACTTTGCAAATGCACTGTCTGATCACATAGACTCAAACTGTACAGTGTATAAGTGAAGATGAGTGCTAATCCATTTTTGTTTGATCTCTTTTAAAACTGCAGCTCAGTTCATCACACTCAGTAGTGTCACAGTTACTGTCCCAGTAAGATTAATTTTTTATTCTACTTTCAAGAGTGTTCTCCAACCCCATGCAGATAAGTGGAAAAAAATTTGATATCCAACTTAAAGTTAATGCTTCTACATAAACATTATATTTCCATCCAATAAGTCTTTACCCTACCATTGTTACAAATGACAGCAAGATCATAAATGAAAGACTTTTTTTCAGTTTGTTTTATGTCTGATTGTTTAAGACAGCAGCTAAAAGGAGGGGAATGCTTGGGAAAAAATGTGTTTGTAAAATCACAAATTTTGGCAGAATGAGTCAAGGGCAGATGTTGTTTGATACCACATTTAAATCTCCTTTTAACAGACTAGATGTAAATGTGAAAATATTCCATTAAAGAAAAGCACAGCAAGTCATTAGCAAAAAAAGCAGCAGAATACAGATTCACTTACTCTTCCCATTATTTCTTGCTTTCTTATTCTTTCTTGTCCTGATGCGTACAGAAATGAACAGCCTGAATTAAAGCTGAAACTGTGTGAAGTTTCCAGGAATGTATTTCCATACAGTCTGTAATGTTGTTACAATTCTGTTAGCTAATTTAATAATAATTCTCTTAGATAAAGGCTATTTTTATTTTTAATGGGATATTACCATGACTAATAGGTGTTCAAGATTGTCTATAATGCTATACTTCATAAAGCTTTAAGGGCTCCACTTTGACAGGATTGCTTAGAAATTTCAGTTTATTTTTCAATCTTGTGTCATGGAGAAAGGAAAGAGTCTAGCCCTGGCCAGTAAATGCAAAATAACATGTGTCTTCAATGGTGCAATTAGAATTTATTTTGTGTCCTAATGACAGCAACACAATGGAAGAATTTACTTTTTTTTATGTAATGACTAGAAATAATTGGAAAAGGAGTCTTTATCCTTGGAAAATTTCCAATTTTCAGTGAAAAGTCCAAATCTGTCACAGACTCTTCTAGCACCAAAGTTGGAAATAATGGTGTAATTATAGAGACTGATATGTAAACTTGGTAAAAAGTACTCTCCAGAAAGCATAGTGCGGAGGAGAGAGCCAAGTTGGGAAGAAATTACATTACAATATAGCAAATATACAAAGAAAAGTAATTCAATTTTTCATGCGAACATTCGGTTTCTGAACATCTGATTTCTCAGTTTTGTTGTTATGAAGAACTAGAGATACTTATGGAAATGTGACTTTTTAGACACATTCCTAGAGAACATTCTGATTTTTTTTTTATTATTTTTTTTCTAGAGGATAAAGTAATTACAGGTTGTTTATGCCTAATGATGAAGGGTAATTGACATCAGTAATGAAATATTAGCCAAAGGGGACCAAACATATTTCTTGCAGATCACCTCATTAGCTTGTTTCCAAAATATGTTCACCAGGGTGAAATTGCAGCACATGACTGGCTGTGGTGACAAACATCTGTTGTCTTAGCTCCTAAAAGGCTTTTGGGAGTGGGTAAAGACAAACAGTTCTCATTTAATCAGCTTCAGTGTAACCTGAGAGACAGTTTTTGTTGTCTGTGGTCTTGTCACAGTCTGCTGTTACTACTTAAAAATTACTTATGGGGTTAAGTTTCTCTTTAAAATTGCATGACCTTTTAGTAAAAGAATTATTTCCTTCTGCTTTGCAATGATTACGAATGTGGGAGATGCTGATCATTGAACAAACCCAACCAATCAGCCAAACCTGTCTGTGCTCCAGAAAAATACCCAAGGGACTGAGCAGTCCCATCTTAAAAAGAAAGAAATATGTTACCACACACCTTTTCTCCAAGGTGAAAATTTTTGTGTAGTTTGGGACAAAATCTGTATTTCTCATTTAATAGGATCTTATAGTAGCTGTGATGTAATGAGCTTTCATCATTTGCACCTGAGCTGTCTTGGTATATTGAATTGGAACCCAGTCTTGCAAATACTTATCAGGCAGATCGTTTACAATAGTTCATTGCTGTATGAAGAACTGGGTTCAGAGACATTTTCCTTTTCCTATATAACTCTTTCTTTATGTTTGTACAAGATATAACAAAAGAATGATTATTCATTTTTTCCTTGTCCTCCTTTTTAGATGTTAGTTTACTCTTGTGTAACGCTTTTCAACCATAGATTTCAATATAATCAAAACAATAATTTTTTTTTAATAGATCAGGTCTCTGAAGCACAGTAGGTTAAACAAGTTGCCAAATAATAAACCAAATTACTACCAGAACTGGCAGGCAATGGGGGGGTTCCATGACCTGGCACCTGCAGTCCCTAAGCACAGCTGTCATCTGCTTACTGCACTGAATCAGAAAATAGAGAAGTATTTCCTTTGGAAATACAGAGAAGAGTTGGATGGTTATTTAAATGTTTGAATTTGAGTTTCATTTGCTGCTTTGCCTAATCCTCCTTTAATCTTTAAAGACTCATCAAAACCTTAGATTTGATTGTGTGTGCATGTCCAAGGACGTTTGAAAAGTCATGGCAGTAAGGTGCAAGTCCCAGTGACTGGAAAAAAGGAAACATTGCACCCCGTTTTAAGAAGAGCAGAAACCTTTAAATTTGGAATATGACTTCACATATTTTTTTCACCCTGATTAATCCAATGATAAAGTTAGTTTTAGTGTAATTGTATTCAGGAGTGACATTTTTTATGGGTAAGTAGGCTGTGTCCGTTGTTCAGGTACTTGATGTATTTCAGAAGTTTTATTAGATGATTAGAGAATAAATTATTTTTAGTGGTTGTAACTTAAGTCCAGTGAAGAATTCATACATGAGAAGAATCTTAGTGTTTCTCTCAGCTCTGAATATCTTTGTGTTTGACCAGCTGGCAATACCAAATAAGATAACTGTGCCTTTAAAGTAGTTGAAAAACTCAAGAAATTATCTTAAAAGGTTTCTCAGACACTTTCAAGAATTAAACTTGAGGTTATCAAAAAGTAGTTTTAGTTGACTTCAGTGGGAGTGATGTACATTTAACTGAGAGAACTAATTTGATACTGCTTGATTTGTTAGATGGTTCAGTGCTGGTAAAATGACTGTCCTTGTTTAGCCAGTTAATAAGCCAGATCTTAGAGGATTTGAAGTTCAAACACTAAGAAGAGTAAAATGTTTCTTAGTGTCTGCATGTTTCTAAATTTAGGAGCTTTGAATATTGCCCAAATCAGTGGGACATTACTCTGAAAGTTAGTGCTGACTAAGCTTTTCAGTATCTCATACCTAATTAACAGCCTTGCTTTGACCTCATTCCTCTCCTTCATCCAGAGAACAACATTTTCAGTGCTGTTTGCACATGCAATCAGACAGTTTCAACAGAACATTTTTGAAAGCAGGTTCTTCCCCAGCTCTCCTCAGTTTGAACTGATGCTGCCTCAGAAACACTCTCAGCAGTGACCACTGCTCCTCTCCAAATGATACTACCCTTGTCAAGATGGACACATTTGTCTGAGACTCCTCTTGCCATGTATTGCCTCTTTTAGCTTGTTTTCTGTGTTTGTTTGGTTTTTTTGTTTTGTTTAGTTGATGTTTTGTTTTTCTTTTTAAGGGACTGGAAAGGGCCAGTTAGAAGGCCCAGGAGATAAAACTTGAAGCAAGGGAGATGTTAAGCTGAAGCACTGTTCTTGGAAAGGGAACAAAATCACTCAGCAGCTCAGAGCCAGCTCACTGTTTCTCTCCTTGTGAATAATGCATTATTCCATCAAGAAAGTTGCTCCTACTCAGCTCATACTGAGTGGCAATACTGCATTACCTACAATTGGAGACATGTCCAATGAACACAGAAATGTAGAAGAAACAGTTTTTCTTTTCTCCACGTACAGTCAGCAGCCCGTAGCCCTGGGGAGTATTTGATCTGATGCAGCACCACACAGCCTGTGTTTGAGGGGAGTGCAAGCTGTGCCTCACAGTGCCAGGTACTCTGCAATGCACTTCAGAGAGCGTGGCTGGCAGAATAAGCCTTCCTATTACTGAGGACACACAAGAAGAGTAAAGTCTCTATTTTGAAGAATAAACTGGAGTTTTTAACAACTACTATCAGTTATAGGTGTTGCCACAGCCATCATGGAAAAAAATCAAGTCATTTAGATGTCTTATGGGTTTAGTTTGGGATATACTGCTATAACTACTGATCAGGAAGTATTTTGGTAGGCAGTACTAACACTAGTGGGTGACAGGACACAGAGGAATTCTGTCATTTGTTTAGTCCAAGCTGGGGATTGTGCTGCAACTCCCAGACACTCAGGTTTATTTTTTTTTGGACACTGGGTGGGAGAGAAGAGGGATTTAGAAGTCTCAAAATTCAATCCGCATGGGATTAAAATTGGCTCAGAAGCAAAACCATAGAGGCTTGGAAGTGCTTTTAAGTTTCCCACTGTAGATTTAGTTAAGGAAAAAAAACAACAAAAAACAACAAGCATCAAGGGGCCAATAAAGATAAAGTAATGTCTGTTCAAAGGTAAGGTAATAGATTTGGGAAGCTTACTTATTTTGGGGGTGGGGGAGCATATGTGAGCTAGAACCATTTGAACTATATGTAATTATAATATGATTGTCACAAAGAAAGCTATTTATAAAAACTAAGAAGTCTAAAAAGACTCGATTTTCAGCTCATTGAAATTCAATTAGACCACTTGTCAGCAGAAAAATTTCAGCTTGAGATCCTTGAGAAGTTGAAGTTATCCTTGAAATTCTGTGACATACAGCTACCATTCCTCATTAGCCAGGTGATGGATTAATTAATCATGGCAACCCGACTAGATATTGCACCATTTTTACAGAGAAAAAAACCCCCAGTGTTAGTATCAGTAAAATTTTGAGTATTACCATTAAAAGAAAGTGGTATTATGTTATTAGGTAACAATTAACGGAGGTTTCATTGTTATCCCACTTCTACCAGATTTGAATGAGTGCAGAAATAGTGATTTGAGGGCAACTATTTTTCCCAGTCTGCAGACATTATTGCACTTACAGAGAATTATCAAGTACCTTATTGATGCATAAAATCTGATCATTATACTTAGAGATCTTTCTATATTCCTTTTTCATTTTCATTGCAGAGTTAAATATTACTGTATCTGTAGCCATACATTAAATGCCTCTTTTTACAGTTGGATACTGTTCAGGGCCAAGTCTGAATCAAGCATCATAGTTTCACTCTGTCTGTATTTTCCACTACAGGTTTTCAATATGCAGTAGGTCTTTTGGAACTGTTAGTGTATGTGATCATCATTAATGGTCCTGAACCATTCTGCATAGATAGCTGCTTGACTGAATGGATCAGCCTCCATCTTCTGGTATTTATTATGTGCATTAAATCTCACTGACTAACTCTTTCCTCATCTTATACCCTTTCCTTTCTTAGTGGTAGTTCCTTGCATGCCTGTGAGACAACCCTCCCTCCACCCCTAGTGAATTTTTGTGTAATATAGAGCTGTGGGTTATCCACCATCTCAGATTCCTCTAAAAGAACATGATAGGAGACAGATTTCACTAAAATAACACAAGCAATGGCAATCTGGTGTTTTACCCTTCACAGCATGAAATCAAGAGAGATTTGTAGATAACAGTCATTTAGAGATTTATTTAGGTGCACACACCTAGGAAGCATAGCTTGATTAAAAAAAATCAATTGATTTGAGATCATCCTTTTGGAAGCACATATAAGTAAACTATCTTTAAGAAATCATCATGATGATGTGAGTTGCAGCTTAGTCTTTTCAGAATGGAAATGAACAAGGTATCACAATAACACCAAATAACACAAGGACACAAAAGTTAAATGAATAAAAGTCCTTTTAAAATTTGGGGAAAATAACAATGATAAGGGAGTAATACAGACCACAATAATACATATATGTAACGGAAAGAAATATCCAATCAGATAATGTAACACCCTAAGCACTTCTTCTCCCCTCCCCACCTTCTCTTGACTTATTGACAAGAATCTTGACAAGCCTTTGCTTTTAAATCAGGAACTGACAAACCCAGTGAGAATGATCTTTCTTGGAAATTCTTCATGGGTAGAAAACATTTGACTTCAATCCTTCAGGGCCTGACCAAGATTGAGGAGCAACGTTCACGTAACGCAGCCTCAGTCGGTGGCGCCTGCGAGTATTGGCAGAAATGGATTTTGACCATTAGAAAAAAAATGTTTGATATTGATGGTAATACTTTCACAGCAAGGTTACAGGGGTTGAGAAAGACACAGAAAAAACCCCACACTGCCAGAGGTGTGATCAATAACATTTTCCTACTTAAAATTTACTTTACCCTGTGAAAAGTGGTCTCAGGACAGATTGACTGCTGAGGTTGCTCACAGCAAGTTTTTTGAGCAGACTTGAGCACTGTATGCTTTGAAGGATGTTGGTTTAAGCATGAAGTGTAGGTTGGCCTTTCTGTGACACGGATAAGAAGTGTCTTTATGACCTGTTTGTTCATGTCTGTTTCTCTTTATAGCCTTCCCCACCATTTCAGCTAATAAATGATGCATTTCAGAGGGAGTCATGTGTGTATTCCAAGTCCTTCGTGGACTCCATCCTACTTTCTTCACAGTTGCTGGTGTAGATTGAAAGGTGGTCAAGCAACTTTGAGGAGTGGTAGTTTAGCTTCTCTGCTTTCCAACCTTTGGGAATCCTGCTTTTATTCTCTAGGACATAATTATTCATCAATCCATCAGTAGAAAGACTCGAGGATTAATTTAGATGTGATCTCTTTTACATACCAAAAGCAAAGTTGTGGAGCTTTTGTTATTTCACTGTTTTGTCCCAGAGGAAAGTATGATTAAAATGTTTTGGGCTTATTACAGTTATGATAATAGCATAGTCTCTTTCTTAAAAAAAAAAAGTTCTTTTAAACAAATATTTATCTGCCAGCACTGTAATCATAGAAACAGTGCTGCTGATATAATCCTCATTCTAACAGGCTTTGGTTAATTCAATCATCTTTGCTTTAGAGAAGTTTTCCTTTGATAAGTCACCATCCCTGCAGGGATTTAAAAGACATGTAGATGTGATGTTTAAGGTTTAGTGGTGGATCTGGCAGTGTTAGGTTAATGGTTGGACTTGATGATCTCAGAGTTTTTTCTCAATCTATTATTCTAAGATTCTATTCACATGGACCTGCCAGTAAAATGCTGGTTTTTCTACTGAAATCCACATTTTTAGGTAGCTTTTAGGTAGATATACAATGAAAAAGAGGTAAGCTAATCTTTCCAACAGAAATTGAAAAAAATGGAAATTTCTGTGTTTCAACAAATGACATATTATCTGGACTTAGATTCGTCCTGATTCCTCAAAAAACATACAAGCCTTCACAGTTGTTCTTTGTACTCATGGCTGTATAGATTTTAATCTCTTTCAAATATTTACTCACAACCAACTCTACTATTCATGTGTCCAACACTTTAATGGGCTAGGGGGAGAGAAAGGGAGAACACCCACAAAATTCTTAGAAAATAAATTGAAGTAAGCAGCTTTTAGAGTTTTTATCCTGATACAACATACATATTTCTAAAAGGGTAATTGAGAGAGGAAAGGAATGAAGTTCCTAAGGCTCTATTGAGAGGTGCTTCTTTGCCCACAGTTATCCTGTTCATCATAATCCCTCAAAGGAAATTTGCCCTTGTAACAAGTATTGGCTCATGTATTATTCTGTGTAATATAAAGAGGGTTCATCTATTCTCTACATCCGAACTCAGCATGCAGCCTCTCTGTTCTAAAGTGCCTGGCTTACTCTGAGCCTGTTTACAGTGCATCTGACATTTTGAACTGCAGAATGTGACAAGCTGACAGTGCCTCTGATTATAAAATCAGCTCATCTGCTGATATTAGGAAAGAGCAAGATGATGTATGAAATCAGTTTTAAATAGCTCATACCACACTCAAAAATATGCACATTTCAATGATTTTAAGAAGAAAGGGTAGACAGTATATTGCTTTAATTTATTTTGTGTATTCATTTGGTTTGGAGACTGTGCTGCATTATTATTTAGTCTTATGACATACAGTGGGCACTGAAACCAAGCCACTGCTTTAAAAGTTAATGCAGTGCCACATTTTCAGAAGTTCACCATCTGCAGTTAGGCCAAAGAGCTTAGCTTTACACCTTAAGTGCCTGAGTAGGCTTAACTATGAGCTGGCATCAGAGTGCCAGCTAGTGCCTTCCATTATGATCCCAGTTGCCAAATTGCCAAGAGTTCAATATACCAGAGTTCAATATGCTGCCCAAAATATTTTAAAAATCTGGAGAACATAGCCTAACTAATCAATTAAATTGCCACTTGTATCAGTTACAGACATTGTGAAAGTTATTATTTCCTGTTGCCAGTCTTGATATGTGTAAAATGGAAAATGAAAAGTGATATTCAAAGGAGGTGGTGTGTTTTAAATGAAAGTAAGGAATGAAAATATTTTTGTAATACACTTTACATTCATTTGTCATGTAGGCTGGATTTAGAAATGTTAGGATACATCCAGTCTCTGTGTATTTATTTTTATAGTATTTCAGAGCACTGAGAAGTGTTTCAAGTCTTTCACCTCACATCCAGAAAATGCCTGTAGTAAATGTTTAATATGCTAATACATAATGCTACCACAATAGAAATGTTCAAGTGCCATTAAGAATCTGGCTAAAATCCATGGTACGAGGAACTTTCAAGCTAGGCTGACCAGTGTTAACTGTTTCAAGCCAATACTGTAAATGCATTTATACACCACAATAGTATTAAATAAATAAAACTTATTTTTGGGTTGTGCCACCCTTCATAAAGAACCTACTCTAGGCAGAATGTGGTGGGTACTACTTACAGTCCAGCTGCTGTATTTTGCATGCAGTTGTGATTGCTGAGATACAGCATTGAATATCTAACAAACAGTAAATGTATTGAATAGTGATTGAATTATTTAATATCTGAATTATTTATTATCTGAATCTGTCACACAGGCCTTTGGCGTCACATCTTGATTTTTGTGCCTTCATTTTCTCTGGTTGATAAATGCGGTTCTTTCTGTCTCTTATCTGTTCAGAATGATGTCTCAAGTTTCCCTTGCTCATTGTTTTAGCTAAGCAATTAAAATAAGTTAAGTTTCTGGATCTAAGAGTTCTTTTTCTATTAATTTTATTTTGTTGTAGTTTTCTTTCTTTTTATGAGTGTATATGTGTGTATACATGTTTGAACCATGCTGCTTTCTTGATTTTTTAAATACCATTTTTTCCCAAGTAGTTTTCAGGGACAGACCTCACAGATAACTTGCCTCTGGTCACTGACAAAACTTAGTAAGAATGTATAAAAGGATGTAGACAGTCCTGCTTTGGATGAGATGAAAGTAAACTGAACCCAGTTTGTTCTGGACAAAGAAGTGTCTGGATCAAAAGAAGTACACTGTTCAAACAAAAGCAACTCAAGTTTGATTAAAAAATTTCTTCTGATCAGGCCATGCCATGCATTGATGGCATTGGATATTGGGTTCCAGGTCACATGACAAAGAATAAATGTCTTTGTTTCCAAATTTTACCAGACTCTATCTAAAGTTTTTCTCTTGGAAATGGCAAATTGACTCTCAGCTATGATTAGATACTGTTTAGGTTGCTTTTCTCACCTGCTAAACATTAAAACCAAGTACTTTTCTCCACCTGTGCTGCTCACATGTCAAAAAATAATCCATTAAGTATCAGCAAAGATAATTCTTCAGGCTAACTCACAATTTTTGCCTGGAGACTTATAAACATACAGTAGTGGCTAATTTCCTAATTCACTAAGGTTATTTTCAGTCCTGCTGACAAAGGTGCTGTGACCTGCTGTTTCCTTTTCCTCTTCTCTCAGCCTGTGTTTACTTCAGCAGCAGAGAGCACAGTGAAGCCCTTGGCTGTGACTGTTACAACATTAATTCTAATGCACAGTTACAACATTAATTCTAGTGATTATGAAACCTGAACAGTTTGCTTCTCAAAGAGGTGTTTTAAATGAAATACAGAGATGGCTGCTGTAACATCTGCCTGGAATAGCTCTATGCCGGTTGTAGTATTTAACTCTCTGTACAGCAGGGGGCAAAGTGACTCAAAAGAAAAGGGAACTAATCGAAGTATATTTTGGCCAGAAAAAGTAGCTTCCCTATAGTGACATGCAGACCTTAATTAATAAAATGTCATGAACATAAAATCCTTGATTCAGTGTAAAACCTGAGCCTAAAGGACAGTCCTGAAAATCAAAAAAAAAATTATTAATTTGGAGTTCTCTCTGAATACAGTGATAATACAGTATGTTCTAAAAGAATATCTTCTGTAATTTGAATTTATGATTAAAGCTAATTAATAGAATTGAATAGACTGTTTCAGTTGGAAGAGACTACAGTGAGCATCCAGTCCAACTACCTGATCAACTCAGGGCTGACCAAAAGTTAAAGCATGGTCCAAATACCTCTTAAACTCTGAAGGGCTTGGGACGACTGCCTCTCTAGGAATCCTGTTCCAGTGTTTGACCAACCCCTTAGTAAAGAAATGCTTCCTAATGTCCAGTCTAAAGAAAACATGAATTATAAAGAATTTAATACCCTTTTGCCATTTTCAATTCAAATGCAAGCTCTGAGCTGCCAATCTTGTTTTCCAGCATAAACTATTAAAAAGAAAAGCTTTTAGTAAACACCAGTGTGGAGCTAAATTTTTGAAGAACTTTTTGAAATTCCTTCTCTCTTGCATGTTTTATGGAATGATGCAGCAGTGTGTCAGATCACTTGATTCACTACGTTTTCATTTACAGCATGTGTAGTAAACCTAATTAGAGCTGGCTTTTACTTAGCACCCGAAAGGCACATATGCCAAGTGTTTTGGGAAAGTGTTCTTCAGAATCCACATACCAGGATCTAACCTGTCCAACAAAATCAATTGCTGTAATAATAAATAAAACTAAAAAATTTAGTTATTCCTGTAGGTAAAGGGCTGGGAAGCTCTGATTGATCATTTAACTTCCCTGGTCAGATCTATCTTTAATTCAGAATATCTGTGTTGTTTTGTGGGTGTTTGCTTATTTGTTTTTCCATTTCAGCACTTTATTTAATATTATTGTTGGGGGTTTTTTTTCCATTAAAAATGTATTCAGCTCTGTGCTGGTAAACACACTCTTTCCTTATGACCCTGGCCATGTCTGTGAGTTGAAAAATCATATTCAAATGAATAAACATTTCAGATTAGCACTTCACTCACATAAAACTAAGTTTTCAAAAAGATCTTGGAGAAAAAAAATTAGTCGAAGATATCGTAGTGGTTTTGATTAAAGTGAACATTCTTTGAGCTTTATAGTCACAGAATCTCACATATGGAAATTACAGTTGGTCTTAATCTGCTTTCAGAAGACTGGTGAAAATATTAAAAAGTAATGAACTAACAAGATTGTTTGTTAATGCCACATAAAAGTGCTAATTACGCTTCATTTCCTGCCTACAGCTAAACCCAAGAGACATTGCCTAAGAAATTGTTAAATAAGTTGCCTCACTTGAAATGGGAAAAGATGTGCAGCGCTTGATGGATTTAATTTGAAGGAGTTGTGTGCCACACAGGGTCTTTCGAAGTGTGGCAAATGAAGGAGTACTACCAAGAAACTTGTTTAGTTCACAGAAAGTATATTATTATCGTAGTTGTGATTCCTACTACCTCATTGAAGAGGAAAGGGTTTCATTCTTGATTGCTCTTTCCCTGCAAATTCAGTGTGGAGCATAGTATGATACTGCAATTACGTGTTAATTGTCTTATTAGGGCTTTAATTTTTTAAGACCATAATGATGGTATTTTTTTTCCTCTAGAAAGTCTACTTGAAATATACCCCTCCATGTCACGCTGGTTGTGAATATTTCTGAAGTGTTTTACTTTGCATCCCTGCTGACATCTGTCTCTTCCTTCTTGAGGACAGGTGCAACAAGAAAGAGTCTGCAGAAATGTCATGATGATAATTGAAGCCTTGGGGGGGGAATTAATTCACCTTTTCCTGTTTTTCTACTATGAATCTGCTCTTTTTTTCCTTTCTAGGATAAAATATGAAATTTCAAAATGTTGCACTTGGTCCTTGTACTGAAAGTATAGCAGTTGAAAATTTAGTTAATAGTTAAACCTTTCATCTATAATAACTCAGTAACAAGTTAATGTTAGCTTTTCTTTATGATACAACATAAACTGTATGTTATAACCTGCAGAATTTTTGCTATTCCACTTAAATGATTGTGGTGAGAAGGAAATTTGAATAACATTTATTGTTAGTGATATCACAATGGCTCATCTTCTATATGATTTTGTTTTAAAATATCCTCTAGGAGGAAAAGTTTCACAGTACTGAGGAGGAAAAGTAATAGAAAATACAGGAGTGTTCATAATTAAGTGGGACTTTGGACACATTCCTTTCTGATTCTGACTTTATAATTAAAGAAGCTCCAGGAAAGCTTCTTCACACATCTTGCCTGCATCTGTTTGAAGAGTGGGTTGCCTTTTGGAGAGTTGGAAACATCCCTATTCAACCTGGGTATCACGGAACTGGAGCATAAAGGCCCTTGAAACCTCCTTAATTCAAACTTTATGGGTGGGCAAGTAGAATGTAATATCTCTTGGCTGACCTGGTGGTGTTACAATTAGTTGTTTTCTGCTTAAATACTTAAGGCCATTTTGTCATGTCAGATTGTTATTTAGATGCTTTTATTTTGAACTTGTTACTGAGCTGTCAAGAATTATTGTAGTGAGCTGGCTTGCAGCATGGAAAATGCTGCACAACTTCTTGGGGCTGTACTTAAGACTGTTCCGAGGGTCACCAGCTGTGGAAGCAGAGTGCCAGGAGCAGAGGGGCAAGCAGGAAGGTTCAGGAGTGTCTTGAGATAAGTGGCAAATTCTTCTGCATCTGGAAAAGCCAAATGCAGTGCAAGCACAGTGCAGGCAGCTCACAGGAGATAAAAGGCTTGTGCCGATAGGAAAATACTGGAAGTCTTCACAATACTCTGGTGTTTAATGCATTATGTGCAAATGTTATCACTGATTAACAAAGAAAACAAATTTAGTACAGAAACCTTTACAAACACAAGATGAGTTTGTGTTGAGATTGTAGAGGCAACATTATACAGTTTATGCACTGGTCCAAGCAATGAAAAAGCAAGGAATGTAGTTAGTACCTGGAAAACGTTTTTATCCTGCAATTTGTATATTATGTTCTATTGTTGATCTTTAAAGAATAGCTATTATATAAATATATTTGGTTTTAAAAAATAATTTATGCTTAGACTTAGCCACGATACTGCACAAGTGACCTATTGCTAATAGAAGTTTCTTTTTCTTAAGGAATAATCAACACTCAGGCTGTGACATTATGTATTGTCTTCAGCACATTTATAATGGTATGAGTTCCTGATTAGCTATTGAGTGACTATAAGGACTCAAAATATATGGCTGTTTTTACATAGAGGAGGCAATAATGCCTACTATGGGAAGAGCAATAAAACACATTTATTGGCTGCTTGATGAAGACTGCATTGAATAAAAACAGGTATATCCCTCCTAGCTTCACCTCTGCAAATTGTTAACCACACAATTGCTGAGAATGTGAAAAAGGGAAACAATAAGCTCTCAGATAACCAAAAAAGGAAAAAAAAATGCACAGGTTTTTTTTTTCCAAAATCAGTGGCAAAGTGTTTGAAGCAGAAAGTAAAACCTCCATGGGCCTATTGCCCTAACAAAGCTCATTTGTTAATGATAATGTCCTGTGTTTCTTTTTATTTATCTGTGGATACCTATAGTAAAACATGATTTTCAAAGGAGTCAGGTGAAGAAATTCTGAATTTATAGAATTTGTTTACTTCATTTGTTTATTTATAGCTTCCATTCAGAATGCTATGCTGTACTGAGAAATACAGCAGTTCTGGGAGATTTAGCATAACCAAATTTTCATAAAAATTCTTATTAGTTTAGGGAATTGTCGAACTGTAGAATCTTCTGTATGCACAACAGTATAAAGTGTGTTATATTTTGTGCTAAACAAAGGCACTTAAAAGATATGGCTTTATTCCCATTTTATCATTTGTTTAACTTTTAACCAAATTTATAATAGTTCTTCTTTTAAATTG
Organism: Neopelma chrysocephalum; assembly: GCF_003984885.1. Taxonomy (NCBI): domain Eukaryota; kingdom Metazoa; phylum Chordata; class Aves; order Passeriformes; family Pipridae; genus Neopelma; species Neopelma chrysocephalum. Next base: position 2,244,296 of record NW_020897733.1, read on the forward strand.
TGGCTGTGCAGTAGTAAAGTGGAATGGTGATACAATGCATTTCTTATTTCCCCTCTATACTCTGACTTTTTTTTTTCATTTGCTGTTTTTTTGATGTTAATACATCATTATATTTGTTATAATAGGAATGTATTTATATTGTACTCAAGAGTCTAGTTGTGTTGCACTCTACCTAAGAAATCATTGGAGAATACTTGATGATCATGAAATCATTGTCTGTAAGCCACCTTGGCTTTCCTACTTGAAATCCTCTTTATTGTGAAAGGAAATACAAGTCTGTTATTCAATATATTTTTCTTACAGTGTCTCACAAGCAGCACTTCACTCTGGCACTTATAATATCATTACTGCATAACAATGCAATGGTTACAGTATTTCTCAAACTGCACCTATAACCTGGACATAAATTGATAGACATGGTATGTAACAAATAGACTATATATTGAGCTCATTCACCTTTGACTCTTTCTACAGAGCAAAGGCTTTCAATCTCAAAAGTGAATGTAAGTAATTTATTTACATTAGTGGTATTGCTGTGACAGTCTTTACCAGAAGACTGAGATATAATTTTCATACCAAGCATAGTTTGGAAAGGATTGTAAACTTTGAATAGATTTATAAATCTAGATTTTAACCTTTTCAATATTCTGCTTTTTGGTTGGTTGCCTGAGCTACCTCTTCTACTCAGGTTACTGATGCTGTTAATAGGAGAGAATAGGAATGGCTAATGAATCAAACTATGGGACACTGAAAAGGTCAGAGCAGTACACTTTACTATTATCTTCCACAGAATATATGAGGCATTAAAATTCTGATGCTGTGGTCTTGTGACAAAGAATATAATGAGAACTATAAATAATAAACAGCACAACATGAATCTCTTCTTGTGATAATGATTTTAACAAGCATAAGAGGGAGAAAATCCTTAACCCATTCTCACTGTACTAATAAGACCTCTCCTTGGACGTGTGTTCTAAGAGTCTGTAATTGAAAGAATGAGAGAAGGGATTTTAGAGTATAATTGAATCCAACAAGGAAGGTGGAAATTCAAATCATAGAATCATAGAATCAGCCAGGTTGGAAAGGACCTCTAAGATCATCAAGTCCAACCCTTCTTTTTTTTTTTTTTTTTTAAATCCAGTCTGGGTTTTCCCCCATTCCGTACTCCAACAAAAATCCAGTCCTGGTTTTTCTCCATTCCGTACTCTGGCCAAAATCCAGTTCGGGTTTTCCCCCACGCCCCCAAACCGGCCCAGGGATGCCCCGACAGAGGTACCACAAGGTGTGAACCCCCCAAGTTGACACCAGAACAGTGTTTTATTTATTGTAACAAACACGGAGGATCATGATGCAATGAATTCCAAAAAAATCAGCCATAACCCCTGTAACTATCCAAGCACACAAGGAGTAAATGCAGTATAGTAGCATCAGACACTGGTGTCCATCTCAGGTTGGTGTGAAGCAGCACGTTACTGTATCAGTTCCAGAATGTAATGGGGATGCAGAAACACGTGTGACGGCTTTTAAGAGAGCCCTAGAGAAGTGTTCTGCAAAGGGTAGATCAGTGAAGCAGTGTAGCACAAATTTATTGCTGTCATACCAGACTGCTACTCAGTCTACAGGTCAAAGATGTCGAGGGAGCTGGTTTTGTAAAGATAGTTCCACATAAGTGTTTCATTAGCAGTACATACCTCCTCAGCATGTTGGCTAAAGGACAAATTAAACAGCAACAAGGAAGTCAAAACTTATTTGTCTTCAAAAGGCCAGTATTTATATCCTAAATAAGTCATCTTACCAAAGGGTAGCTGAAGATTAGAGGTTTGTAAACTCCCTCCATGGGTTCCTATGACCTGGGATGTTTGTTTATGTATTTTATCTCGTGATTATGTGTATCCAAAACACATGGAACTGCCCAGAGAGTAGGGAGCAGAACCTGGGACTTTCTCTTGCTTGGAGACCACTAGGCAATAAATTGAAGGACTTCCACAAGCTCTCCATGAACTTTGATAACTGCCAATGAAATCAAAACCAACTTTCCATACTTAAATACTGTCTCAGTGGTGGAATCATGGTAGTGCTACCATAATATATGAAGATCAAAAATCAGAAGCTTGTGATTTTGTAAAATTCTGAGCAATCTACAGGTAGGGGATCAAGGCATGCAAATCAGCTTTATAACACCAGTACTGTCTTCACATCTCCAACTGTATTTTAGACGTATCTGAGACCATTACCTTTCTGTAATGGGATTATAACTCTACTTATGTTTCTCACAGACCTGCCACAGAATCCAATAGACAAAACTACACTAATCTAAATCTCTTCTCTCTACAACATTGATGCTCTTGTAGACTGGTTTTGTAGATCACATTCCTCCTGCAGCCTCTGTTTGGCATTAGGAAGGATTGCTGAGATCACTTGGTGTTTTCTTCCTGGGGCTTTGAAATCATTCTTAATTATTTCAGGTTTTCACTGTTCTTATCATGAGCTCCCTCATGTTAGGTACTCTGATGTCATTTAAATCTACCTCCTGCAAGGAGCCTGACAGGAGTCTGGACTCAGTTCTACATCTCAGTCCCAAAGCAGCCTGAATCCAGCTATTTGGGTGGCGGGGGACTTCGATGAGGGAAAGGAAAAAAGTACAATGTGAGTAGTTTGATGTAATTTCTAAACCCCGATGAAGGGGAAGATATACAAACAATTGGAAAATGAAATATCTGGCTTTCGGAGTGCTGCATGGGTAGCAGAATTTGGGAACTTGCCTGAAAAGCAGCTGAGTATTTCACCTTTATATGACCTGTAACGATTATCCATGACCTCTCATCTGAAGTAACTTCCAAGATTATGACTGAAACTAGTTCCTGAAACTAGTTCCTGCTGAACTATTTTCAAGTTTATGTTGAAATTCCAGCTGGGAATCCTACATTTGCATATTTACTCTTTCTTTATAATAGTGGACTAGTTAAAATTTGCAGTATTGCCAAAATAATATATTTTTCTGGCAATGAGCTTTATATAAAATAGAGAAAGTGCCATTTAAAATTTTTCTAGGTTTTTTTTGTATATAATGCAGGTCTCAAAATGCTTTCAAAAACCCCAAATTCTAACATAATTGTGCTTACTGTAAGATGAAGGCTGACAAATGAAAGATCTTCTAACAGATGTGGCTTACTGCTCTAAGTACCCTACTTTGAAACAGTGCACATGTTTCAGTTTCCAAGTGTTGCTAAGAAACAGTGAGAATGGAAAGTGTGATTCTGTGTGATTGGTGTTTTCTAATTAGTAAATAATAAATGCTTTAAAAAAGTTATAATATCCATATTAGAGTAGCTTCAGAATTGTGATTGGGTGGCAGGCAGCTGCCAGGCAGCAGCTGTCCTGTGTTCACATCAAACTCTCCTGCAATTAGGCCAAGAAGGTCAAAGAAGAGAAACATTGAACTCTTCCACTGGGATGACTGAGTCAAGGGTAAGAAGTTTCTAGTTAAATCAATAGCAACTACTTCAGCAGCCAAATAGCTCCAGGCACCCCTTTAAATTGATAATCGTATTTGTTAGCTGCTTCTTTTTTGCTCTTGCTATGATGTGTATGTCTTCTTTTGGAACTGGAGGGAATCAGGCTGATGAGAGGTAGCATGTAAAGATTTAGGGAGAGCATTTTGTACATAATGTACTGTCTTTGGTCTATCCATTGTGTAAGGTATAAGTGAAAGATCCCAGAGGAGGGTTATGGTTACAGTCACTTAGCAGGTGGAGAAACTTTAGAAAGGGCGAGATAAGGAAGCAGTCTACAGAACACCAAATGGTAGGGTTGGAGTAATTTCCTGCCACATTGTTTGGTGTATTGGGCCTACAGTAAGAAAGAATTAATTTTCAACCATTTAACTGTACAGGACTTTTTCCAGTATCTTAAATGAATACGGGTCATGTTGCAAAACAGTCTGTTTCCAGTCCGACTAGCGTGAAATGACTGGATAGGCTTTCAGTTCCAAAAAAGGCAAATAGAGCTTTATTACAATGAAAATTAGTGTAAAGTAGTCTTGCTAAGACATCTTTGTCCTTCTAACGAGTTGTGACCTTATTTCGGATGCTGAACACTCTCAAACCTCAGCAACTAAATAACATTTTTCTTTTTAAGTCTCAAGTCCTGTGTAACCAGCTGCTGTCATTTTTCTTGTCAGAGCACTTAAGAAAATAATAAAAGATATCATCCAGATGTAAGAACTCTCTCATTTCCTTCCATTTAGCGGCTGCAATACACAGCAACATGTGTAAAGTCCTTCCATACAGACAGGAGCCTGGAAGCATCTGTCTCTCTCTTTTCTGTAACATGGCACTCCCCTTTTTGTGACTGCAAATTGTAATCAGAATTTCACCTTTCCCAAACTGGCTTAGGTGTAGAGTTTAACAGAAAAAAAATAACTGAAAGTGTACAGATGATTAGTTAAATGAGGAGGAACCAAGACAGTTGTTTCCTGCTCCTTTAGAGAATGTTTATCTGATCTACAAAGTGATTTTAATACATTAAAAAATTTCAGTAATATATTTTTCCTTAAATGGTCAAATAAACAACTTGGAAACTGAAACATAATATACTGCCTATAATTCAAGATGCAAGAAAATATGCTTATGAAGCCCAAAATTAAAATAATGATAGAAGTGCACACAGAAGAAGCAGTTCCAATTCTTTGCTAAATTATATCATTGTTGTGTTGCTGTCACCTGTGTTTGCTAAAAATACCTTTTCATCATGACTGGTAAAATAACAATTTCCTTATTTGTGAAGGACTATAGGATGTGTCTTTACCCTGAGTGTGTATTTATCTTGTCATTTGATATCAAATTGATTTCTTTATATTATTTTGGAAAAAAATGCATTCATTAGATGTGCTTTTAGCTGCACAACACAGAAATTTTTCCTCAGTTCTGAAGTGCCATTGTAGGTCCAATGTCATTTGAAGGCAGCTGTTTTGCCTTTTTTCTCTATTATATGGAAATAAATTGTTGTTATTTTTGTGCATTTTATTTATTTATGCAAAGAAACAAAACATTCAGTGCAAATCAGCATGTAAAATTTAAACTGCTGTGAAAGAGACATAAAGCAAAGGACAAGAAGCAGTTTATAGATGATCTACTTGAGTGGTCCAAATTTTGAAATAGTGTTTGAAGATGGTAAATATGTACATGCAAAGCCCAGCATTTGCATCACCATTTAGCAATTGATTAATTACATGCCTGACTGCCAACAGAAAAGCATGAAAACCCTCTCTAACTGCAGTGCTTCTTTCTATGTGTAGCTGGAACTAAAGGTTGCAGATAGTCACAATTTGCAAATTGCTAGGTTTGTTTGGAATAGGGGCACTGTTGCCTTCCTGTATTAGCAGCACTGTGCAAATTCATATTAATGAGTTAATAATGTAGTGACAGATATAATTGTTTTTCACCTTGCTGCAGTCAGCCCCAGCCCATTTTCTAAGTGTTCTCTAATTTGGAGGGACTGAGATTCACTAGATCTTATTTAAAGAAATTAGTGCTCAGACTCTGACTTTAAGGCCTTTGAATAAGGACATTGTGTTCTTCTGAAGAAACAATAATTTCCCCTTATCTTTGCCTCTTCCCAGTCAGTGTTCTGCACTTCAGTACATTATTCATAGTTAATAAATAAATTACAGCATAATAGAAACATAAATATGAACTGGCTCTTAATATTGAAACTGATTAAAGCAAATAAATGAAGTGTAAGATGGATTCCAATCAGTGGAAAACCATACCTTAGTAATGGGATCAGCAAAGAGGTCTGCTTTCTGCACTGTTGCGATGAGATTGCTGTTCCACCAAAAACACAAGCAAAATTGTCAGCGGAAGACTTAAATATGACAGTCTCTGTCCCTTGGAAAGAGAAAAGTTCAGAAGCACTTATTCAAAATCAAAATCAGTGAAATAGATCTCAGAAAGGGCAGAAAAACAAGCATGTTCCAGCAGATGTATTGTTGAAGGTGAATTGCTCTTTATTTGAGTTTTACTTTTCCTATTTCACCTCTATTTATTTCCTAAGTGTTTGGGACAGGGACTGCTTGCATTGTTGGAGCTCAGCAGGGAGCCATCCCTTCACATGGTGAGATCTGAATGCAAGCAAACCTAGAATTGGATAGAACCTAATGGAATTAGGAATCCAAGGCCAGATATATTTTTACCTTCTGCTTTTCACTCATGTGCTGGTCTGATCATTTAGCCAGGGTACATGTTAACTGGCATTTAAATCAAGTGATTCTCATATCCTTTATAATGATACACAAATGTTCATTATCCCCAGTTAAGGATGAATTTTTTTTCCCTTGTGCAGTTAGTAAATGCTAAAAGGAATGGGCTACCAAAAAATCCCAGATGTAAATAGAATGGCTGTCAAAAAAACTCAGATGTAAATAAGTGGTATTCAAAGACAGCAGTAGATTCAGCGTGGCTCAAATTTTTTGTTTCTCTGCTGCTGAAACTGGACTGGACATGATTCATGGCTGGAATCTCTGTGTAACATCACAAGTGTTCAGAAGTTGTGAAAGCTTTTGCCCTTTCAGACATATTTTCCCTCTTTACCTTCTCTCCTATCTGATGGTGTGATTTCTCTGTAGTGGAGGCACTACAGCTTAGAAATATGGAGATATCTGGTGCATCCACTCCATGGAACAGAAATATTCAGACACACTGAAGGGGTGAGGGTGTTTAGTGGCACGACAGCTACAAAGTAATGCTCAAGAGTGGGATTTCCCCCACGTGTTGAATCAAACCCCATTTCTACAACAGTTAAGTACTACAACTATTACTGTAATAGATGGAGGGGGGGGACACTTAAAAATGCCAGGGATTTAAGCATGGAGTAGACCCGAATCAGAGACTGTGGTTAAACCATCTCCAAGGATGACGTGGGTGTTTTGAAACCACTGAATTAAACGCCAAAAATCTCAGGTGTATGAATTACTTTCTCTCTTCACTGTATCACGTCTGCATATAAATCTAATGTATACACACCAAGAATATCAGCACAACTTTCACAAATTAGAAGTCCTGCTCCTTTTTTTTCCCCTCTTGTCTTTTTTCTTCATCCTCCAATCTGTAGGAAACGCTGGGAGAAAATGTAAAGACTTCTAATTTTGTAAATGTAAAATCATCTTGAGGAAATAAAAAGAAACACTATATTAGGTAGATTGGATGAAACTGCTTTGAAATATTTGCTTGTGCTATCAAATTAAATTTTGTCTTATATTTAACATAAGGCTTACAACAATTAAACAAACAATAACTTTATGCAGCAAAAACTATATTTGTTCAGCCTAGCTAAAACATAGATATGTGTTTTGGCTAATTTACAGAAAAGTTTAGAAGTGCCAATGTAATGTATTTATTATTCATTGTAATACACAGCTTGTCTGGGCTGTGGTCTAGATTTTAACTTCCAAAGTCTTCTAAAGACAAGAAAAAATATTGTGGAAATTTTTTTGGTACAAACTAATCCCTTTTGAGCATAAACCCATGAAGGGCTGTTCATAAATGTTGTTCAGATTTAATACAATCATGTAATGGAATCTAAATATGACATGCTATCCTGAGAGCAATTACCCATGTAACACAGATTATGAAGTATTAAAACTGTGGTGACTTTTCTACTAAAATAAGGGCTCAGTTATTTCAGGAGGGGGTTCTAAAATTTTAATAAGGAATTCAATGACATGTAAATTCTATTAATATTTAGACTTTGCATGTAAGGCTATGATTTCAGAGCACACAGACAAAGCCAGTGCTTGTATCAGACTCCCCAGAAAAGTACAGTTTCTAAGGTCATAAGTCTTTGATGAACCTCTGGAAGGGTGGCCTGTTTTAGCTCTGTACCACCATTGAACACATTCTTCTGGACTCTTGGTCTTTTAATTTTCTACTCCAACTATGATTTTTTAATTTATTTTTCCCCAAAAAGGCTTGAGGCTGAGAAACCTGGGCATACATCAGTTCAGCCCAGGAAACAGGTTCTGTGGCCAGTTTGAACAAACATAATCTACATAAGATTTGGCTCCTTTGCTCAAAACTTTTATTCAGGGCTATGCCAAATGGCTTCTTGCTCTCCCACATCCCACCATGCCTCAGCCAGCCTATGTTTTATGTGCCGTTATATGCCACAAATCAATCCTCTCCTTTTAGACACATATTTGGGATAATATCTCAGGGGTAGACAGAGATCAAAAAGACCAAATGGAGCACGATCCTGTTTGATGAGTCTTCCTGGATCTGGGCCATACACAGAGCATTGTTGCCAGGAGAGTATCCTTGCATAAGAGCAGGAGCAATTTGCTACCATATTTCTTACTTTTTATGTCCTTGTCTGCAAGGACAAGTTGTGGGAGGTGTTATAAAAAGGTAATAAAGAAGGTAGGTTGTCAAGCTGAAACTTTGTCACTGATCCAGCAGAAAAATCTGTTTGAGTTGCAAGAATAATGGTGTGAACACAGCTGCAGAAGCAAGAGTGAAAAAGTTATTTGAGTGGATATTTAGTAAACATAGATGCTGTGGATTGACCTTAATATTTAATAAGATTTTATTTTAATAAGCTTTTAAATATATTTTCCTCAGCTCACCTTCCAGCTCAAGTCATTTTACTGAGCACATTATTTGCAATATTATAAAATCAGAGCCTCAAAAAAATCTGAAATACCTTTCATTCTCAGTATTGTTGGATCATTATGATTCTGATAAGCCAGAGGTAATGGTTTTTCCTTGCAGTAATGTGAGACCAAACAAATTTTGTGTTCATTGTGGTATATTAAAGAACTGGTCTGGGAGAGATTTTGTTTAGGTGTACATGCTGCCCCCAGTCCATCCACTGTGTAAGCCAAACTCACAGCCTCAATTATGGCTTCTGTCCTTCCCTGGGCTGGATGTATCTGTGCAAGAAAAGCTGCAAAATTGACATAAGTTTAGCTGAGCATCATAAAGCCAATTCCATCACTTTCTGCCTCAGCAATTCCCAGTTTGCTGTTCAAATATTTAGATAATTTGAAAACAGACAAATGGGAAATATTCTACCAAAAGGATGTATTTTATAGCTGCAATTTTAAGTATCTAGAAGAAGAAATGTCTGATAATAATTCTTTGACTCTCATAACTAACAAACTTTTCCCTTATATTGTTATTGTATCGGGGAAATCATGAACCACATTTGTCATGTGTTACAATCAGTATAAGCATACTAAAAATATTTAGAACCAAGGAGAATTCTGAGATCAGAGTCAAAAAAGAGGAAAAGGAAAGATGAGCTTGTAGACACTGTTGGGATATAGGGCCTTCTGGAATCTTGGGTCTTGTCCTTTTACACAGAACATCACTTTTATTGTACCACAACAGGAACCCACTTGATAGCACTTTGAGTTTGGGATATTGGCTGAGAGCACCAAATGATTGCTTTTGTAAAAAGTGTGAAGTGATAGAAATCCTAATGTGATATTTGCCTTCACTAATTAATACTATCGTTATAATGCTTTATTTCATGTATTGCAGAGCAGACTTTTCTCTGTGGTTTCTGTAATTAAGTTTCTGACAGTCCATTGAAACCCAATAAATTTCTTTAGAAATAAAAGCCTGGCAAGCTCAATAACAGCTGTGTAGTTCTTCTTTAATATTCCTTCTGAATTTGCTCAAAGTGTAGAGCAGGTCATGAGAGAGTTCAATTTACAGATTATTCTTCTGGAAGGAACGGAAAGTTGTGAGCCAATGAAAATAAAATCCAAGATAAAACATTTTTCTGTCTTTAAATTAAAGTACAGTTCTGTGATAGAGAAAAGTTAAAATTCATAGAACTCATTAGTACAACAGTTTACTCAATCAGAACAGCACAGTTGAAGGTGGAAATGTGTATTTTCAGAAATGTTCAGACATTCTTTAATAAGTAAAGTTAATGCTATCATTAGTGGTACATCTCAACAAAAGTTCTATCATTTTTCCCCCCTATAGATAAGCATTCCTCTGGGAGAGGAATATTGCTGCAGTCATTTTGCTTACAGTTAATGAGATGTGGGCTCAATTTGTTAGAGTTTATGATAATAAAGCTTATAATTTACTGACAAACTGGCTTGCTTTCAAAACAGTCTCTTATTGCTGTGACATTTTTTATTTTCATCAGAAACTCTGATATGCAATTTTGGTGTTGATGGCAACAGATGTGTACCTTCATAGTTGGGCAGAAAACCATAAAAAAGGGTGAAAAAGTAATTCCAAAGTTTGAGAAATGTAAGACTGGAATGAAGGATGTGGCTTGCTTTACTCTACTCTTAAAAGCTAGGTACAAATTAGCAAACTCTGTTGCTCCTCACAGCTGAAAGCATCATCAGTAAAATGTGATTAGTTTATTAGGTTGATTACATTCCTCATAACATAGATATGAATTTTTTTCAAGATTTTTGTAAAATTTGTTGAATTCTCCCCATGAATCCCTCAAATGTTACAAGTCTTGTCTTATGATGGGAACTACTTGCTATTAGATGAATGAGGGCTGAATTTACATCAGTTAAAAGTTATCCAAAAGTATGATGTTATCCAAAACTTCTTTGTTGAATCCGTGAAAGATCTGGACATAGAGTTTTATTACATCAGCTTCATTTGTTTTGCTTTTTTAAATTTTCTTTTCAAAGATTACTTCTAAAATTTTACAAGTTGCTGCAGAGCTTCTGAAGAATAATTCAATTTACTGAAACCAAATCTGTGGTTGGAACAAGAGCTGCACTTTGACACGTTGCTTTTCACACATTAATTCCCGTTTTATATTGCTGGGACTCACATTCCAGTGCTTGGTCAGAAGTGCAAACTTCCCATTCCTGTTGGACCTTTGCTGTTATGACTTAGGTATCATTTTTTCATATGCTAACATTATAACATAAGATAATGAAAAACAAAATATGACAATTGAAAGGAAGAGTGCATTCTGATTTTATATTGGGAAAATTGTTCCAAAACCATGTTATAATTATACATGAAATAACATTCTAAGATTTTCTTAAGGCTTAGCTCATCCTATGAATAGAGAAGGTGAAAACAGGGCAAACACCTCAGTGTTGCCCATAATCTGTGAGTGAGGAGTCTGATCACAGTCTCTCAGTGACAGGAGAAGGGCTTTCTTACTCTCCTGACGAAAATTTTTCTTCTAAGCCTGGGTCTTTAGACCATCTCTAGACTTTCTACTTTCTTGCTTTTGATAATGCCAAACTGTATCATCTACCAAGTAAACTCAGTAATTTACTTTCCTGTGAAAACATTGTCTCTGTGTAGCTGTGTTCTACAAGATGCTCTCAGTTTTTATTGTTGTTTATTTTAGCAGCAATGACAGGGTTCATTGTAAAGGAAAATGTAAATATTTTGATTTATAGAGTTTTCTAAGTAAGGTTTTAATAATTATGACTTAAATTTATGTACTTTGTATACATATTATAAGCAAAATAAGAACATGGCAAATTTTAAACAATATTTCGGTTTATGAATTTAGTTTACAGAAGACGGCCTAGGGTGAAGTCTTTATTATGGTAATAATAAAGTAAGCAGCATTTTAAATAGCTGATACAACTATCACACCCCTCCCTTTCTGAGTTTTTCTGTGAGCATACCATGCATGAAAAGGACTTAATGAAAGGATATAATGAAACTTTTTACCTGTAATTACAAACTTTGCGCCCTCTAGGACAAACATCTCCCAATTATCTCATTTTGTGCTTCATCCATTATGCAAGTCTGTCAAAAAGTATTCTCTTTTTCCAGGGCACTTGATTAACATTGACCAGCTTTTCTTCAGTTTCTGCTCAAATTAGTGTAGTGAGATTAACACCACAATTATTCGCAGTGGGTTGAGTCTGTCATTTAATTAAAATAAAATAAAGCTGTCCATGAAAAGCAACTTGTTTTCTCTTATTTGTCCAAGTAGAACTGATTTTTTGAGGCTTAATTTATGCAGGAATAATTTTATTCCCCTTCCCAACAAGATAAAACATTTTCTTGTTAATATATCTTATTCATTTTAAATTACTAAAGAGATGGTGATTTTGTTGAGAAACCTTTGCATGAGGGAGGGAATTTCTTGATGTGGCCTGGTGGTAAAAGCTTGAAATTGCCCCAAGTTTGTGATACCAGCCTGCAGTGACTAATTATTTCTTTAATTACAGTGTTCCTAATTATATTCCACATTTGTATACGCACCAAAAAGGATCAAAAAATAAAAAAAAGAAGCACTCTTTAATTAAAATTTCAATTTCCTGCCTGTTATTAAAGTATTAGCATTTCTAGAGAGAGATTGTGTTCAGCTGCCCAAAGCAGTGGTCAGAAAATCTGCATCTCAATTGAGGTCTTTTCAAATTTTGTTAAACATATACATAACAAACAGCACGTAAGGTTCATAGATTAGTATTCCTTGGGGGCATTTAAGATGCAGTTGGTATGATTTTTCTGCAAGGAACACAGCATTTTAATCAGTAATTTAAAAGCACAAATGCAGATGAACAATGAAAGGGTTTCTATATGAATGAAAATAATTCTGAATGGTCATTTTCTTTGGGTTGAGTGTATAACTGATACATTTTAAATTATAACACCATGGAGCTTTTACAGTACTTCTTTCAAGCAAGGGAAGTCTCCGAGGCAAGACTTGGTATTTCTTTGTGTCAAGATGATATAACTTTGCCTCAGGCACAGCCACAGGCTGAAAACACTTAGAATGGATAAAAAAGGAGACAGATGGACATCTGTAAATTCATTACCATTACAAGTCTGAGCATGGTTCTTTATTAGAAACTGATATGAAAAAATACATGAGAATACAATTGTGATAATGCCATAGGATCTAAAATATTGGCACAGGAAGTAAGGTATAACGATTTCAGAAAGTTTCTGTAATTACAGAGTTAGTAGTTTTGTATATCACATATCTGCAGACATGACTCCAACACCCCTTGGGGCTTTAACAGGAAAGGAAAAAAAGATTTTTTTTTTCTTTCAAAATCAAGTCTGAATTTAATACATCCATTCAAATAGGTCTATTGTGTTATGGTTTATATTCTATAAACAAGTGTTTTCAGTATTTAATATGTGACATGCATTTACAATTTCTGGTAATTTGTTAAAAGTAAGTTAGGGATGCATTCTTAGAGTCAACTCCATGTTAAATTATGGTTAATTTTTATGATTCTTGTAAAATTTAAGCAGTTTTCTCAGTGAAGGCAGCCTATCTACCAATTTATTATTGCTTAGATAACCTGTTCATCTTGTGAATCAACAGTTCTCAGAATACCATCATAGTTTTCTTCAGAGGCAGATTTGCATTCTTTCAGTACGCAGATTCTTACTGATGTAGTCCCAAAATGGTTCCACATTTCCTCAATATATTCTTGTCAATGCACACTCTCATTCTTCGGCATTACCAGATTTTTCAGGGACCATGGAAATTCAAGTTTTGTATCAATAGTAAAAGAGTACACATGTATATATGTCTATGTACAGTTCATTTCTACCTACTTGCTGTTAACATTTTAGCAGCTGTCTAGTTACTGCAATGTTGATGGTTGTGATCAAACTTGTGTATTTAAAATTGTTTGATTCTCTCCAGGCTACCAAACTGTACAGCTGCACAGCTCCTCTCCTGCTCCAAGAATTGCTGTTGGCAGATACAGCTGGTTGAAATAGATAGTGGAAGAGGAGCTAAAGAGAAGTCATGGGACTTCTCTTTGGGGAATGTGCAAGTTGCCCACGAAAGAAGAAATTAATCTGTGTCTGTTTAGCTACTTGACAGTCAGCCTTTACGGGCAATTGATAAAATACTCTAAGAGAATGTCACCTCTGCCTAGGGAAGTACTTGAAGATGGGCAAAAGCAGGGGCTATTCATTTTGGTTATGCATTCCATGTCTCTCCCCTCTCTTATGGCCCAATGGCAGGTTCATACAATGCATTAATGGTTGATTTTGAAACCTGAGAGAAAAAAAATATCTTTTTTAAGTCAGCTTTGAGAGATTGTCTAAGATGAAAGTTTAATGTTCAGGGTTTTGTATGTGAATGTGGCCTAGAATGCTCAGTTTAAATAACTGTTTCTGAAAGTGTACCCTGTAATACCCATAATAGTCAGAGGAGGGGTAGAAGCCCAATTGTGCTTTGAAATGACAGAAATAGATCTTTCCTTGAGTGCTTATTGTCAGTTATCTACAATTTAGGCAAAAGTCAGATTGTTAGCAAGATAAATGTGTTACAATGATTCAAATAAGGCTCAAAATGATTGTGTTAGTTTACTGCAGACTTGTAAATTAACTATAGGCTGCTGGAAAATTCACTCAAAACAAACATCCCTTCTGAGCAAGACTGTAACAAATTCCAACACACTTCTTAAATTTCCTTTGACAAAGTACTTCATTACAAATGTCTGATTACTGGATCCAAGGAATGACCAGTTACCAATTACTGATCACCTTCTCATACAAGTCCTAGATGATACATTTGTCAGAGTTTCCTGTAGTGTCATGAGAGTAACTTGTGTTGTTAAGTTTCTACCTGAGCTTCACAGCTGCTCTATCATATTTAGGCAAGCTGGTTGTACTCAGAAGGTGGAAAATATGCTAGGCCAGATTCTGATTGCAGTCTGCAAGAAATCAGATGATGCTGGAAGGTGGTGTGCTCTGAGGGCTCAACAGCTTTGCAGCTGTTATTGGTTTGGAGTAATTTTTAAGGAGTATGAAGTTTGGCATCACTGGGGCTTTACTAGGACTGCACACTAGAGGGAAGTAGCAACCAACACAGAACATGTCAAAAACTTGGGGATCTTCCTAGAAGTATGGTAAGTGAACTTTGGGTTGTCACAGCTGCTTGAATTCAAAATGGAAAGAAAGTGTAAGTTCTAATGTGACAATCTATCCTATGTTTTCTTTAGATTTTAATCTGTATTTAATGAATTTTAAGTGGCGCTATGAATGCTCTAAACTTTATCCACTTCTCTAAATGGTCAGAAGGTGTTTATGGAATATAGGGTGGTTTTAGAGTAATTGCAGTGACTAAAAGGGGAAGGAGCCAGGGAGCTATCAGCACTCAAAAAATAATACTTCCCTTAGTCTTCTGTGGCTTTATGTGTCAGTTTTGCAATTTGAAAGCCCAATTAAGTGGATACAGAGGACAAAGGACTTTGCTTAGAAATTGGGTCCTCCAGGAATTGGGACTAAGGCACGGTTTGTCAGGTGTCTCCAGGGCTCCCTTGTTTTAAACGCTGAGACGACAGACACCAGAGCTGTAGTATCTCATTTGGCAACAGCAATTTCATCCACTCTAAGCAGAACCAATTTTTATTCTCAGCTTTCCTGTTCATGTAACTGGTGTGTTACATCAAGGAATTGATCCAGCTTGTCGAAGGGTTCCCAGTTTCTTGCTGGAAGTGTTCCTATATTCAGTTCCTCCTTGGTCCCGCAAGACAGATGTGCCAGCACAGTATGAGGGGCAGCACCAGGGCAGGAATGAGCAGTGAGGGGTACAGGTGTTTAAGCCTGCAGGTACACTAAAGGAGTCAAATCTGGCAGATCACAGGACAGCAAAGGGGAGGAGACAGGAGGGGGTGGCTGGGAAAGGTAGGGAGAGGGCTGGGGGACAGAGTGGATTTTGGCAGCACAGAGCCCGGAGACAGAGGGAATCAGGGACACGCTGTCTGAGAACTGTATCAGTAATGAAGGAGAGCAGAATACAGCATGCAGAGGAGGCAGCACAGGGTGGAAAAAAATAAATAAGGTTAGAGAATTGCCCTCATGATAAGAACGGTTAATCAGTAGGACATTTTCTGGTCTGAAAGCTTCATGTGATTTACCTGAGATAAAAGCCTTGAAGTGTAGCAGCTGAGGAAGATATGCTTGGAGAATTCACAAAGAGGTTGGAGAAACTATTAGTTTGAACCATGACAGGGCCTTTTCATCATTTTCATTCTTGCCATAAGACACACTGAGGTAGTATATACACTTAGGAAACTAATTACTATAAGCCTAGCAGGCCAGACCTAGATTACTTACTGAAAACAAATCTTCTGAAGGATCAAAGTATTAAGAGATTTCAAAATGCCAGTGAGTTATGATGCTTGTCAGTTTTCAATATCAAGTAATGATAAAACCAAGTGGCTGTAACAAATTATTTTGTGTCCAGTTGAATAGATAATGATGACTATCCATCCCAAACGTGCTGCTGTTTAAAGTTTAGGTGCTGCACTAATAAACTGAAGCTGTATCAAGGAAGATGCCAAGCACAATTTTGATTGTGCCGCGTGATAATTCATCTCACTAGTCACTTTCTTTTTTATGGAAGTGAAATTACTTGAAAACTATGAATTCAGCTTTTCCAGCGTGAAAACCTTAATGCAGTATGGATTTGGGGAACATATAAAAAATACTGGTTTTGTTGGAGAGCTGTTTTTCTCCTGATTAAACCTTCTTGGAATGGCCAGGTGACAGCTAAATCATACTGTTCTGGGAAAGTGAGAAGATTTATTTAATTTGAAGTTCTTTATAAGCAACAAGGCGGGTTTAGTTATTCCCTGAAAGTGCAGGAAATTAGGTTGGTCTGCGTGCAAATGGAAAAGGTGGTCCCACCCATTTTCGATGACTCTGTGGTTGGTATTAGAGGGGAAATTGTAGTCTCACTGCTTCCTCAACACTATAAAACACCTTTAAAAAGTTGTTGTTAGATTTGGTCATCTTTGAGCCTGGTAAAGAAGATTGAGGGGCTTGGGGGTTTTGGGGGTGTTGTTTTTTTTTTCTTTTTCATTTTTCTTAGCCTCCTTTCTTTTGCTGAAATGGTGAGTAGTTGGTAATATGTGAATGTTCAGCATCTTGTAGGTAAAGATGATAACCTTATTGTTGTGTATATATTAGCCACAGTTCCTTTGAGAAGGAGTTGTTCTCAAAGTCATTGATGAAGAGGGAATTTGAAATGATGTGTTTCCAGTGAAAGTCTTTTCTCTTGGAGAGTAATTTCAGGCTTTGGGCAGTGGGGTTATTAGACTTACTTTTTTTCTACAGTCACATTTTCCTCTGTATTATACTGCAGTATAAAAAAAATAAGGAAAAGAAAAAAGAAAGTGGTCTTGTACCATAGCAAGTGAACTGTGGAAACATAAAAGATGCGGGAAATTTGTATCTTCTTGTTTTTGAGATTGCTTAAGGGGAATGGGGATTTGTGTATTATTTTTATAATGGATCAAAACAGCAACAGCAATTTCCCTTCAGTCTTATTGATTTAAATTTGGTAGCCAGGGGAAACAACCAGAATCAGTAAATAGAACCTGTTCTTTTGTTTGCTTTAATGAGTAACTTGAAGCTCACTTGATATACATGATTGTGGGTTTTGGCATGTGTAATTTATAATTATAAGCGCAACTCTTTACAGCTTGGCATCTTTCAATTTTCTAGTTTCAGACCTCTGCCTGCAAGTGTTATACTATGTACCTATTTGCAGAAGGATTAGAGTACATGTTAAGACAGTTTCTAGACAGCCCAGATAGACACCAGGATAAACAGAGCAATGCAGGCCCAAGCAGAAATGCAAAACCATAAGCAGTGAAACCTCCCTGTTTTGCCTTCTGAGTCTGGCGGGTCCATGTGTGTGAGAAGTCAGACATTCTGGCTCCTCTCTGGAGTCATTTCTGATACAGAAAGTGTCTGCTGGAGGAGCAACTGAACAATATGGTGTTTAAAAATGTATAAAATCACAATTTGTTTGGGAAAGCTAATCATGACATGAATTGCTGTACTAAGCGAGGTCCGTCTTAGAATTTGCCTTTTGATAGTGGCTTAAGGCAGACACTTTGGAAACTGCAAAGCAGATACATGTAAAATAATGTTTTTATATCCTTTTTCTTCCCTGAGGTCAGATTTTAAACTGCCCCACTTAGATATCAACTTAACCCTGGAGGATGAGATAAAACTTTGTTTTTTAGTGTTCTTTTCTATCATTGTAATTCAGGATGCCCTTACTATACGTGTATAAATGTCCAATCCCAACTGACACGGGATAGACTCCTATATGCACATCTTTGCATCTCTAGTACTGAGTGGCAGGAAGTTTCATAGTGTAATTGTGCACAGTGAAAGCATTTATTCAGTGTTTTCAATTCCACCATCTTTCATTTTCATTAGCTTTCCTTTTACTCTTGCTTTATGATGTGTGTGGAATGGTAATGTCATATCTATCTTTCCTGTCATTTTAGTTTGGAATATGTCCTTTTCATGTCCTTTGTTATTTGTCTCTTTTCCAAGATAAACTGTCTAAGTCTTACAGTCTGTCTTTGTGTGAGAGTTTCTCTATGCTTGTTTGCTTTTATTGTCCTTCTTTAGTGCAGCATATAGTATGCCAGAGGAGGCTGGATTAGAATGTATTGCACATCTTCTTCCACTCATACCTAATGCATCTTAATGTGATAACAGTGCGAAAGAGGCTCTCGCTGAGCTCCCTCTGTTACAATAGCCAGGTCCAAACCTATAAGGAGTGCAAATAGTTTAAATTCTTTCCTTCCCTTTGCACTTCTTTGACCATTGCCTATTCACCCAGTGTGGTAAAATTCCCCCAGAATTCTTCACAGCTTTCCCTGGACTGGATCTGTTATTTGAGAATACTGCTGCTTTGTTTTTCATCCATACTGCCATTAATAAATATATTAAACTTTGGATTGAATACGAAACCTTGGGGCATTTTACTGGTCAATACATTATACTTGTCACAAATGATTAGCTCGTGAAACTGTGATGCTTTTGGATCATTAATCCTTTTTAATGTTTACCTTGTTACTGTATTTTATGGACAAGAAATGACATTTCTGGTGCTATGCACATATTTTACCAAATACAGGGAGAAAACTCGAGAACAAAAACTACTTACTAATCCTTTTTTTGTTTAATCTTTTTTTACTTGGAGCAATGTTGTTAGTTTCATCACAACAAAATAAATTGTTTTTTGCATGCTGCAGCCAGAGTGAAAATTTCACTCAAACATGGCAAACATTCAAACTGAAATCATGTTTTATGACTGCACATTAGTACTGCTGCACCCCTTTCCCTATAAAATCCTGCTGATGGTATTAGATAACTCTAGCTTTAGTGCAAGCTCTGAGCTTAGTGTTTTTCCTTTATTCTATTTGGAAGGTTAAGCCCAAATATGAGCCCAGAGGACCCTGTTCATCGCTGTTGGAATCTAATGAGTTCTAGCTAGGTTATGGGTCTCTTAAATGAGCAAACAGCTCTACAGCCTAACAATGCCACCTGTTTTTAAGATAAATTCTGCTGAATCCTGAATTCCCCTGAAACTGGCACCTATATGCACACCTCATTCCTGACAGATGGAAACTGAGGGCTCTGGCTCTCTAAAAATGCACTAAAGCAAGGACTCTTTCCATACAAACTGCCGTAATGTCTTTCTATCTCCAGGAAGGATTTGTGGCTTTCTTGCCCTTTAAAATTTAACTCCAACCCTTTGATGGCACAAGAAATGACAGGTGAGGCCTCATATGTAATGAAAATTCCTGCATTTCTTTTCTGAAAAAAAAGACAATCCTCCTCCCTGATGGTATCCCTGCATATCCCCTCAGGAGAGACCCAACAGTCTTTCCATTGCCTTGTCTTACTCTACTAAAGTCACCTATCTTAACCCTGTTAGGCTACTATTTGCATCCACAAGTGCTTATTGTTGTAAGCTCACTGATATTTCCGAATGTAAGTTCCTGGCAACCACATCTGGAAAAAGAGTGTGTAGGCAAAAGGAAGTGCTGGATGTGGAGTGCTCTTGGTATGATAAAGATGCCGTTTAAAGAAATCCTGTATGATGGACCTTGTCCGGCTCTTCTTCTAAGGCAGTGAAAATAAGTAAACCTTTATTCTAATTGGAATGCAGCAGATTGGTGTTCCTGGATTATCTTTTCTATAATCAAGAGAAGAGGTGACCTGACAAGGTAAAGAAGAAATGTTTTTAATTCTCCTTGATGGACTTCACAGTCTCTTTCACAAAGAGTGACAAGGTTTAACCCCACACACCCACCCCTGCTCCCGCCCCAATCCCTGGCGTATGAAGTGAACCCAACAGTTCTCTCCCAGCCTTTTGCCTCTCTAAGGAGGCTGCTTCTGAGTCTGGAGCCTGGTTAACATCTGAAGGGCTCCACTGGCCAGGTGGGGCTGTGGTGCTGTGTGTGGGCTGGTCAGGACACACATGTCACTGCTAAGGCTTCATGGTTTTTCTGCCCTTTTGGTTTGTACTGAAATGTAAAACATATGTGAATAGAAACCCACATGAACACAGACTCTTGTTAACAGCCTCCTTGTCACCTGCTGTATATTTTGCAAAGAAACTAGTTATTTCACTTAGCTATTCCTTAATGACTATTTCAAAGATAGCAGCGTCTGAACTCTTGATATATTATTAGTATAAGATTCTCAATAATTATTATTCTTCTCAGAAAAACTAGAGGAGTTTTTCTATGTCTTTATTTTTCTATCACTCAAATTTCATACTGAGAACTGGACTTAAAAAACCCATGTAGATGATTGATATCCTTTAGATATTATCAGGTATCACTTTCTAACCAGTTTGAATTAGGCTTTAGTACTCCTGCACCTATCCTTCTTATCAGTCATGCAACTTTAAAGTACTTGTTTCTAATGATACCTTTCTCGAGTTTTTCTTTCCTCTTTTGGGATAGATAAAATTGGTGCTGCAAAGCAGAATTTTACACCTGTTGCCCACTCATTACATTTCCCTTTTTAAGGCCAGTGAGTATTCCACACCTGCTTAGTTTCTTTCTCATTAATAAGATAATGGTGCATAGTGTTGTGGCTCTCCCACCCCACAAAAAACACTGTTTTGAAGTGGATCATCAACTGCAGTGTGCTCCATTCTGAATGGAAATTACTTTCCAGGTGTTTAAATTCATTATCTGACTGCAGCAGAAACAAAGATAGAGGTAGTTGAATTGTACATAATGTAAAACCCAATAAACTGTGGAGTAATTAGACAATTTCATTCCTATGATTGGGAGTCATAAGGATTTAAGTGTAATCAAGACAGAACCAGGGCAAGAAATTAATAAACACATAAGAAGTGAATAAAGGAATGCTGAATGATGTTTAAGATAAAAGAAGACAATAAAGATTGTAATGGTGCCAGAAGGACACTGCTTCTCCAAGATGTCTTAGCCAAAATCTTTTCTGCCAAAAAATAGTACATGGATGACTACTTCTAGAACAGGGAAGGTCATTCTGATCTTGCAGAACAAACCCAAATCTAAGTATTTAGCCTTAACTATTCCATGTACTTAACAGCAAATTAACTTATGTTTATTGCTGCTTCTCCCAGTTGTGTAATTTGGATGATTAAGCTTTTTTAAAGGACTTTACAATATTTGTATGAAAAGTGTTGTGTTTCTTGGTGGGTTTTTTTTGGTTGATTTTTTTTTCATCTGTTTGTTTGTTTTTTTAAGAAAGATACAGCCATTTTAGAGTTTATGAAACATCCAGATTATGCTTCCTTCTGTTTGGTCAACCACACTAGCAAGTGCATTAAATTATGAGTTTAAAAAGTTACTATGGGTTAAAAAATTATGGGTATAAAATGGTCCTAGCTCAGCTATCCCCAGTTTCTATCAAAATCTATGTGATTTCATAAATACTTTGTATTAAGTAGCATCAGATCCAAAGGGTTGAAATAATGAAAATAATAAGGATTACCTGCAGCCTGGGAGTGCTTATGAACAGTAAGTAACGGTAATGCCAATATCCCCTCAGGCAGGTGAAAATGGAATTGTAACTGGTGTGATGAGAGTGCTGTATTGCTAATAATTTCATGTCAAGGTGCACTCGTCTCTGACTATGTAATGCAATTTATATGTATATTTTTATTTATTAGTCGCTTCAGATACAATTTGTCTTTCTCAAACGCAAAGGAAAATTTAAACAAAAGTTTGTAAAAAGTGATCAGAGAAGGGAGAATCTTGAAGAAAGAAGATAGAAAGTTATCTCTTGGTAAGAGTATTCAGCAAGGGATTTTTTTTTAACACTATATACATGACATTCAGTTGGTGATGTACAGTGCAAGTTGCATGGTTGTAGTGCTGTGGCAGTGTTGGGTTTTGATCAGATGCCACTGGATTCCTACATCATTGCTTGTTGCTCTGCGTTCATGTTTTACTAATACTAGAGTTATTGGGATATTTTTTTGACAGAGATGGTATGAAGCAGTGCTTCAATTCCTCCTTCTCCCTCTTTTCTCCTTTTCTCTCACTCTCATTTGGAATCCCCTTGGTAAACTGAATCTGCACAAGGGCAACCAGTCAATTCAATGTGTCCGATGAGTGCAGAGAGCTCTGCAGTAACACCAGGGCATCTTTACATTCTGTAATAGAGAAGTGTCAGGATCTGGATCAGCAAAATCCTTTCTCTTGACTCACACTGATGTTCCCTTTCAAAATATGACCTGTGCAACTGCAGCTTCCTCCTATTTCTTAAGTTCTCCAAGGCAAGAGGAAATATGTAAAACCAGAGGGTGAGTACATGTGATTTTTGTTCTGATGCACATTTAGACCCACATAGATGAGTTTACAGTGTTGTCCATGCAGCTGTATTTATGGACTGGTTTCAATAAGCATAGCTCTAGGAAATCAATACAACAATCAGTATTTTTATCAGCTGAGAGTTTGTTTTGTAAACCAAGTGGTATTAAGCTCAGGAATATACAACAGCTGTGGCTCCATTTTGAATTATACAAATATATGCATTAGTGCAAATACAAGCACTAAAAGTTGTTATCCTTACAGTATTTAATATTGCAAATATGTTTTGTAATTTATTTATTTTGTTTATTTATGTTAATTAAGAAGAAACAATGCTTTCAGGGTCTCTCCAGGGTACACTGTTTCAGTGTCTTTCATTAAGTCCTGCTGCACCACTTCTTTGAAGCATGGACAAAAATGCCAAAAAAATCATAAAGCATAACAATTTCCCATCAGAATGGGCCAGGTGGGACTACAAGCAGAGCACCTGCAGCAAATGCATTGCATCTGGTGTATCAGGGAAAGCACTTTTGTCTTTTCCACATTTTCCAAGGGAAAGCCATACTTAAAATTCAGCAACAGCCTCTCCTGAAATCTGTAGTAGCAGAACTGTTGCACTGTGTTTAAGAGCTCAGCTGAGCTTGTAGAACTTCAGGTGCATCTAAGCAGGTGCTGTGGGAATCCCCAAACCCGGGCACTGCAGAACAGACCAGATCATAACTCACCCAAATGCAACACCTCCAGCACGGCCCCCTGAGCAGGGGCACAGGAGTTCTGCTTGTGTCTGAACACTGACTCTGCCTGGTGGTTTAACTTCATCTGAGTACAAGGGGCTTGTTCTGCTTTGGGCTGCCCTGTTAAAGTCTGGCCTTTCCTCACACTGCAAAGCTCTAAAAACCGGGCTCAGTTAAGAGAACAGTTGACAGCTGCTATTTTAATGTCTTCACTGTGACTCTTATCTGCTACCATGACATCCTCATCATGTATTCATTGTCTACAGATTTCTAAGTTTGTAGAAAAGTCTTTGTCATATCAGAGCATATGCAGATATTAAAGGGGTCTCTAGCCACACCCAGGAGCCTTCTGGGAGCAGTGAGTATTCCATATTTTCTGCTTTCATAGGGGGAAAAATAACTCATCCATACCACTAGCAGTAAGCATTGTTGCTGTATCACACAATTGGTGAGATAAGATAATTATTAAGCATCAACAGATTGCATGAAAATTAGTTGTAGCTCACAGAAGGAAAGAGTATTCAGGAAACTATCTAGAGTATTAATTTGCAGCCAATCTTGTCACAATGGTGGAGAGACAGAAAATGCTAATGAAGTATGAATATGTCAAAAATATGTAAAAAGAAAAAATGATCAATTGAACACAGTAAATACCCCCCAAAAAATATTCTAGATTGACATATTCAATTGTCACATCGCTGTAAAGCAGTTCTGTTTCTAAGTGAGTGTGTGGACATATGAAAGTCAATAGATGAAATCTGGAAGTGAGTTCTTTTGAAATCATCCATTCCCTCAAAATTTCCAGAACTTTCTGATTATAAGATTCAATTTTTTTACATAAATTTAATTAAAAATCAGTCCTGAAATCTTTTTATGAGGTTGCACTGCATGTATAGAGGATGCTTGCTTGTGGATATACTTCCCACACATTGCGAGATGAACAATGAATGGGCCTCTCAACAGGTGCTGAATTTTGGCACGTTAACACCAATCATACAAGATGCACTATAACATTAGAAGCCCCTGCTAAGCCAGGAATTTGTGTAAAACCAGGTAGTATTCAGTCCAAGCAGAAACCTCTGCTATTTATATCTTTTGTTGTTTGGGGGTTTTGTTTTTCTTTTTCTTTTTTGTTTGTTTGTTTGTTTGTTTTTTAATAGAATAAAAAGTTTTTGGCTTTGTACTTTCAATAGGCAGGATATTTTGATTTACATTACAAAGGTTAAAACTGTGTAAAGCAGGTGCTTTTTGAACCATCTGAACTGCTTTGTTATTAAAGCATTTTACATGAATGTAAAACAAATAATCCATTGACTGGGAAACCTGTTTGCTCTTTCTATTCCAATGGGAATCTGGTGCCACATGGGAATTCTTCATTTCAATTAATTATCATATTTGAGAACCTTTTGTAGCTCAGCACAGAGATGCTTTCCTGGATTTTTAGCAAGAAGAAATTTTTAGATACCAGGAACACACAAATATTTTGTTTGATCTTGGAATTTTCTCTAGGATAGGATTTTCTATAACCGTACAAGTGGACTATTACAATTAATTAATGGCCATTACCTTATGCCTATAAGTGTGGTCTTTGGATAGTGTAATGTTTATATAAACTTTATTCTGCATAATGCACTGACTTACTACTCTGCATAATGAACAGAGAAAACATTTTGAGATATTTGATGAGATTTTTGGCCTCACCTCTTTGACCTTTCTTTTTTGCACCATTTCACTCCACTTTTAAATAGCACATTGTAGAATGTAACACTTTAAGTTAAACCATTTGACAAATTAGTTAAATGTCTTTAATCTTAAAGCTTTTAAGTGTATTCGAGAAATTTAGCTTGAATTATGTTGACATGTAATATTGAACATGTAACAGAGGTAAGTAAAAATCCATATGGTATAATTAAATGTATAAAGCATGGAAGCTTGTGGAAGGGAGAAGGACAAGAGAAGAACAGTTTTGAAATATCCTCTGATTTGTGATTTTGGTTACAACCAACAAATTGTCTAAAAACATTTTGTATAAGGGCCAACAAAATTGGAGACAGGTGATTTTTGTTCTGCTTAGCATGTGTAGTCTGTGAACTGTTGCAAATTCTCTTACTTGTTCTTTGGTAAATTAAACTTATCGTGTCTTGCCACTTGATAGTGTTCTCTGGTCGTAAAATACTCCTCCTACTACTTCTTCAGCAGATGGAATAAGAATATGGAAAAACCTGCTAGAGTATGGTATGTCCTGTGGAAAGTGAGAGAATGATATTTGAGACTCACATGCTTATGCAGGTGTGCAGGGTGTGTCCTTAAGATACAGCATAAAGCAGTGCCCCAGTCTTTTCCTGTGGATTGGGGATGTATAACACAATGCATTCTTGAAAATGTGTCTAACAGCACTACATGCCTCATGCATCAGGATGGGGAAAGAGAAGAGCCCAGTGCTATCCTGTGTTTGAAAATAAATGATTTATAAGAAAGATTGAGGACAATTTTTTTTCTCCAATTTTTTTAGCATAAATCATTCTGCTGAATTTAGCTTAGTGACACTGGCACAATTTCATTTTCTCTTTCAGCTGCTGTGTAGCCCTTTCTGAATTTTATTCAGATGAACCATTTTCAAGTATTGTTTTGAGAGAGATCGTAATCTAACAGAAGGAGAAATAAAGGCAGCTGGCTAGATTCTTCTTCAAATAACCATGGCCAAGAAAGTCATTAAAGCAAATTAAAAACCAAACATGGTTTTCTCACTTCTTTACTGAATGCCACAGTTATTCTTCTCTGAAAATGGACAAACACAATCTCAGTCAAGCTGTCATCATGAAGAGGAATGGACAAGTTATAATTTGAATGCTAATCAAACTCTTATTTATCAGTCTCAGCTGTGCTGGTTTGGTAGGCATATGCCAACAAATTTAACAAACATTTTGTCTTCCAAAGAGCAAAGTCTATGTTTGCCTGTCTTCTACATAAGTGAATTTTAATACACACTATTAATGAAAGACAAAATAAAATACAGTAAAGGGAAAAGACTGGTCTTGCTGAGGGCACATTTTGTGACACAATATTGACAGAATGGCTGTGTAACATCTGAAGAGAAAAGATTTGATGGTAAAACTAGTCTGTGATGGAGAGGGTTGCAGTTTTTTGACATTTGCCTGAGGTACCTGATGACAGGAAAAGAATGATCACAACGATGAGTAAGACAAAAGTTTAGTAAATTCCTTCAAGATGCATAAAAATGCTTTGAAATCAGAGTGTTTTATTGATTTACTTTCTGTAGTGTCACTACAAATACTGTCTGAAGATCTGAAGCCACTGGACAGTTATTTGATATTATGTCTAGTACTCTCTCTTGAGATTCCCATGTCTGTCTTGTTTTCCAGTGAAGTTCCTGTAAAACACTGTCTTTAGCTTTTGCTGTACTTTAATTCAATTTGTTACCTCATGGAAGATTGTTTTGACTTTCTTCAGGATAAATGTAGTTGTGGTATGTCATTTGGAAGGGCACACGTCTTGCAATCTGTAAGTTTGATAACAAATAATGGAGAAAAACACAAGGGAAGGGGGCAAGGAGGCTGGTGAGGGCAGAGGTGGGACTGTCTTTAACTCTGTGATGTGGTAATGCTGCCTGTTCCCTGGTCCTGCTGCTCTGGCAAGAGTGGGTTGCTTAGGTCTGTACAGATTCAAAGCCTTAATGATGGCTTAGCAAAGCAGAGCACACTGGCAGCTGATGTGATTTGGCAGCTGACTTGTGATTTGTCACACGAATCAGAACTGTTTCCCCATCTCTTCTGTTACTGTGTTGCAGCCAGAGTGGGATGATCCAAGTCCTGGGCTATAGCTTTCTCCTCTGTATAGTTCTGTGGTGCTGTTCAGCATTCCCAGCCCTTGGGCACATAAGGTTCTGTGTGTATTGCATAATAAACACAGATTAACACCTTGTGTTTGGATTAGTTTGTGTCCTTCGAACATAACCCTTGCTGTGAGTCAGATCCCAGATAACCACAGGCCACTCATACCCACGAACAGCTGAAGCACTCTTGCCTGCATCTTTTAGGTGTTTACATTTTGGCTCAGAGAGGAAACATCCAGGAGGTTGTACAGCAGACTAATAGACTATTACAGATACTGATGAGGTGCTGATGTACAGCAAAACCATGTCTGCAAGATCTTCCCTGTGAGGGTGGTGAGGCACTGGCACAGATCGCTCAGTTAACCTGTGCCTGTCCCATTCCTGGAAGTGTTCAAGTCCAGGTTGGATAGGGCTTGGAGCAAACTGGTCTAGTGAAAGGTGTTCCTACCCATGGCAGGGGAGTTGAAATGAGATGGTCTTGAGGCCCCTCACAACCATTCTATGATTCTGTGATGGCTTTTAGCAAATATATTAAACAAATCTAGTAACTATTTTGCTATCTCAGATCTTGCTGAGGATAGACTGCCTTTTATCTTTGTCTTTCAAGGAATAACCTTGCCCTAAGACTTCTCCAAATTGAAAGCATGGATTTTAAGTGGTGATTTCAGGATATGGCATGTGAACAGGAGGCATTAATAGACCAGTGTTTGCCATTCTGGGCTAGCTTCAGAGATTTTATGGGTCACCAATACTAGATATTTAGGAGAAGAGAAAGCATTGATTTTGTGCAATAGTTGATGTTTGCCTTGCTTTTGAAGCTTTAGCCTAACCCAAGTACAATGAGTGAAGGAATGTAATGCCTTTGGTTCTTTTAGGAATTAATGTTTTGAAGTTCAGTTTCTTATGCGATATCCCCCTTGACATGCACATAGAGATCAGAATGATTTACAATCGCTGTTGGACTTTAGAATGATTCCCAGAAGTCTAAGCCCAGTAGTACTTCAATAAGCCACTGTAATAAGATATTTTATTATTATGGCTTTGAATGTCCTGCAGTGTACGGTAATTCAGATATAAAATAATTAAAGGCAATTAAAGACCATTATAGTAAGGATTACTTTGTGCTAATGACAGACTGTTTGACTCAAGGAAAAATACTTCTAAAGTCATTTAGGGAACATGATACCTAGTCAAGGTGGGAAAAGGAGAACATATCTGAGATTTGAGTGGGAAGAAGTCTAAAAAGATGAGGACTTTTTCTTTTATCATGCTCTCCTTGTCTCTAAGTATCTCCCCAAATTACAGTATATCTTATAAGTAATTAAATGTTATTCATTAAAGATGTTAATTGAACCACAACAATAATGTATGAGTTCATAAAAGTGTATTTCTCAACCCATAAGAAAAAAAGATACAATGTTTTTTGTTTTACTGCTGATTTTTGATAGCAGTGTTTTATTAAATGCAATAAAATTAATAATGCTAATTTTACAACTGTGTCAGCAAAACTTTTTAGTAAAATATATATTTCATTTACTTTTAAAAACAATTCAGCAACCCTCAAGAGTTTGTCAGGAGAGAAGGTGTTCATTTAGAGTGCTTGAAAAATATAATGTATATTGCACCTATTCCAAGTCATGAACACTTGGGATTACCATAGCCACTCCTAATTTGTACTATATTTGAAAAAAATACATTATACTTGTGATGTGACATCTTCGCTTGAGTGGAAGAAACAAATCACTCTGAAATTTTGAAATTCTAAAGTACCCTCTGACCTGTGCTACTGTTTTCTCCAGATGAAGAGTAGGACACAAGAGCTGGCTAAACATGTGAGGCATGTTATAAATTGAGTGAACTCGCTGAATAAGACTTCCTACCAAGCTATAGAAAAACTACATGTCTAATAGTAGTAGAACATGTCTACTAGAATTGCATAACTGCTGTTTCTTCCCCAAGAGCCAAAAAGTAGAACAGATTATGTCCAGTATCTGAAAGCTTGCTTTCAGTCCACTTCAAATTTTTATCATGCTCACTGCTGGTCGCTGCTCTGCTAGTGACTCATTCTTCACTCCTTGGTTGTATAGAAGTCTGTATAGAAAAAGAACACAAACAAATGAAAAATGGGTAAACGTTTCCTCATGTACAACTGTGTATGTAAGATATTCCTCATCAGGAAGTTGTCCTTCTGAGATCCACCACTCTGTCTCTCACAGCAGATTACACTGCAAGAAGCCACTCATAAAGTTCTCCAAATAAGTGATTTTATCTTTTATGGGTAAACATGAAAATAAGCGGTTTTGCAAATATCCAGCAGGAGAGTTGTACAAATGTTAGTACATCCAACTGCTTTAATATATCACCATTGAAAAGAATTCAGTTTTATCAAGCTGAACGCAAATAACATTGCCAGAACCTCACCCCACAGTGGTGCTGGAGGAAAATAAGATTTTAAGACGCATAAATTGGAAACTAAGTAAAAAAAAATGTTAGTCCATGAAGAATGCAAATGTTAACACAGTTTTTATGCAAGGCATAAAGACAAGCATCATTTAAATAGTACTCTTTATGTAAAAATAAGCGGGTTGCAGTGTGATTTCTTTCTAGCAGCCTTAAAATACAGTGATTGCTTCTCCTTTGAGAAGTTTTTATAATAAAAATGATAAAAGTTAATCCCTGCAAATGGGCTGTAGTTGCAAATTTTAGCAATACTTGTGAAGAGGACCCAAGTATGGAATTTTCTCTGGACTCTTTTTACAATCTCTAAAGTAAGAACTCTAATTTCCAGCGCTGTGTGTGATATGAATGGCTGACTCCTATGCAATAAAATCCTTTCTGTATCCATATTTTCTAAGCTACAAGACCATGACAGAGAGTGGTGAATTCATAAACTTCCAGAAACTATTATTTAGAGCATAGTGTTGTGAGCCATCCCGTGCAAGAAATGCTGCTAAAGTTGAAAACATAAGCAAGAAAATTGTGTGCATAAAAAATTTAAAGCAGTTGAGAATATTTCCAAAACTTCTTAGTGATGATTCATTTATCTAATTTTGGGCACTACTGCTGAAGTTGTATCTGCTGCAAAGTCCTGTACATCCTAATATCTGTTCAAGATTTAACATGATCTCCTAGAAGGGAAGAACATAGCCACTGTTTAAGGATCTAAACATAATAAAACTTACACTGAGGTGAAAAGAATCAGTTTTTCTAGTTTCATAGATGAAGTGAAGCATTATCTTATTGAGTTGAAAGGCAATACATGTAAGCCATTTAAATTGCCACTATGTCAACCACAAAAGCTCTGTCCTTAGATCATGATACCAGTATACAATTCCTACAGTAATTCTTCAGGCAATCACTGTTCTCAGAACAACCTTCCCTTATTTTGTTAAGAGTCATAAGTCTGGAAGCTGATTTTTTCCCCTTTAGCTGAAGAAATGCTTCAGTCATTGTTACTCCTGGGAAAAGAATGAGTGCTTATCGCTGTAATCTCAGCTAAGAGGAACCTGAAGAAGGTGGAGGAATCTCTTTAGAGATCTGATAAATTTTATAGCTTCAATTAGATTTTTACTTCCTTTACTTATATGCAAATGTAATTGTTTTTCTTTACTTTTTATAGGTTTACCAATAAAGGGAAAAATCTCTTTTAAAATAACAGATTTTTTAAAATTATTAACCAGGCATCATTCTTTTGTATTTATTTAGTTAATTTGATACTTAGTTGTATTAATATCTTTTCTGTATTAGGTTGCTTTACAGTGTTAGAAGCAAGGCTAAATAAGCTTTGAAAAACCTATTCTTAAATTGATAACTGCAGGGTCTCTAGTGAAACTCTCCAGGTTCTTCTGGCTTACACTTGATTTGCTTTAATAAGGGTTATGGGGAATGAAAAACTATTGAAACTCCATTTTAAAATGCCTGGCAACAGACAGGTGGAAAAGACTTAGAATTACTATTTTTCATTACTGAGGGCCCCTTAGGACTGCACTGGAAAGAATCCTGTCTGCCCCAGATAAGAGTCTCCCAGCAGTTTAATGTGCCAATCAGTTGCGCTCAGCAGCTCGGAATCATCATATTGCAGCTATTCAATAGTTCCAGACCATATGCTCAGAAGGATGGGAAATGTGATATGTGTCACACTTCCAAAGAATGATGATGAAGAGCATTAATATTCTGATGAAGAAGGAAAAGAAAAAGAGAGAGAGAGAGAAATCTTGAGGAATCAAACCCACACCTTTGTTACCGAGCCTGACAGATATGTACTAACTCTTCCATTTCATATATATAATTATAAGTTTGAGTTACCATGAGGCTGACATAACACTGAATTACTTGGTCTCTTCCTTTCTCTTCCTCTGCCAATATGTTCTCTCTTTTGATTTTTAAGGCAGAAAAGAGTTAAATCAGAATCCAAATATCTACAAAAGAAGCAATGAGCATTTTATCCAGCTGGCAGCCTGGAAACTATTTGTGTGCATTTGGGGTCTAATTACTGTACAACAACTGAGTGATGGACCAAGTACAGCTCCATTCATATTAAATTACACACTCGTAACTTGAACAAGGAATGATAACGAAGGCCCTGAGAAAATGGGAGAAACGCAAGAAAATGCTTTTTCATATACATTTTATCCTTTCTAAAACACAGTGATATCATCATTTAACATACAGTATGATGGGGGATGGCCAAATGAACAGCAGGTCATAAGGAGCTGATCTTCTAGTCAGCCATTTTTGGGTGCCTTACCCAGTGATCTTTAATGCATAAAACTGTAGAACAAATTAAGACTTGGTAGATGTAGCTGAAATTCCAGTGATGTCTATATTTACCGTGGACAATCTTCACATCTCTCCAATTGTTTTTAAATTTTACTAGGCTGTGTATTGGAGGAGCAGAAACATAATAGGGGAAAAATTCAAGATTCATTGTTTAAAACAACTGAACAAAACCTCAAGAAGTGGCTGTGCAAATGAGATCCTTTAATCAATGAAAAAGAACATGCCCTTTGAGGAGATAGAGAATTCCAAGTAACCCAAAGAATAATTTTTAGTTGAAACTATTCATACCAATGTCTTAAAGGATATGTATGTATTTAATGATCTTCTCTGATATCATTACAGCAATAATTTTCAATAATATAGACATAGGTGCACTAAATTTGCCAGGATTGTGAGGCATAATGGCTTGTACAGTGTGCTTTTCTAGAGTGCACTGAAATCAAATTCACAGATTCAGACAGCTTATAAGAACTGAGTTGTCTGCAGGCTGAATAAAGATTTTAGTTTGGGAGGATGCTCTCATTTTCCTTTGTCATTGTAACAAAAGTCACTGATTAACAATGCATTCAATTGTTATGAGATGAACTACGGGATTTTTCACATTTATTCTTTTTAATGTCGTCCCTTTGGCTTTCTGATTACTCATGAATTTTCCTTAGTACTTTTCTGTATTCCCAAATAAAATTTAATGTTATGTATTTTGTGTCAGTCCATATGAGGTTAAGTTTCAGCCTAGTGGAACTCAGTGAATATTGGCTTTGCTTGTATAGAGAAGAGTACAGATATTTTTTTTTAAATATAAAAGCTTAATATGAGGCAGATTTTTTCGAAGTAGTGCCTCTCTCTGATTCATGATCATTAGGATTTGGTTATGATTCATAAAGAAGATACCCAATTGCTGATTTTAGATCAAAAACTTCTACCTTGTACCAAAATCTAAAAAAATAAACTTCATGTGTTTTGGCTTTGGTTTTCTTTTTCTGAACTGTACTTTTACTGTTTAAGAGGGACAGTCAAGTCTGTCCATTCTGTTCCTTAAGATTTTCAATACAGTTGTCAGACCTGTAAAAGTTAACTAAAGTCAAAAGATCACTGAAGTTAACTTTACTGATCAACTAGATATAGTGGGATTATTTTTGTGGATTATTAGCAGCTTAATTGTTCTGTATTACCCTGACAGGTAAAAGGCACTGTAACTTTCTGCAGGGAACACTACATGTCCAGGAGAGTATGTTGTTGCCATCAGTGTCACTGAGGAAATATTTTGTCTCTCCCACTTCATGTTTTCATCTTGGGCTTCATTATTATTATGAGAATATATTTTCAATTTATATGGGGTGAATATGTCTATAATTAGACAGGTACAGAAATCAAGCAACAGAGTCTTCTACTTGAGACAGTTTAGGGAAAAAAAACCCATGACAAAGTAGTTTTAGTGTCTTTAGCTTGTTCAGCAGTGTTTGCTTTCCTACTCAATTCCTTGCTTTCTGTTTTTTTAGACATCCAAACTGAAGTTTACTCCTGCATTCTCTCTGCTACACTAGCAAATTTCCATTTCAAACCAGCGAACAAACCAACTTATTAATTTCTAAATGGTTGTGTGTCTCCTGTAGACCTGTATGATGGAGTCACCTGCCTTCCATGACCATTACTTTCTAACATGTCTTCATCTCACCAGGTACCTCCAAGAGATGTGAAATACCTGGTTTGAAAAAGTCAGATGTTTTACCCCTAAGTATATATTTGTTTTTCTTACCACAGCTAGTACGAATTTCTGACTTAAAGTGAAGTTTTAGGGTGCGGTTCTCAGAATCTGTTCAGCATGTTGGTGAACCTTCCCCACGGTGTCATTTGGAGGGTGCAGTGTGCTGCTTTGTGCTCACTTCCACAAAATGAGTTGGGTTGGGGTTTGGGTTTGGGTTTGACAGAGCCATGAAATTAGGTCAAAATGCTTGATCTCCAATCTGTGTGGTTTAACACATAGACCATGCAACTGGTAATAAATGTTCTTGCCTTCCTTGACACCTTTTCTTTGCAATAAAACAAAATCATGTCTAGAGTAAATAAAACTGTTATACTTGCTGTAGTTAGTTCTTTAAGACAAGTACGAAGCTGGCTACAAATAAGTAAAAAATGGGCAGGTAGTTTATGTGCTGGCAGTTTATTTCTGGAACAATGATTAAAGGCATTGAGTTCCATATCTGATCAATATAAAAAGAAGTCTGGCTGTTGCTGGACCTGGCAAACATTTTCATCAGATTTGGCTTCAATCTTTAGTGAGACGTTTACAGAAATAATTTCTAAATGCTTCTCTTATCAAAAGGAAATTTTTATTATTTTTGATAAAAAATGCCTATCTCCTTAGCTGCATTATTTAAAAATGAAATAGAAAGCTGTTTTCTTTCAATTCCTTTGAAAATTCCCTAAGAACCTTCCCTTGAATAAAATATATTCTCTTTGATTCAAACAGGCCTGCTTTCCACACTTAATTAAGTATCATTGTAACACTACAGGTTTTAATTCTATTTCCATTATCACCTTAACTCTAATCTTACCAGAGCTTCCTCTGTGGCTGATTCCTTTATTCAGAATGTGGCTTTCTCTTAAACAAAAAATCTGAACCAGAATTTTTTAATTTATGGCACACTTCTTAAAAAGCCAGCTGCATCCCATAGCCCCAGGTAACAGCTCCTGAGCAGGGATGCAGGTACCAGACACTCACAGAGCCACATGTGGGATCCCCTGTGGGCTTGCATCCATGCCTTCCTGTTCATCTGAGCCAGAGCTATTACTAAATTCTGGGGCCAAGAACAGCAGAAGGACCTGCAGCTCCTCCGAGAGGAGCTCTGCACTGCACAGCTGCACAGAAACCGCAGACAGGGGGCTGCACGTGGAAGGCAGGGAAACAGCAGTTGGAGGGACCTGTTCTGTTCCAATCCAAATTTCCAGATGTCGATGTTTGTTCCCTTTTGGTTTGAAATCAATTCGTTTGTTTGTATCTTAAAATCGCACCATTCTGCCTTCCTTGCCCCTCAGCTCCCATTTCTCCTTGCTGCCCATATCTCATTGCATTAGTCCATCTTCCTGAGCACTTTCTCTCACTTTTGACTTTGCAGGGAATGTGGCCTGGCAAAAGACCAGTCATGCCTTTCTGCCAGTTCCTCCTTCAGCTTTATTTCACCAGAGTCAGAAGTAAGTGTGATTATAGTAAGTGCAGTTATTGATATATTTTCTTCATTTTGAGATTGGACCATCTAATTTGGCAGCTTTGGAAGTGCGTTGCCTAGCTCAGATGGTAAACGTTTTGTGGAAGGGATGAGGTTTGTGTTTGAAGTGCCAATGAAATAAAAAATAAATGAATAAAAATCAAACTGTTCTCATTTCAAGGTGCCTCATTACTTAGCCACAGAACTGAAAGACTGAAACGGGAGATAGAACTTTTTTTCTTGTTTTCATGTTACTCAATCAGCCTAGGGTAAGGTTACTTTGTGAGTGTGAAGTGAGATATTAGAACAATTGGTGGACTAAGTTGCCATTTTTTGGCTTCACAAAAAGAAGAGGGGTCATTCTTCTATTTATGACATTTTACTTTTTCCTCCCATATGCAGACAGCAGGGATTGTGACAAACACTGTGACCAGAACATTAACACTCAGTGTTATGGATTCCTTAGCAATTCTAATTTGGAAATGAGAACTATCAAAGTAGCAGTTTAGTCCCTGTACTCAAAAGGCACAGAATTTCCCATTTGCCCACTAAGGGATGCAACTGTGGTGTTCCTGGAAAGACACCCCTTTGCTTTTTAGTAATTTTGTGCTTACTCTTTATTCTTTGATTATAGAACAACATTGATTTAGATTAGATTTCAGAGGGAAACAAGGCTTCAGAGAAAGCTCACTATGATAGGCATCAACAGAGTGCTAAATATATGGATGCTTTCCATAAGATGCAATGAAAAGCTGCACTACTCTTCACCTCCCACTTCTTCTGGCTGCTTACATGCTTTCTTCCTTCAGAAGGTAAGCAGGATAGTTCTTCTTAATCTGAACTGCTCATTCACTTAAATAGTTTGATCAGTGGTGGATCAAACTGAGTGCTAGGGATACATAAGATCTGCATCCCATTGCCAGCCTTTCAGCCATTTCTTCAGCTACTTGACCAAACATGAGACAGGCAGGTGTTTGCAATATCTGGCGAAGTGGATAATGGAATAGGTCTCTTTAGACTCTGCAAAACAGGTGCCTCAAATGTTCATGCTATTTTGTGGGATAGCTTGTGCACGTGTGCAGAAGGGGAAGTGAAGGCATTATCAAAGGTAAATTTGTTTTAGCATATTTGGTATTGTTTCAAAAACATTTTTCCATCACAAGTAAATTGCATATGGATGAGGGGTTCTATTATGATGTTTATGGTTTACATTATGGTGTATACATTCTTCCTTCACTCTGCTCAACACTGATAGGAGTGTATTAAGCAAAGTGACTTTGTTTTGTCTTTCTGTCTCAGAGAGATACAATTACTACGGTAGAGTTTATTTGCTTCTAGATAACATTGTGTCTATATGTTTGATACGAAAGAATGAATGGATGTGCTCTGTTCTTGGAACAAAAGGTAAAGAGATTTGTCTCCCCAGGCTGAGATTGAGTTCCTCAGTCCTGAAGCACCCTGAGAGTACTTTGCCTCCTGCACAGAGAAGACAAGTTTAACCCTAATGAAAATCCCACAGTGGAAGAGGAGCAAACTTGTCACTAGGCTTCATCCTGACCTTATGGCCATTAAATGCCCTGAGTCCAAGCCACAGGTACTGATAGTAAGTACTGCGTGGAACTTCAGGGTTAGCTGAATATCCATCAGAAGAGACTTAAGATGTAAAAGTTTTACGTGTTTCTCTGAGTCAGTGTTAGCGAGGAAGGACAGTGAGGCATTTCGAACAGCTGGAGTGCAAAAGCTGTGGCAACAGAAGTTTTATTTTGACCAGATCACTAATTGGTGATATGGAGTTGTTCAGTCAATCTTTCTTAATTTGGTCTGTGCTTAAATGTGTCCTTTGACATCACTCATGCTGTCTGCTGACATCAGAAATGGAGCACTCTGTTACAGGCACATTCTTCACTGTAACACCACCTGTGTATGTAAACATGCAATCCTTTCAGTAAAGATCATTTGGGGTGCTTCTTTTGTTTTTGTTGGTTACATTTGGGTTGGTTTGTTTGTAATGCTTTTAGTGTGGGTTTGTTTATTGTTTTTTTCACAAATTCTGACCTATAGGATTTTATATTTTTTTGAAACAGGAGCAATGGTGAAACAAGTATGGTTGCCTTGTTTGATAGAAAAAAGATGTGATAGAAAAAAGATGCTTAATGTATAGCAGCTCTGTCAGATTAATTCAGTCCAAGCTCCGGCTGAAAGGAAGAACTTTAAATAAATATCTCAGGTGCTGTTGATTTTGTTGAAAAGAAACAAATGAGGGTCTGCCATATTTCTTTACAATTCAAAAAATTATAAGTCTAAACATTATTACCTGTCTTGAAATTATTAAGTATCCTGTTATGCATTTACCCTGTATTGTATTTGTAAAAGTACTTTATATAAATCACGCAAATACAACGTCATGATAAAATATGATTTCAGAGATAAACTTGCCTTAAATGTTAATAGTTTAGGTAAACCTAGTCAGTCAAACACTGTCTTCAAGGCAATTGTGCTCTTTTTATGAAGCTCAAGGCAGAGCTCTAGGAGGAGAGATGCATTTAGGAACATAATAACATGTATAAAACCATCAAACACATAGCTTACATTATAAAACAGCATAAAACCCAAAAGGTTTTATCCCTCTTGCTCAGGGATTTCTGAATGTAATTCCATACATCCTCATCAGGATAAAAATATACTCTGTAGATTACTCTAATTAAGACATATTAGATACAGCTTAAATCTATTTTGCAAAGACATTTAATTTTAATAAATATCAACATTCAGTTTCCAGTAATGTTTTGTCTAGAATCTAATAAATCCAGCTTGATAAGCTTGGTCCAGCAGCCTGGTAATTTTCTTTTTATGTCCCCTTTTTTTCCTGTAAGTTCTGTTTTTGAAATATTCAGGTAGCAGACTAGAGGAGATAAGGGCCAAATATTGAACAGCTGTAGGGAAATTAGAAAAATATCAGTAAAAATGGCCAAGATATCATAATTTAGATACCCCACTGCAGCAGGAAATGTTCTTTACTTCAGTTTAATGTTGACGCTTTTGTTATGAACGCTTATTCCTTCTTTGGGGAAGGCTTAGTGTATAATAGTACTTTTATTTTTTTAGGCTGCTTGAACAGGGGCAGCACAATTAGCGATGATTGCTGAACCCCAGCACCTGTGTCTGACCTCAGGAGCCAGAAGTTAATTGCTCAGGGCTGTGCACAAGTGAGGCAGAGCTGTTGGGTGAAGCAGCTGCTGGGGGTGAGCCAACATCCAGCATCCACCCTACCAGTGTTCCGGGAATTGGGTTTCCTGTGGCTGTGCCAGCCAAGTGCCCCTTGGTGGCTGGGGCACATCTGAGGTGCTCCTATAACTTTGCCTGAGGCAGGTACAGCTCTTGTGCCCTGAGTCTGCTCCTTGGGATAACGGCAGCTCGGTGAGTGGGGACAATGGGGGGGTCCAAAACTAAACCATTGCTGTTGAGGTGCTCTCAGAATGCTGTTTGAGTTTTTTGGTTCCACACCAACCAGAAGGTTTCTGTTCTGAAAATGAAGTTAAACCCTTTTTGTCTTCAGTGACAGATGTTTCATGTGGACAGAGAAAACTGCTTTTTACAGATTTGAGGCGCTGGAATTTAGGTTTTGCGAACAAATTAGCTTTCTGGCTTGTTTTATTGAATTTCTAATTCCATTTAAACTTGGAGTGAGAAGTATTTTTGGGGTGCTTTCTTGTGATGGCTTTGGTTCTAAGGTTAAGAAATGCATTAGAAATGTAGATCAATTAGAAAGAAGGGGAACTAGCTTAAGGGAGTGGATTTGATTCCACAGGTGAGCAAACAAAATGGAGGAAATTACAGTGTGTTGTTCTTGCCTGTATTTAAAGTTGTTCCGTAACAGAAATACATCACTTCCTGGTCTTTGTGTTTTCCTTCTCATCTTATTTTTCTAAGGCAATGTAATCTGAATGGTTCAGCATATTTAAGCTTTTAGTTAATACGTTTTAAGTTTTGAGATTCAAGTTACCACTAATCTAGAAGCCAAAACCTTACAGTGACCTGCCCCTGAGTGTAGCAATAGTATAACCTGCTATAACATATTTCTATATGGATACAAAAACTTTCACCTGCCATCTGCTGGAAAAAACCTGAAAAGCTATAACATGTGCACCTCCTAACTAG
The DNA here is from genome assembly GCF_003984885.1 of Neopelma chrysocephalum. Classification (NCBI taxonomy): domain Eukaryota; kingdom Metazoa; phylum Chordata; class Aves; order Passeriformes; family Pipridae; genus Neopelma; species Neopelma chrysocephalum. The sequence continues at coordinate 2,283,587 of NW_020897733.1, forward strand.
GGACTACACCTGCTTTCCGCTTGCTAGTAATATAGTAATTTTCAGTGCTAATTCTATATAAAAAGATTTTAGTTATGTTGCTGAATTCCTTACTGTGTATGATACAGGAAGAATAATTTTTTTTGGTCTTTTTTTGCTGCAGTATCAATAGGGTAAAAGATTTTGTTATCTTGTCAACATTTAAGTTGTTGACTGCAAATAATTTAAGATAGGAACAGTTTGGTTATAACACAATAACCTTAGCATCAAAATACTTAAGAGAAATCATTCTGGTTTTGGTGGGTTTATTTTGATGCTATTTATGTGTGTGGAGGGAAATAAAATGTTTCTATTAATTTTCTGTTGCTAACAGACAATACAATTCATTTACTATGTATAGAAACTGCTATCCAGGTGACTGTTAACAGCAACAACAATAGTCCCATGTCATTTAATTTATTACTTTTCTATTTTTCTTATGTACCTGCTTCAGTTCCTGAAAATAATGTACACACATTTTAGCCTTTTCTAACAAGAGGTTAAAAAGAGTTGTTTCTTGCAATAAGAATGAAACTGTAACATCCTCCTGAACTCACCTGGAGATAGGGTGGCCAGAGTTCCCACTAAAACAATGCAGGTGCTTATGTCCTACAGCTAGTGATTGAAACAGGCACAAACTCATCCTTAATAAACGTTTATTTTGCTAGGTTAACTTTGAGTTTATGTGGTTACATTTTTCAAACTTATAGTCACATTAAGCAATCTCTCAAATTTAAGATGTGTAGTACGTACTCCTGTAAGGTGTTCACTTCAGATAAATTTCAGGTGTGAAAATAAGCTTTTCTTTTGATATTGACCTTGATTATGTATAAATAGGGTTGTTTCTGGGAAAAAGAATTGGAAGACAGGAAAATATGGATGGTTTGCACTCAGAATTATCTTTTATTTACATAAGGGGCAAACGTGCTTATTTACCACAATTGAGCCTTAGATGCATTTTCTCCTTAAAAACTACTTGTAAGGCTGGACAAATAATTTTAAAATGTTTGTCTTATTGGTATGCTCATGTAATTTTTAAAAAATTTATTGTCTACAACACAATGCTTTTTAAAATAATGTTATATTTTAACTTTCACTTTGAAAGTTTTAGTGAGCTTGGTAAAAAATTCTATTCTATCCCTGAACTTATAATGTAAGAATGTGGCATCATCTGCATTCTTTTCTTCATTACAAATAAAACCTAAAGCTGTTACAAATCACAAAACTCAAAGGCTTTAAATTACAACTTTTCATGGATAAAACTGAATATTAAAAATACATGTAAATAAAAAACACTATCACAAATAAATGTAAGCCTTTCAGATAGACTTTGGTAATTTTGTACATAGAAAAAATACTTCAGTTCCTCTGAGAAAAGTTTTTTAAAAAAACCAAAAACCCTATTGGAAGGTAATGCAGGTGGCTATTTTTAATACTTTCCTTAATACAATTTGTTACCATATGCTTTACATCATAGAGAGGATTTAAATGATGGGAATAAGAGTAACTGGGTTCACTGCTTCCTCATATGTGCTTGAATATAAACCATCTACCCTTTATGTTCAGAGCATGCTCAGAGGAACAAAAACAAGGCAGATATGATAGGAAAACATAAAAATGTATTGATTAAACCCCCTGGGAGCTTCAGTGCTACAGTAATATTCAGTCTCATGTCACTCGCGGTACACCAAATGACTGCTAAAAGTTTTTAATACTCCATATCACCAAATAAATTGCTGCAAATCACTGGTTGCTGCAGTTCTCTTTTAATCAGGAATGTTACAGTAAATGAGTGTTATATTCATGCATTAGGGTTATGATTTTGAAAATATGGTAGGAAAAAGTTCTTAACTTCATTTTAGGGGAAAAATTGCACTTAAAACTGGCAAATTTTTACTGCTGCCTCTGTGTAGTAAAGTTCTAAATGTGCATTTCAATAAGAAACAAGTAGCTACCAGCTTTTAATTGTGACAGTCCCACAGCAGGGACAACTGTGCTGTGTGCTTTTGAGCTGGGTTCTCATTGGGTACTTTTGCTAATAAATGTTCCAGTTAAAGAAGCAATTCTACTTTCATGTTGGACAAGTGTAAACAAGCAATAAAGTGGTGAGATTAACTTTCATGTTTTTGCTTGAATTTGTAGCTCTGAAAACTTTGAAAATAAAAGCCCTTTTACTACAAACTGAGTAAATACGGTCTGAATATCTTGGAGATAACAAATGTGAATCAACTGTAATTTTTGCACTCGTTTCAGTATGCCAGCCACTTCATGGTATGAAATAACTACAGTGGTAGCTTTTAATTAGGATTTATCTATAATCAGGGTTAATAAGCAACATGGAATTTATGGTGTGTTAACTACTCACATTAATTTGCTATGTGAAAATATCTGAAGCTGATTAGTTATCTCTTATAAAGACTTTCCTTTTAGGCACTAGGATTGTCCACATGGGAGCTCAGCGGGAATACCAAATACATGGGAGATACACACTTAAGCTACCAAATAGCCTTTAGAAAAACAATTCTCCCTTGAAGCTTTGAGCCTTCAGAACACATTTCTACTGAGCTATTGCACCTCCTCTGAGAGACGGAAATGTCCACAGTCTCTATTGATCTGAATGTTTGTGTAAAGGTTTTATTCTTTAAGGTGGTGGTGTAGTTCTAGGAAGTTTAATATTAAAAAGTTGGGAATTTTTTTCCCTGCTCCTTAAGTATTGTTCTAGTACTCAAGGGATTCATTTTGGAGGATATAATAGATCTTAAGCTTGTCAGTCTGCACTATTTATTAAACCATTTTCAAGTTGTTCAACAAATAAATGATGACATTTTTAAATGCCATCAGGAGTCAATGAAATCTTTCAGACTCAGAAATTATATAAGTTCTAAACATGCTTTGTTCTGATTTCTCAAAAATAGAACTGAGGTGTCCGTGCACCTTTTGAAGATGCAGGTTAATTATCCAGGATTAGCCCCAGTTATATTATGAATAGTTTAACTTTTCTTGCACTGTAATTCATTATTTCAAATAGCCTCACATCAATCATTGCAAACCATTAACAGGAAAACAAACATAAAAACCCCTAAAGCCTGCAAACAGAAACGAGTGATAAGAAATGTAACACCATATTAATCCGGCAGATTTATAGAGGCAAACAACACCTGAGTTTGGAAAAAGGTTTGTGTTTGTATCTCTCCCAAAACAAGGAAAACTTAATGGAAATGAAAGTTTGTAGAATCTATTCTTCTCCTCCTTCAACCTAATATAGTCTGTAACATTGATACAGGAAATTATTAATCTAAATATTTGGCTTTTTCAAAGATTAATGTCTTGTATCTGAAAGGGATTATCCATCTAATTTTATTTTAATTGGCTTTAGTCATCAGGATCACTTCAGGCTGCAAGTAAACTGTATTGTGTAAGAGTTTCTTCCTCGCGGTGAACTCACATATTTAGGAAATGTTTCAAGGAGACTTGCTGCTGCTTAAACTGTTGTTACCACTTCTGTTTCCTCCTTCAGGCCCATTAAACAGCCATTAATTTGTAACACTGATTCACAGCCAATATCTTGCAATGGATTTTTCTCATTAAATATAGTAGCTTTAAAAATGAAACATGGAAATGTTATAATGTGTTTTTCGCTAAACTCTTTTGTTGTCTGTCTGAGCATGTTGGTGTTATGCATTTAAATAATTAATTTTCTTTTTCAAGATCTAGTGATGATATTCTTTGGAGCTGATATTTCCACCGGAAAATTCAATTATTTTTGTAGCTCTGAAAGGTGTGGGGTGCATAATAACTTTGATAATTAGCCTAGTGTTTGGCAGTATATTGAAAGTGATGTTTAAGGATTACAATTCAATTGCTTTTCATTGCAGTCTGTATTTGCAATCTTATAGCTGATTGGCATTTTTTTGTTCAGTAGGTTTTTTTTTCACTCGAGATCCTGAAGGTTCTTAAATATAAGGCCAGTTTTCTGTAATTGGACAAAATACGATATATTCCTGATTTTGGTCAAATAATTAATGCATGTGCCTAGTGTATGTGCTAAATGGTATAATTATAATATTAAATAAATATTTAGCACTGAACAGAGGACTAAAAACTAGGTTTTACCTACCTTCATGCAGTTATCTCCTCAATCTGGGAGCAAAGATGATTAAATATATCAATGAGGGATTTATTACCTAAAACTGTAAGCCTGTGAAGAAAGGGGAATATTAGGAGCAGCTGCTGTTTCAAAGTATTAGGTGTAAAGATATGTTTGGGGAGCTGGGGTTAAGTGTAAAATATAAGAAAATTTACTAAAATCTTATTAAATAATGGGATTGATGTATTTCTTCATGACACACTGTATTCTACTACTGAAATCAGGGAAAATAGAGAGGCCTTGTCATCTAAATAGGGTGCAACGTTTCCTTTGAATGTACAATAGAAGGATCTTGGTAAAACCAGTAGTCTGGCATTTCCTAAAATGTCTAATGGTTATAATGCAAAAGAGTGAATGTCCTTCAATAGTCACTGATTATTGTGTCAGAGTGTTTCTGTTAATGGAAATAAGCTATGCCGTGCTGGTACCTCCTCAGTTATTTGAGGAAGGTTCTCTCCCTCCTATCCCTAACCTCAAGCATGCTCTATCCCCACCTGTTTTCAAAAGCTTGAGAAAAGTCCTAGTTCAGAAGCACCACGATTTCTTTTCTATTCCTGGCTCTCTTCTATTCTTTGGACAATGCTCTCAGGAACATGGTGTGATTCTTGAGCCTGTCCTGTACAGGGCCAGGAGTTGGACTTTGATGATCCTAGTCCCTTTTAACTTAGGATATTCTATGATTCTATGGTTCTATGACCTTAAAAGTCTCATTATATAAAATAACTACCTGTGGAATCTCAGCAGGGAAGACCATTAATAGGGCTCACTGGAAGGAGCCCTCCAAGACATTGTTAAATTTCTTGATGGTTGATCCACCTCTCATCTTTGCCATATGATTTTCTGTCTCTGTCTGTAAATAAAAACCATCAGGAGAGGCTGTTGACGATGGCTGCGAGGAATAAGAGGCAGAATGTGCTTAAGCTTTGTTCTTTCTCCTGAATTTTGTAATATGAACTGATTTTTGAAAGAAGCAATAATAAATGGATGTTCACCTTGGAAGTGAATATCCAAGTAGGAGGCCAAAGGTTCTCTGTAACACCTTGTAGATCAGAGTTTCAGTTGGATGTATTTTACTTCAGTCATTCTTTAACATTAGGTTAACCTGCAGAGATTTTAGCTGATGTGTAATGTGAATTTGATATCTTGGTGAGTTGTAATTCCTGTATATTTATACCGGATTCTTTGCAGAAGAGAGCAAGAGAAGTTTAATTGTTCTGCTGAGTTGCCTGCAAGACACAGTTAATGGTTAAGCAAGCACTTTATTTTTACATCTGTTCATATCTTTCTTGAGATAATCATTTCCATAGATTTTCCCCCATGTCATCTTTCTAGGTGGAAAAGATAACTTTTTACCTTAATCACCCCTCCATCTTTAGAAAACTCCTTTAGAGAAACATTTACAGTACTCTTCATTCACAGAAATTAATGACCTAACACTCCAATTCTCAATGGGGCTCTTGGGCACAGGAAACCATTTATGTATTTACTTTCATGTTCAAGTAAAATAACTCATTTTTAGCCTCACTGGGACAGTCTAAATGCTCCTTATTTCATTAGAAAATGACTGTTCTCAACATGTTAAGGAACAAGTTACTGACAATTATAGATAGCATATATCCCCTTCAGTGAGAAAATAGCAAATGTAATTAAAAACACGTTATAAAAAATGATGTCAGAAATGATACTTGTTTGCTTTCTCTAGCTTTTTGCTATTATACTCTGTTTGGCAATTTAGCATTTTCTTATTTCTAAAATGTATCATTTTTTTCCTAAAGAAAAAAACCCCAGATTTTCTTTTTATTTTTCCTTTGAAATTTTTCTTTGAGATTTCTTATTTGCATGAATAAGGCAGAGATTCAATTCCAAAAATTATAAATGTTAATATCTATGTGCTCAGCAAAAAAACCCCCAAACAACCCAAAACATAGAAAAGAGAAGCCAGAATCTTGACCAGTGCTTTTATTCAATATTTTTACGGACCTGCTGAAGGAAAAAATGGCATCTGACACATCCAATAATAGCACAAGTTCTGATTAGTCACTTATCTGAATGCTTCTTTTGGTTTTGCTATCAAATATGTGAGTGGAATTGAAGAATTTTTTTTTTCTCCTTTTTACTGAGGAAAATAGAACAAATAAACAGAAGCTTGTGATTTTCCCACTGGAATCTTAGTTCAAGAAGATCAGTGTGGTTTACAAGATACTAAACTTGTTTCAGCAGATATCTTTCTCCCATAACTGTTCAGGTAATGTTACTGCAAGTTCATGCTTAGAAATATCATAAAACCAAGACTCCCTATATCCTTATGAGATAGATCTACTTTATTTCTTTCATTTTACAAACAGTGAAGTTGGAAACAGAGTGTAATTGTTTTGCTGAGGACAGTGTAGAGCCAGTGAGGAGCCAGGCTCGGAATACAACTCAGGTGAACAATTGAGATCCACAACAGCCTTTCCATGAATTGTGTGTGGCCAGAATATCACACCAGGAGCATTGGCTTCCACTTACCCCCCTGATCAGTGGGCAAGGACATATGTTCAGGAGACAAATTGCCTGAGCAACTGGGGGAGTGGGAGGGATGGGGTGAGGAAATGTGATTTCATTACTATTCCTACAGTGTTGTGAGAAGAACTTCCATTTACTAGTGTCAAATTAAGGCATTTCTCCACCTCTGAAATAAAATAGGCAAAGGATATTTGAAAAGAGCCAGTTATATGCAATTTATTAGTGCAAGTCAAAACTGCCTCTTCCTAATTTGTCTTTTTCCTCTGACATTAATGTATAGCCTATGCAGATTCAAACTTTCTTGCAATTCAGGTAACTTCTGCAATGGAAGAATAAGCCTCTTAACAAGATTGAATTTGCTATTGTGCAAGTTACAAGCTGAATAAACAGAGATTGGGCAAGTTTCTGTTCATTCATGGGCCTCCTTTAAAAAACAAATACCAGTTTAATATAAATGGAAATGAGGGCAACGTTAGTGTGGACATAAGTCTTGATCTATTGTAATCTAATAATGAAAGCCACACTGTTCAGAGCCTAGATAAATGCAATAAAGTCATAGGGTGGCTTTGGGTTTTTTTAATAAGCATGTGAATCATTACTTTTACCTTAGATTTTTATCCTTTTATTTGCTCACTGTGATTTTGGAAAAAGCTATTATTTTTGGAAAAGCAGGTATTTTTCTCAAAAGAAAAGCACATCACCCTACTATATGTGATGTATAACTGTTTCTGGTAAAAGATAAAAATAATGTGGCAAGATATTTGAAAAGAAAGTTTCCTGGCTGACTTCATAGACTTTAATATTTATATAACCTTTAAGCAGTTAAGAGACTATGCCTAATGACAGTCAACTAACAGCTTGACCTTTAGTGGATGGGAGAATGGTAACACACTTACAGGAGTTTCATTTCAACAGCAACCTAATGTTAAATTTCTTTGGGCTATTAATGTACAGAGCACACTAAAATTTGCCCTGTACCTGGAAACATATTCTTTCCATTAAATGAGTCCTGCACAGCTAAAGAATAGAGGGCTTAAAAGTAATCACCTTGAGATTTGTGAATTCTATTTTGATGATCTTGCTCCTAATTAAATGCGAAGTATCCTAATTTTAAAAAACATTAAAAGGGGTATATATGCAAATTGGCTGTTACCATATCCAAAACCTTTATGTTAATCAGCAGTTTGATAACTTGTATGTTTATGCAAAGTCTAAACACTGTGTCATTTTCTTCCTGCCTTTTTAGAGGAATTAATCATACTGTCATAGAAGTTTGAAATAATTATAGAAGTGAGCTTGAAAGATTAAGATTAAATACTTTCAAAATATTTAACTGAGTTGTTTTTCTCCAATGTACACCAGAAGGACAAATAATACTAGAATGTCACTGGGTCCTTCATGGTAGTTTGAAACTTAGTAAAGTGATTATTTCCAGTATGAGATTAGTTTTAAATAGCTATCTCTAGTTCAGGACACTAATGCATAGGCACATACCAAGATCTCTGCAGTTTAGTTTATCAAAGTGTCAATAATGTGGTTGTGAAGCGTAAGGAGACAGATACAGAAACCATTTGCACATTTTGTGTTCGTGTTTAGTTATTTTATTGTTGTTTTGCTTTTTTGCACACAATCTGAGCGAAGGTCCTATCTTGATTTACAGTTACAATGTAAAAAGTCCTTATCTAATATTTTTGTTCAAGATGACATAAGCACTTCCCCTAGGAACAGAAAGACCTTTCAAGAATTCACACTTAAATGCAATGTCAAAATAAATTAGTGAAAATGAAATATTGCATGAATGCTGATGCAGTAGTGGTATTCAGAACAAAAAATACAGCCTTGTTACACTGACACCTTGAGTGTTGTTCCAGCCTTCCTGGACATGGTTACAGTACAGCAGTACAGAGCAGGTCAGGTACTTTGCACGGAAAGACTAAAAGGTCTGAAACACTTTCTACTTTGGAGGGAAGAAAAGCTGAGAGCATTATGGGATAGAAATCCACAGAACTACAGAGGTGTTTGCTAAGTTGAAGACAGAACAATTGTTGTCTCCTGTAGAAGAGCTCCAGATACTCAGTGATGCCACAGGAGAACAGCATAAAGCAGATGGAGAGGGGATAAGGCTTTTTCAGTGATAGGTAGGGTTAGCTGCTGTTCCAGGAGGCTGTGGAAGCAGGCAGCATCAGCAAGTTCAAAAACCAAACTCAGTTTATGGACTGGATTCCAGGGGTCATTCCTGCTGGTCCTTTCCTATTCTTTGTATCCAAGACAAACTCCTGGGCTAGATAGACAAATGCTCTAACTCAGAGTATTTATTATTCTTGCATATGTGACACTGAAGGTGAGTAAGAGGTTTCTTGCTATGTAGTAGAACTTCTAATTCAATTTAATGGCTATAGTAACTCTAGATTAAGGCACTGAAACAAAAACTTGAACTGATTCACGAAAAAAACCTGTTGGACAACTAATTTTTGAATGGATAGCACTTTCAGTCTTGAGGCTTATAACTATTCTAAAGGAAACTACTCTCTATTGAATTTAACTGACTGGAGTAGCTTTATAATACATCACACATTCTCTAGCTTTCTTTCTGGGGAATAAAATGTCATGAAGAGGACAGAATCACATAATCCTCAGAAACTGTGGATTTCCAAGTTAGAGAATAAGCCTCTTATGTAACTAGAGACCCTCTAGGAATGGAATGTTGCTGTTTACTGTCATGACTTCTGCTGAGAAGTACATCCACATCCTCTGAGCAAGCGTATTCCTGGTTCTGGGGGAGGAGTGGGGAATACCAGCTAAGCCACACAGCTGGCTTATTTTGGAATTGTCAGCAGTGTCTGTAGGTACCTCAAGCCTCTTCTTGCTCTCACAACCTAAATATTAGGTGAGGATTGTCTGGATAGAAGCAGGCTGAATGTACAGTGTTTCAGTATTTCTTTTAATTCAAAATTCTGCTTCCTCAGGATGCATTTGGTTTTCATGTAAACCTTTGCAGGAAGCACTTTGAGCAGCCTGTGGGAAAGGCATCACTGAGTGAGCTGCAATGGGCCAAAGCTGGCTTCATAAAGATGCTCTGACACTTTAGAATGAATAATTTTAAGAAAATCAATGCTTCAAATAATTTCTTTTGTTACTTTCTTTCATGCTGTGGAGTTAGTGTAATTTTAAATGCTTAATTAATCAAAAAGTCTGAAGAAATTTCAATTGGCATTTCATTACTTTGGCTTGCACTTGCAGGTCTCCAACACACAGCTAATGTGCAAGCCCTTGAGGGACTAATGACTAATTATATGAATATTTACTGGGAACAAGAGCAAGTATTGTTGCCACCATAATCCTGGTTGAGATCCTTCAATTCACATGGGCTGATCCTGCTGTCTTTGGTGAAATTATGTCCTAAATACATGTATTATATGTAAAGACAGAGCCAGTAGAGGGCATATATCTACATGTACTTATGTCCTTTAGAATGCTTTATAAAACTTACCAAAAAGAAAAACCCAAAAGAAAAGCTGTTGAAATGTACAGGTCATTCTGAAAATCCTGTTGAGATTCATATGCATTTTTAAACAATTAATGGATATGAAAAACCTTGACCTAAAACACAAGATGACAAAATTCTGAGGTCAGGAGCATATCAGGTCGTTTGTCTGTGAAGTGCCAGGGATGTTCCTGCTGCTGGACAAATAAGAAGGAAAATGATGAATAAGCTGCACAGCCAGAGTTCCTGAGAGCTGACATGACTTTAACACATAGAAAAATATTGAAAAACTGAGCTTCTTCATTCGTGCAAAGTACACTACAAATCACTGTCAGAACCAAAGCTCACGCACTTAGGCTGCTTCCCCCACGACCTCGTAACTCTCCATGCACAGCTTAAATGCATATAGTGCAGAAGTTCAGCACTAAAAATATTATAAAAGTTGCTTATTACTTTTTCACATGTTAACTTGGATGTTTTTAATTTATAGGGCTTTTAATTCATGACTATATTAATACGTACGTACCTTCAATTAGCCTTTGAAGACTCATCAACAACTGTAATTGTAGTCCAAGATTAAAATCCCATGTTTCCCTGTGGGAAAACGCAGCTAGAGCTCCTTAAACTTCCTCCATTGCTTACACATGCCTGGAGGATAGCTGGTCACATATTTCTAGTGCAGTCCTTCTCTGCCTGTGGACCTAAACACATCTGTTGCCTTCCATGCTCTTCATTGCAGCAGTGAGATCTGACTCCTGCAGTCAAGCACTTGGCTTTAAACTCCTCCTCAATATGCTTATTAAAATGAACTAGAGGTTAGTTCATTTTAAAGGCCTGAAGAAGGATTATTAAGGAGCTGATTAAGTCAATTAGGCTGCTTTGGGAATCCTTTTTGCTGTGTTGTTGTTAGCCAAGAACCTTAATAGGACAATTAGGATTAATTAAAATCAGCCTGATTGATTAGGATATATAAACCTGCACGTGAGCTATAGTTGTGTGGTTGTTTGTGCAGCCTGCAAAGGGGAGGGAGTGGATGCTGAGGTTTGTGTTTCTGAAAATATTATCTGTATGGACATATGATAGGGTTGCTTTGAGGGGGCAATTGGTTTTGATAGTAATGATTCCACATCATCAAAATTAAGTTTACTGCATCTCTCTATTGGGATTAACAGGACATGAGACTGAACAAAACAAACATTAAATGGATTTTGCTGTATATATGTGTAAAATAACATGGTAGGTGGGGAAATCAATCCTAATTTTGCCTGTAGAATAATGTGACAAATTCACCGTGATGACTCAGGACCAAGGAGCAATGACAGCTTAAGGAAAATGGCAAGGTGAGGGAGAAGGGCACTAAAACCAGGCATTCTGTACTGCCTTTTGAGAGCCTCTCTCTTTCAGTGGGTAGAAACTTTCAGGATGGGTGACTGAGTTGTCATCAGAAATCGGTTTCTGCATGTGGAATGACCATCAGATAGGGCTCATGTCTTCTGCATGGTTTTAAATGGATGATGTCCAAGAAAATTTGAACACTTCTGTAATGGCTGTTTTAAACTGTGCCAACACCACAGTTAATAGAATCAGCCATATGCTCACACAACCCTGGGATCTTAACCTTTTCTCTGTAATACAGTTTGTATGCAGACATGTGATGGGAAAGAATGCAATCAGAATGGCCTCCATCCTCTGGGGAAGGTAGAGGGGTGTTAAGTCCCTTGCTCTTTGAAGGACCAAGCAAGATTCCCCTTCATTTAAAGCATGGCTCTGCTCTCACCTTCTTTTCATGTGTCAATTCATTTTTGATTACTTCTGGAAATTTTTAATATCCGATGTTTTGTCTCTTTGAAATGGCTTTCTTCTAAAGGAAACTGATCTACTGTGGAAAAGGTTATCTAAGGAATATGCCTTCAAGCTTCCTCTGTTTTATTGCCAATGAGCATAAGTAGCTCCACTATTTCTTCTGTTTCTTTATCCAACAATTTTTTTCAGACATTTTCTATGTAGGAAAACATACAGAGTCTTCACTAGACATCAGCAAGGCTTTAATCAGCAACAACATTTTTTGCTCTAAGCAGTTGGATCCTAGGTAAGAGTCATCAGTCAAAATTTCTTCCTTGGAGTGCTTCAAAAGAGGTTGTTATTTTTTAATGATGAAGAAAATTAACTAATCTTTCAAAACAATACTTATAAACATCACTCACTGCACTGCTGAACTAGTGCATGGCTAGGTATGTGTGCTGTCTTAGGTCTTATTATTCCTCTTACTGGTAGGATCCATTTCCAAAACTACATATTCCACCTTATTAAGGAATACCTTCAAATATGATCTTGGGTGTCAGTCCAAAGCAGAATCATCTCTTCACATTACTATTTGAAAATGTTAAGGTTTTTTACTTTTATCTCATGTGTTAAGAAATACAAGAATCCTTGATTTCAAGAAATAGTATTTAGTAAAATTTGGTGTTTAACTAAATAGTGTATAATCCTATGATATGTATTATCTGAAGTGATCTACATAGTCCTGGGGTGTCTTCTTATCTACAGAGTTTCTGCTCTTAAAGACATTGATAGGTAAGGAGAAAGGGATAAGCAAGAGATAATGATGTCACTGAAAACAATCTCTTTTTATCCTGAAAAATATTTGTCAGGGGCTAATACTCACTAAGATGCAGTAAGACTATCCTAGTTCCATAATCGAAGAAGGCAAAAGTAATCATCCATAAGATGATTTTTTTAAAAATTATATTAGAATAAATCGTAGTAGAATCCCCACAACAGCAAGATATTAAGAAGATACTTGATGTCATCTATTTTTATTTTTCTGCTCTCTAAAATCTCATGCTATTCTGAGAACTTCCTGTACATTGTCATGAGATGCCTAAAAACTCATAAATCCTTTTCAGGGATTGTAATTGTGGTCATCTCTGGGAATAAGTAAGCTTTTTTAGGTCTTTCTAAACTTAAGTAAATCCAAACAATGATATAAAAAAAACCTAAGAAACCACATGTATGTGGTATCACACGCCCAGTTTTCATCACTGACGCAGAAAAAAGATTACGGAAAGCTTAATACTTATTTCCCTTTTTTTTTAATTTTTTATTGTTTAACAAGCTACCTGTCACTTTCAGGACTTTTTTTACTCTTAAACATCTTCACTCAGCTTTTAGAACAAATGATATCTACCCTAAAAGCTGAAGTATTATAAATACATATTTACATAATATAATACAAATTAATAACTTAAAATTCCCTGTTTTCACCAATAGGTGGTGGTGCTAGCTGGTTCTTTATGTGTTGCTTCTTTAAACTTCAGAGCAGCTAATCATAAAAACATCTACATATTTCTAGTATCAAAATAATAAGCATAGGTAATTCAAGATGTTTGGAGCCAGAGTACCATGGCTGCAAGAGGAAATGTAGACCGTGTGAAAAGATAAACAGCATTACAGTGCTGGAGGAAGGTACAGAAAACACTATGTAATCTAGATCTCCAGACTGCTTGGAAAACAAGCTCCTTCTGGTTTTAGTTGCTGCTGCAATGTCTTCCATTAAAAAAATGATCTTCTGAAAATGCCATGTCATCTGGGCTCTGCCTTGGTTACCAGTTGCCAGTTTATGAGGTGGGAATAGCAGGACTTGTCTGTGCACAAAGTGAATGCTTAAATTCTCAGAGCATAACAGTGGTCTGTGAACAGATAAAAAACGGGAAAGAGAGGGCTCTTTCTTCCAGACAGCAAATGAAAGTACTGAGGGAAATGAAGGTCACATCTGAAGTTAAACACAAGTGCATCACTCAAAGATTGTGATATTCATACGTATAAAAAACCAAACATTACAGCAGGTAAATTACAAAGCAGAAAATATTAGAGTAAAAGTAAACATGACGTGTTGAGCACAGGAGAAAATGAGGAAGAGAGACATTCTTCACTTGAGTCCCTCCTTTGAGGGGAGCTTAGTTCACAGTTCAGTCGGAAAAAGTGTTCATTTAGCCAGGATATATTCTGAAGTCAATAATATCACAACCAGTCTGACGGGTGCCACTCGGGCTTAGCTGCAGGCCTTGCAGCAGTTTCAGCTCATCATGAGTTCCTCTAAAAGAACAATTAAAAGTTGATACACTTCACATGAACTCAAGAACAAATTAAAACACGCCTGTAGCAAGGACCATGTTTTTAATTTTGTATAACCTTCATTAGAGCCTATGATAATGTGACACAAGAATTCTTGAAGCTAAATAAAGCATCAAGTGTACTACTGTGTTCATCATCTTATTGCTTTCTTCATTGTGTTTATTTTTTTTCTCTCTTTTTCCTGTTTGTTTTTTTCTTCCCCTGTGTCTTTTCCCTGTATCTATGGCCTATTTGCTTGCCTGTTTTTTCTGTGGTCTGCTCTTACTGCAAGGAATAAGATAATTCATGACTGGCAGCCAGCAGCTTGGAGTGAGAATTCTCATTTGTCACATTCTGTTGCCAGCTGCCAAGTGAGATATGCAAAACCTTGTTTCAGAAAGTTCCAGTATTGTCAGGTTCTCTTGGCTGCTAATATCTTTCATTCTAGTATTTCGGAAGGGAAAAAAACACCTCAGGTAAAATATTTGAACTTCTCTGGTTTTCCTTTGGAAGAAAGAAGAAAAAAAATTAAAATGAGGAGAAAAAATGGGATTTTATTAAAGATGAATTTATTTTAAAAAAGCCATTTTTACCAGTTATATTGGTGAGTAACAAGTCTTCAATATGAATACAGACACTGTAATTGCTGGTGAGGCTCAAACATGCAATTCTTAGTGCCAAAGTATCTGACAACTTGAGCTCATGCCTAACTGCTCTGAACTGAGTTTATAGACCCAGTAGCTGGATGTGTTCTAGCTTTTCATTCTATTCCTTATCTTCTTTAAGGGCTTCTCTTACACCTGAAACCAGACCTAAGCACTCACCAGCTTTAAACACTTTTTAGCCTGTCTATACTTTCATATTGAACCAGCCAGATTTTGATTCTGTCTGTTTTGTTCATGGCTTCAGCTTTCTGAAACATTATTTCCTACCTTTAACACCAGCTGTTGCTCTTTTCCAAGTCTTTCCAGACGAGTGCTGTGTGCATTCATACTGTCTCTCTGATGTGTCCTTAAGTAACCGTGTCATGTCCTCAAGTAAAAATGATGCTGCCAACTGCAACTCTACTTGAGTTTTTTCAGTGTTGGCATGGTACAGCACAGATTTCATAATCTACTGGGAAGTATCCTACAAGTTTCATGGATTTGGTTTGCTCTGGACTGATTCCTGATATCACTCCATTAATGAGAACTACCCGCTACTCAAAACAAAGCAATAAATTGGGCTGACAATAATGACAGTAAGGCATCAGCTGTTACAGTTCCAATGATAAGTAAAAATTGAGTTGGTTTTTTTTTTGTCACTAAAGTGAGCATTAAAAGAGTTGTCGAAGAAAGATTTCCAGTAGATGTTAAATCACAATAACCTCTAGATGCAATCCCTGGCTAAACCCTTACTAGATGACTGAGAGCCCCCTAATCTCACCAAAGTGTTGTTAATATAACAGCATTAAAATAATCTGTTGCTACCCGTCTTTCACCCATGTAATTCAAGATGGAACATTATCTACAAATGCTTGAGAAAAAGCTGTGGTAAAGGAGAATTTGCAACATTGAAAGGTAGAATTGAGCATTAATGGTTGAGAAGATGGCAATCTAGGAGCAGTTGATGGCTTGAAGTGTACAAATCCTGAAGTACAGTATCAGCTAAAGAGAAATAAAATATGGTGTCCTGACAGCATTTCTGTGGCTTTAAGCAGTGATAAGGAGCAATGCATTGAACCAGCTTAGATAATATGTTATATAATGTAGCTTAGAAAACATAATTTTTAACAGCTAAAGGATGATTTTTGTTATAGGCAGATAAGTAAAAAAAAAAATCTAGCTTTACAAAGGTAGCACTGTACAAGTGTGGAGAGCTAAACACCTCTCTGGTTTGTTTGATTTTTTTTTTTTTTTAATGGATATGGGGATAAATATGTCTATGTATACAAGATTTGTACTCCAGTGGAGTTAGTGGAGCCTCTCTCCCTCCCTTCTGAGTTGAGGGAGTGTATACACACACACATGGGAGCAGGATTGAGTTGTAGTCTTACACTTTAAGAAAAATAAAAGTACTTACCTTAACTCTCTAAAGATTTTTATTAAAAGACTCAGGTTTTTTTCCCTTTTTGTTTTTAAATACAACTTCTATTTTTTATTCTGTTCTCTAACACACATACAAACGGTTTTCTTTGTTGTTTTGAGGTTTCTCTGAACTGTAGATTATTAGCTGCAGGACTTAGTTTGAGCTACATTATGGCACTTGTGGTTTCACTGGAACAAGTGATACCATCTCTGGCTCAGGAGGTTCCTGAGCTGCACTAGAGCCTGGGAGATTGTACCTGAACAGAGTTATTATGTAGTGGCCTTATTCTTACCTTTCTCAGACGTAAGTTGCTGGTTGCTGTTGGATTTGGGATACTAGACTAGATGGACTTTGGACTGTCTAAATATGGTCATTCATTTGATCATCTATCAATTTATTCCCAAATTGCAGGGAGAGTACAGTACCTGGGCTGAGCAAAGTTAGAAAGGATCAGATCCTCAATATAATCCTTATGTTTTTCAAAAGTAATTAAGAAACAGATGAAATTTTGCCATGATTTGAATTGGCTGCATAATATTTGCTGAAAGTCATAATGTATTAAATTAAACATAACAATAAGGGTTGAATTGGCACCTGCTTCACAACTATGCTAATATACTGTTCTCTAAGCTTCACATGAATCTTCTGCAGACTTAAAATTCAAGAATGTCGTATTTCATTGGTGGTGGTGGGATTTTGAGGGAATGCCAGTGAGGTTAATGCAACCTCTGCATTTTTTTAAAAACGCATGCAAAAGACTGGTCTGCTGCTTTTAGGAGCTGATGTTGGCTGTGCTCCCAAGCTCAGATGTACTTCCCCAACCAAAATGAAGACACGCTTTTTAATATGAGGAAGCTCAAAATGGTGTGTGAGGGGAGAGACTGTGAACATGAGAGCTTAGCACACACACAGTGATGTAAACCAAGGAAAGTTGGAAAGAGCTTTGAAAAAAAAAAAGTTAGTTCTAAGGAAGTTCTAGAGGGGCTTTTGGATTGGATGCTGCGTAAAAGAGGGCTAGGAATAAAAACAGACCTCCCACATCTTTATTAATCTGTTTTTGTACTCATGAAAATGAGGCATTGCTGCAGTGTTCCTTATTTATAAATAACGTATAAAAAATGAGCAATATATTACATGTTTGGGTTTTTTGTCAATTATTGACTAATTTTTCATAGTCTAGAATAAAGTGATATTGGAGAATGAGATTCTCTTTTGGCATTTATTTGGCTGGGTTTGGTTTTTATTTGTTCGAGGTTTTTTTGTTGTTGCTGTTGTTTGGGGTTGGTTGGGGGGGAGGGAAGTGTTGCTATTTTGTTTCTTGTAGGAGAATTTGGCATTCACAGAAGTCTTTCTAGTAACTATGACTAAATGTGCCTTGATGAGAACATGTTTCTATAAATCTCCAACCTCATCGAAATGACCTCTCTTTTGTACCAAAAGATATCTCAAGGATAAAAGACACTAAGCAGTTGCAGCATTGTCTGAGCTTCCTCTAGAAGATGCTTGTGTCACTGTTCCTCTGCTTTCTGTGACATATTCTGTTCCTAAGAGCCAGCAGAGATGTGTAGCTGAAAAACTCTGCATTCTACAATGACTTAATGCCCAAGTTGCTTTCTAATTCATAATTGCAGCAAATATTGATTGGTCACTGTTCTTGGGACTTTTAACGTTTAGCAGTGTTTTTTAGCTTTTTAGCTGTCTCACATTGCTGACAATCACCTATCCTATAAAATCTAACTTCTCATAATGGCAGAAAATATACATGTCATAATTAGAATAAGAAGTCATGTGGGCTACTTGTCTTTTGTATTTAATGCTCTATTCTGGTGTGTCTATTCAGGCAAGAGTACTCTCAGCATAATGTTTTGAATGAGAATAACTACACAAATTCATATTTAATAGTTGCTTATTTCAAGATCTTGCTGAAATTAGACTGCATTTTCAACAGAGAAGTATAATATATGAAAATTATTGCCCATATTTTCCTTTCCACTTGAATATGGTTTCACACCCTTATTATATATATTCCTCATATATTTGTTGAATCCTGTAATCAGCTTCCTCACTTCTTGGAATATGTTTCATAGAGGGCTAAAGATATTTGGGCTAGATTTTAAAAATAATGAGAGTAACCTTTTGTTGCTGAAGAGGAACATCACATTTTGATGCACTCATTTCTGGAGCTACATCTCCTGCACTTCCCAAGACTCTCTTTTCTGTTAGAAAAGAGCCCTGCTGTTTTCTGTAATTTCTTGAAGGGGTCATCCATGTTACAGTTGCTAACATTGCCTTCCTTACATCTATTTCTTACTGTTAATTTAATTTTTGGTTTCTCTACAATGGGCTTCTGTACCTGGCACACTTGTTTTTCCCAAGATGGATTTTCTTTCATGTACATTCCTCTTCAGATTTTCTTCTGGTAGAGGCATCTGTCAGAGATCAAAGAGAGGATTAGTTCTCCGTGCTTCCACAGATAAGGATACTTCATGGAGGAAAAGTATTTTATTTACTTATGGCTGAAAAGTAGCAAATTATAAACTTGTAATAGCTTTATTACAATTCTGCCTTTAGGATGAATTATCAGTGTTTCCCAGTTCATTACTAAATGAGCCATTGCAACAGACAAATAGACTTGGGCTCCCAGAAGCTTTCTGAGTCCTCTTGTGTTGTTCAATGGGACTTGTTTGCTATTTCAATTAAAATATTGCCTAATTTTTATGAAGTAATTCCAGAGGTGAGAACTAGGACTGAAGAAATGGTTCTTGATTACTTGAAAGAGACTAACAAGGAGAGGTTATTCTTTCTGTTCACAGCCATACCAGAAGAAAAACAGGGTTGAAAGTTTCCTGCCCTAACCCTTCCGCAAAAAAAATGTCAGCGGTCAACACATGTACAGGAGTAGGTCTTAAGCCCAAATGTGAAAATTTACAAGAGGATTGCAGTGTTTTGCAAGTTCATTGTACTTGTGAATAGCAGTAAGAGCAATGCCAGGAGCATTTTAAATCACTTCAAAGGAAAGTGGCTCAAGGAAAGTTAGAGGAAACGAGATGGTATCTGACAAAAAGTGGTGTATTGTAGCAGAAATGGGTTCAAGAGCAACAGAATTTTGAATATAGCTGTAATTGCCTGTTGTTTCATACCAGGCTCTGGGTTAAGCCTCACCTCCTGAAGTACTGTGAACACACCTGTATCTTTTTAGATTTAAAACCTAGCAAATAACACTGCTATGACAAGATAATCACCCTGATCAAGCAGTATATAAACATTGCATAAGAATTCTTGGTTTTAGTAAGCTGGTCTTATTGCCTTTATTTTGACCTGACCTGATAACTTGGCAATATTGGCAGATCTAAAGTCTAAAATACTGTATTATGCTCCTTCTGCTAGAACAGAAATAATTTTCCCTTTCCAGTAGCAAAACAGGCAGAAAGTCTCTCTCTTTCAGTAAAAATCCAACGTGGTTTGAGTGACATGGTCCTCCCCTATTTCTGATACAAACATGTAACCTCACTTGAGCAAGAGTGCTTGAGATGCACCACTCATCATGCAGCTGGAGGCACCTCATTTCTCACTACAGTTTGCCCTTAAGGTCTGGGGAAGGGGGGAAGAGGGATATTGTTTTCTGGCTTACCATTTAGTCAGCATTCAATGCAGTTTTTGTTTACTGAGTTGGAGGTCTGGTAGTGCAATATAAGTGCTTCTGAGGTTTGCAGAGGCAAAATGTGCAGCTATTTAAATAGAGCAGTGGTATGAGGTTATTTTGTGAACACTAAAGAAGTGATCACATCTTACAGGCTGCTCTGTTCTCCCTTTGATGAACACTTCACTGTGATGTGGGATGTATAGCTTTGAACAGTTGCTGAAATGCTGTTTGGAAAGCCTCTTGATGTTTGTGGTGTTAATAGATTCTTCTCTAGTGTTCGGTAACTCTGCATTTTAAAATTTGACCCTTCCTGTGGCACAAGTCATTCAAGAATTTTGTGCTGGTAAATGCCAAAGTTCTCCACATTCTTCCCAGTTCTTGTACGGTTTCCTTATGGAAAGTATCTAAATCTGACTGTGTTTCTGAATGACTTTCAGATCTGAATGTCATTTTGTACATCTGGTGTTCTGTTTAATTGTCATCAGACTTTGGTTTTCAACAAGATAATTGGTGAGCTGTCTTTGGTGCTTTGAAAAATAAGTTGTCTTCAAATCTATTAATGTTGCTCAAATATATACTTTTCTGGAAACGTGTTTCCTGTCATAAGGCTTCAGTGGTGTAGAGCAATTTAAGAGTTCATCAGACTGTTATTGTCAGAGATGAGAAAACAAAGTGTTACAGATAAAAGTCATATGAACGTGACTCTCCTCTTGATCACCGTGGAAATTGAGAAGCCTGTTTAATTTATGTTCAGGAAATTAAACTAATAGACATCACAGATGAATAAGATGCTACTTTTTGACCTCTTTCCTAACTTGTCCCAGCAGAGCAAATGAAAGGATCAACTCTCAGTACTCACTTTACTTAAAGGCCTTCCTTTCCGTAGATTGTTCACTCACTCAACAATGAACCCCCAAAAGAGGAGAAAGCAAGAAAAAGATGGTTTCTGTGAGACTCTGTGATGCTTGCTTTGTCCTTGAAGTGTCATCTACAATGAAAGATCTTGCTGGGGGAAGATAATGACTGGGTGAAGACCTGTCCCCCTTTTTCTTCCTGAGAAGAAAATTTCTTTGTAGGACCCAAGTAACTATGGAAATATGCAGGGAGTTGTTTGTATCTTGCAAAAGCAGATTTGAGCCCACATGGTCCAAATATTTGGAGGAAGAATGAGTTAGCTGTCTGTAGAACCTCTTTCAACTCCCTTAGCTTTCTACAGAATCTCTTCACCTCTTCTTGCTCTCCTTGTTTTGTGGTACCTTACACATAAACTTACATCACTGACAGCAGAAGCAACCTTTTGGCTTTTTCCTGGCTGGATATATGAAGGTCAGTGCAAGCCCTGTAGTTTTTTGCATATTGGACCATGGGACTAGGCTGAGTTGGGCACACTGTGCTTTCTTGTGTGGCTTACTTGAGTATGGAACCTCTGGCAGAGAGTTTTGTGTCCCCTGCCTGCTCTGTAGCGTTGCTGTCTCTCTCCAGCTTTGGTTCTGGGCTCAGGAACAGGAGTGCGAAGCTGAGAGACACTTGGCTGATGAAATTGTGTTGAGTTTAGAGGGATGGGTTGAGTTCAGGGATAGTCTTCTAGTGCTCAACTCTGCAGGTATCTTGATGAGGTGGAAGGAAACTCTGGAAAGCCAGATTATAACGCTAGAATTCATTTTAAAGGAAGAAGCAATACCAAGGTTATTAATCAGAATTGAGACGTTCTCAAATAAGGGATACTTTATAAGGACTGCTGGTAATTTTGGTTGAAAGGTAGCTCTGTTGTAGCATTACAGACTAACCCACTCAATAAGGAAAGAGAAGAGCACCTCACTTTTCAGAAATGTATTAATCTGGCAGACTCGTTTTACACTTGTTTGTGCAATGTAAGAACAATTCTCTAGCTGAATATCGTCATAAAGTAATTGCAGTGCAATACTATAGTTTGAGTATCTATGCTTCCAAGTATCCTTAACTTCATTTCATTTCTATGTTAGTACAGCATACTTTTGTAATTATATGATCATAATTATCCATTGTGCACATTGAAATCAGACTTAATCAGTCTGATGTGTACAAGAACTTGTATTTTAAAAAGAAAGCTTTCAGTTTTATAATGAAAGACCCCAATATTTTGAGAGTAGGGTTACCCTTTTAAATTATAAATCATATTTTCTGTTGGAAAAAGTGACCAAAATATGAACCTTTTATGTTACACTACTTAGCCATGTGATCATTATTTGAAATTCTCTTTCAGGTCTTTACATTCATATTCATTGGTTG
The DNA here is from genome assembly GCF_003984885.1 of Neopelma chrysocephalum. Lineage (NCBI taxonomy): Eukaryota > Metazoa > Chordata > Aves > Passeriformes > Pipridae > Neopelma > Neopelma chrysocephalum. Next base: position 2,305,832 of record NW_020897733.1, read on the forward strand.
CCTTGAAATGGACACTGCTAATGTATTATTAAAGGTTTGAAAATTGGTATCCATGTAGTAAATATTGATGTGTTTTATGGTTGAGCAGAAACTGATGTAGCAATGAACTTCATGGTATTTGCCAGCCCACAGGTATAATGCTCACGCTATTTTGATTTGCATATGAAGGCATTGATATGATTTATTTGATAAAATGGGGTAACATTCAGCAGGAGAACAAGTAGTAGCACTTCTTAAAAGGAAATGTAATGTAGTATTATAATGACTAGAATCAAATTTACGTGGACAAATAATGCACACAATTAACAATGTGAGGTGTCAAACAGTGAGTGTTTCGTTATAAGCAACAAAAATGCAAAATCTTCAAGGAACAGCTCAACAGATGCCAAAGCTGCATCTTTTTCTTACTCTCTTGTTGACCTTGGTTTGTGCCCAATTCATTGACTGCAATTTTTTATTCATCCTTTGCAATTTAATTGGACAAGAACAGACAAAGGAAAGTGTTGGTATATAAATCTGGATGGCCTTCTGATATCTCTTGTTTCTCCTAACTGAGGGAAACACTGTTATACCCATTGTAATGGCCTCTCAATGACATGAATATGTATAAGTGCATATTTCAACTACCTTTACGTAGTTTTATGTAAATTGTCAAACTCCATATGGATTCTTGTTAGATACAATTGATCTGAATTCCAGATGCTTAAATAGGGCCCAGTAAACACTGGGCTATGTGCTTCCTGTCAGCAGTTTTGATATGACATGGTGACCTAATACTAAAGTTCTTTGAGAGATACATTGGAGTGTTTCATAGATTATAAAAACATCTAGATAAAGTGTCTTTATCTGTTCCAGGGGAAGAAGATAATGTTTGGAATAATACATTTGTGTAAAATTTGATTGTAGTGCACAAAAATTTTGTAAAAGCCTAGGGCTGACATAAAAGTATTTAGTCCAATTCCTTCACATCAAATTAGAAATCATCTGTGCTAGATCTGATCCCTTCCTAAGTTTTCTCCAAACCTCAAATTGCTGTAGAACTCGCTAAATATTTCACCACAGTAAACAGGAAAAGGAAGTCAATACCAACCTAAGATTGTTTTGGAGTAGATAATGGGAATATAAGCTTGTCAAGTCACATGTTCCCTGTAATTCCTGTCTTATTTATACACTGTGAAAAAAGTGAATAGAAGAGATAATCTGAAAGCTGGTGCAAACACTTTGGAAGTCAGCAGAGGTATTTTGTTGTGGATGCTCAAATTTCTGGAGCAGAATGTAGTATTCTTTGGGTTTTGATTTGGTTCTAGTGCAAGATACAGTGACCAAGCAATGGACAACTTGTTCAGGAAAGATAAGCAGATCAATTGCTTGAGATGCAGGAGGGGTTTCCCCATTATCCATGTAATTTACTGTCTTAACTAAAATTTTTTTATTTCTCAAAAATTCAAAATCAAGTTGATCACATTTCAAATTTGGAAGACTTTGTAGGTTTTTTCAGTCTTTTGGTTTGTGCTTTGTCTTTGCCTACGCTGTTTCCTCAGATGTTATATGTATGTCTGACAATGTGATGTACAAAATTGACACTACCTCGTGACAGTTTCTCGCGATTTTTTTTGTTCACTGTCTATATCTCTACATTTAATATTGCTTTAAGAAGGTGTGTAAAAAAATAAATATTCAGATGTATAATTTATTTTGTGATGTTATTAAAAATTAACAAAGCCTGAATTTTCCATGACCCTGAGAGATTTTTGTTGCTCAGAGACTGGATAAGTCTAAGCTCTGCGAGGCAGACTTTCCCTCCTCACATAGATAGGAGAACTGTTATTTAACCTGAAAATTCTATTAAGCACTACTTGGTCAGATCTTTACTCTATGGAGGCAGATTAGAGATGTAGCCTATTTTTCACTGATTGTTAATCTCAGGTCACCAGGCTATATCATTTGTGACCTGACACTACTAAAAAGGTCACTGAGGATAAAAGGAAAAGACTGACTGGAGGAAAAGAGGTTTTTTACTTCAGCAGTAGTAGATTGGCAAGAAAAAAACTCAGATCTTCCTTATGCTGAACTGAAGATACAGAACATATATTTTTCCCCTCAAAGTTGCTGCATAAGTAGCATTTTTATAATAGATTTTTGTCACCATAGTAGTGTTAATAAATCTAAGAAATGATGGTGTATTTGAATTCAGTGGTGTGCTATGTAAGGACTTGCCTTCAGAATTGACTGTAAAACATTCGCACTGAAAAGCAACTATTAGAATTTTTGAGCAACATCTAAATTAATCACCAGCTAGGAAAAATATTCATCTTTGGTAATGAAAGTGCTATTAAAGTACATTTTTTTTATACATTCTGTATCCTGATTTATAGTTTCAGCGAGACGTTCCACTGGGGGTTGTGTTAAAATATTTCTGGCACCATTCATTATTATACATAAACCAATTCATTAAGTGAACATGTGTATGGAATGTAAGCATACTCTGTTGTCCAAGACCTACAAAATGACTTAAAACTACATAAGCAATCATGTCTGAAAACAGGATTTCTGTTGAAAACTCGCTGTGCTACTTGAGATTAAAACTGTCGATTTTTTGGTTGGTTCGGTGGGTTTTTTCCTCCTTTTGTGCTATTTTAGAAAATAACAGAATAGAGATATTGCAGTTTGTGAAGACTTTTAATATGATCTATGTATAAGAAACTATTGAAGTGTATTTATTTCATTGCTTCTAAGAGATGCATAGAGGCATACACAAGCTACAGATTTTTTAGTTTTTTTCATGGAACAAGTGTGTTAAGTTCTTTTTATACAAAGAAGCAAAGCACAGTTGCTGTTGAAGACTGGGTTATGGTGCAATTATACCATGGTATTATATGTAAATTATTAATTGACAGGTAAAGTAAATACTCATTGAAGAACAGTAGCTGTTGGTGATGCCGTATGTATTTAATGATTTTTGATTAAAATACATGCAAAGAAAGTAGTTTGCACACTTCAGTTTAAATTAAGTGAGTATGTTTTAATTTGTGAGTATATTTTAATTTTGTTTGTCATAAGAGTGTTTTTGGTAAGAAATGTTGTGTTTAGGAAAAAAACCCAAACAACGTAATCATGTCAAGGTCATAAAGGTCAATGCCTCAGTAAAGGTCAAGGTATCTGCCCCCTCCACTGTACCATGGCAGGTTGTAGATGCAGATGCTCTTCCCTCCAGCCCAGCATCTGTAGGGAATTTCCTTTGCTTTTCTTCTTCTCATATCAGGCAATGTCCTTACTCGCTGCCCCAGAGAGACACTCTGATTTTGACCATCTCTCCTGCTGTGTTTATGCTGCAACCAACAGGTTTTGCCCAATTTCTGCCTTCCATCCCTGCCTGGTACCCCAGGATGGGTCCTGTTATGTATGCTCAGCTTGGCCCAGTGAAGGTCACATCTCTCCCCTTCCATGTTCAAGTTTGGTCTGAAACAAAGCGTAGAAGGCAGGAAAAAGTAACTGAGCAAAGTAAATTCCTTCTGCTGTCCAGCTGCCTTCTCCTGAAACAAAATGTGCAATACTTTGTTTATACTCTGCTGCTTTAATTTTACTTTTGTCCCACCCACTGAAAACTGGTTAAGATTCACTTTTGCATGTGAATTTAGGGACTTAAATCTGGATCTGAAAATGCTTTGCTGATGGCTGGGTTTACTTTATAAATACACCTCTTTTTAAATATACCTCTTGGCTCAGCGGATTTGTTGACTGTTTTCCAGTAATTTTAAGGTAGTACTGCAAAATACCTGAGGAAATAGATCATTACAGAATCTAATTCCTTGTTCTCAGCACTGAATCAGGACTAAATTTATTTTACATGACAGAAGCAGAGTGAATATCGCAATGTCCTTGGAATCCAGCATAGTTTTAATTGGATTTTATCTTTTTCTAATGCTACTGTGGAACACAATTTAAATCTTTGGGATTAAATTTATATGACAAGCTGCCATTCTCACTAAAGTGGTGCATCATTTTAATTTATTTATTTTGCTTTTATGTTTCTTGACAAGTAATAAAGCATCAGGTCTTTAGTGGCGAAGGTCTTGCTGCTATTTTTTTCTACAGTCCTTACTTTTCAGAACCCTTTTGCTGACACATGGCAAAGTGCAACAACATTCATTAAAAAAAAAAAAGGCCAACAGTTCTTCAGCTCAGCAAGAATTCTAGTGAGATACAATTTAAGATAAGGAAAGCTTCATCTATGTAATAAAAATATAACCCCTAGTAAATGAGGTTTGTAATACATTATCTTCTTAGCCTTCCACTGGGCCCATAATTATGCAGAATATCTAATGTACTCTAATAATCAGATCTTAACTTGATAGTCTCTTTGCTTTATATACAGACTAAAACACTACAACCCAGTAAATTAGAAAATAAAGACACTGATTACTTAACTGTAATAAATAGATGATGCTGTGAAGGTGAGCATAAAAGCATGATGTGCAAAGTTTGAAAATAAATTAAAATACTAGGAAACAGGTGTGAAGAGACTTTGAAAAGATGTTCACATCCTTCATTATGGTATTATTGTGGTTCCTTGTCCCAATCACAGTCACTTCTACTGGCAATAAAGAGGTAGATAAAAGTAAATCAGTCCTAGGTTAATGAGCTTAATATTAAAAATTAAAAATGGACACATTTTGAAAAATAGAATTGCTATAAATTAAATTTTAAAGGCTTATTAACTGGGGAGTATGAGATTTTTAAAACATTGTTTCAGTCCCTCTGTTCTAGGCAGCAAGCCCATGTTGATTTCCAGTGTACAAGACTCTTCCTTGCTAATACCCAATTAAGGGCATTATCTGTTATGATGGTTTAAATCGATTGTACTGTTTTATCAGCTGGGATTGAACAAATGGCAAGGATGCTGATGAAGCACTGTTCTGTAGGTGTATCTACAAAGTTTCTGTTTGGCAGCGTCCCCATTTGAATGACTTCATATGGCACAAAGGAATTTATGTATATAGTGACCTTGGGAAGAATGAAACAAGTAAATCCAGGGATTGGCATTTGGCAACAGGTGCACAGATCATTAATAGAATGGTAAAGGCAAAAATCTAATGACAGGGTCATTCTTTTTTCTCCATAGACTTCATTAAGAATGTTTGAGATTATTACAATTTAGGATTTTCATTAATTAGGAGATAGTACTTGGAAACTTCGTGGCATAAAGAACTTAATGCATCCTGGAAAAGACCTTTTGTTCTTCAGAGGTGTGCTCTTTGGTTTGGAGTTTCCTTAATTACCACTGGTTTCAAATCTTTATTTTTGTCACTGGCTGGGATCAGGTCTTGCTGTTAATTTTTTTCTACCTGCAGTTACTGCAGAAGAATGAAACCAAAACACCAAGTCCATGTCATTAAAACTCGAGGGGAATCCTGCCATGTTCAAACCCCAAGGTGCTCCCGAGTGCTGTGTGTGTAGCAGGTGTTTTGCTGTTATTCCACCATACTGGGGCTCTGCCCACTGTGGAGAGCCGTGTGCTGCCTTATTTGCTGTGTGGGAGCAAATCTCCTGTGGAGAGTAACAAGTGGCTGTAAATCCACAAATCAGCAAACCCCACGACACAGAGGGCTTCTCATGCAATAGGCCTTTGATTTTGATCTGTAAAAATGATTTCCCTTTCAACAGCTGTTTAGAAATTTTTGGCGGGATCCTTTCTGTAGGCCGCTGATAATTAGAGCCTAAATGTTTCTATTTTACTCCCTACGAACTACACTCACGTTTGGTCTTGGCACTCCACATTATTAAACTGTACAGTAAAGTCCCTTGCTATGCCTTTAAAGCTGGGAATTTTGAGACCACTGTCGAGTTTGTTCAGACCTGAATTTTCTGTAGATATAAAACTTGAGCTACAAATATTTGTCTTCAGCAAACTTTGTCCTTCAAAAAAAATTAGAGTGGTGGTGAATTACTATCTTCTCAGGGCCAAGCACATTTTTGGAAGGTAGGTTTACTTTGAAATATAGCCCAGAACTTTTTTTTTTTTTTGGAATTGTAGGGGGAAATCAGAAGGGGAAAATGTAATAAATGTATAGTAAATTTTGTGTTTGACTTCTTAGCTCACAGCTTTTTTCTTCTTGTCTAAGCTCTGAATCCTTTAAAAGAAGACAGGATAGCAGCTTACATGAGTAACTAACTTACTGCAACCTGTAAAGTTCAGTCGACCACAACAGCTGATGTTTTGATCTGTACCTGTGCTGTGCTGCCTTTGTTCCACCTGTGTTATTTCAGACTACGTTTAAATAAAGAGTTTGTGCAGGGCAGCCCACCCTACAAACTTAGCCAGTGTATGGCAAGTGGAGATGGTTGAGATGCCCAACAGAACTGTACAACTCCTAAACAAGTTGAATACTTTTTCCTTGAGTTAGGGTATGTAGATATTTGTGTTCCTTCTGTACACGAGTTCTCAAAATCTCTGTGATTAAATACTGTAACCACAAAGCTTGGAGTCTGTTGTGGAAACAAAGGTGATTCCAGGGTGCCTCTGTTTCAGTAGACCTACTTACTGCTTGTACCTGCTCACATAAATTCACTTCTAGCAGGGCTTGTATGAGTATTGGGAAGAGGTGAAAAAGGGAGTTCTCCATGTTAGGAAGATCATCTGTGGGGTCATGTAACCACAGTGTTGTTCAGAAACTTTATACTGCTGGGCTTTGGGCTTCATCCCTTCGTCAGGACCTGTAATGAGATACTCAGAGGGCAACTTGTGGACAGTCTTTAATAATGATTACATTGAAGACTTCAAATTAGTCAGAGGGTTTGTGCCCTTTCACTAAGCAAAGTAGCCAGCACTGAAGGTGAAGTTCTCATTTATAAGATTTTATTTCTGTAGTCACTTCTCAGTCAAGGACAAATGTACATACTCTCCTTTCTGGAGAGTAAAAGGTCCTTAAATGTTTGGGGCAAGAGAGATCTGCTTTGAATGAGCAATAACAAAAGGACAGGCACAAAATTCCACCTACTTTATCCTTTGATGCCTGGTCTCTTTAGCCCTTTCATCTCCTGATTATTCTATCTTATTGTTAGACTGTAACCAATTGCATCTTTTGCTGGATATTAGAGACTTTGTGTTTATAGGTGACATTGACTGCAGCGGTGCAAAAATCTCTGGGAACTCTGTTTTAATTTTTAATCTGATTTATAACTGAATACTGTAAGCATCCTTTAATGAAATTCCTGTGTTGTTTCCTGCTATTGTTGAACAGGCCTAGTTCACACTGAAACAATTATTTTGGTAAGTTGTCTCACGCTGCCTGAGGATATGGTTTGATCAGTCAAGCAGCTGAAGGGATTGATCCTAGTCCTTGTGAACAGTCCCTCAATGTGTGCTTGTTTATTGCATTTCTTGTCTTCCTGCTAACCACTTGAGGCCTGATCAACTTGGTAAAGGTCTTCTATATCTGACAAAGACGAATGCAGTATTTTCTGTGGTCCCATTATCAAAATAACTAAAGTGTGTGCTGAAGCAATACATGCTTAACCATGTCAGTCAATGCATCTAAGGCATTTCAAACTCACTTAGAAGGAAAACAGGGGAAAAAAAAAAAGTAATGGTTCTTATTTGCCCTTTAAAAGTTTTGGAGCATGTGAAAGTCAGAAAGAAAACCTGAAATTAGTATTGAATGATTTATATAACTAGGAAAATATTTTTGTGACAGAATATGATTGTATGCAGTGACACATATTTGGAACTATAATCAAAATTTCTTTTACTCTTCCATTCTTCAAATCCAAATTACAGGTAGAATAAATCCTGAAAAGGTTATCTAACTTACTAAATGTCCTTATTTAAGAGCAGTAGACACACTTGAAACAAGATTGGTCTCGACTTTTTCTCATCCATAGCTGGAATAAAAGAATGTTTGAAGAATAGAGCAATTTGTCTTATCTTTCTTAGCAAAGTTGTTTTAATTTCATTTGAGGAAGATCAGAGGGGTTGACTGTACCCCAGACAGCAAAGTGTGCTTATCCCAATATTACCCAAGAGCAAACAAGAGAATCAAAGGGGAGAGGCCAGTTTGGAAGTGTTGACTTTATTACTTTCTTGCTTATAAACAGTCAGTAGTAGTAAACAGTTGTTGCACAGATAGTTTTTT
>NW_020897734.1:664286-700971 GCF_003984885.1 Neopelma chrysocephalum
GAGCAGGCCCGGCGGGGCCGCCGTGACGCACTTCGGCAGCCGCCCGCCCGCCCCGGCCCCGCCGCGCCCGCCCGGGCGGCGGCCCCGCGGGCACGGGCAAAACGCGGGGTCACCCCGCCGGGTGAGGCGCCTCGGGAGACCGGACACGCCGGGGTGTGGCCCCGGGGAGCGCACGGGAAGGGGCTGCCAAAAAGTAATTAAAAAAAAAAAAAGACACCAAAACCCAACCAAAAAAAACCACCACCACCACCCCAGTAACCAGAGCACCGGACTCGCCGGTGAGGGAAACTTTGTATTAGCTCCGAACGCCGCATCCTGTGGGAGGATAACAGCAAGGAGAGCCGAGCCGGGGCAGTACAATAAATAAATAAAAGCAGCGAAAGAGGGGCCCGAGCGCCTCCGCGCCCGCTCTCCGGGGGGAGGAATAAAAAATAATAAAAAATGAGGTCGGTAGGTCCCGGATTTCCACGGGACAGACGGATTATACAACGCTACCAGGACAGAGGAAGGCATGGAGGCAGAGCGGTGCGGGCCCCCAAAGCCAGCACGCCCAGCGCCAGGGATGCGCCGGGGCAGGGAGAGAAATTCCCGAAAAACAAGGCCTCCCAGCCCAGGCATCTGCGGCCGCTCGCTCCCCTGTCCCTCCGTCCCTAGCCGCAGAAACAACTATATATCTATTTTTAATCCATGTAGAGAAAATAAGCGCCCAGAAAAGAAAAACACCAGGAAAGCTCTCGCCTCCTACCTGGGCAGGGTTCAGCTCAGTTCAGTGCGTGCCGAGGAGGAGGGGGCAGAGGAACACTATCTAAAACAAAAGTGGCGCCAAAACCCCCCAGTAAGAAGCATTCTCTCTCTCCTTCCTCCTCCTCCTCCTCCCCCCCCTCCCCCTCCGGGGCCGGCGAGAGCCCAGCGGGGTTCCAGCAACACGCGGCTCCCGGCATCGGGCGTCCCCGGCACAAGTTGGCAAGCGCCCTTTCTTTACAAAAAAAAAAAAAAATAAAGGAAGCCGAACGGAAACTGCCACAACTCTTCCTCTTCGCGGGCAGCCGCCGAGGAGCTCGGCCAAAGTCACTCGGAGGGGAAAACTCGCCCCACAAAGGCCTTCCCCGAGTTGGGCGCCGGGGCGGGAGGGGGGGGGGGGGGCAGCGAGGGGGGGGGGGGGGGGGAAGGCAGGTCAGTCCCCACGTCCTCACTCGGGCCGAGGGAGCCCCGGTCCCGCCAGCCCAAGCATGGGGAAGGGCGGCCGGAGTTGCCCCAGCTCGGGGGAGAGAGACGGAACAGAGAAACCCCCATCCCTAGGCACTTCCCTACGCGGGGAAGCCGGCGGGAGAGGGCTGGCAGGAAGAACTCGAGTGCTGGGCAGCGGGGAGCCGGGCGAAGGGAGCCGGGCGAGCGCTGTCAGGGGTGCGAGCCCCCTCTCCGCGGCCTCCCCCGGCACTCGCCCCCGGGGCAGCGGCAGCCGCCCCACCATTTTCTGAGCGCGGCCCAGCGCTCTCCCCCGAGCGCGGCCGCCCCGACCCCCGTCCCCTCGCTGCCCCCCCGGTCGGCCCGGCCCGGCTCGGCTCTCCCACACACACACCCCACGCACACAATGCCCGAGTCCTCCATCTTGCCGGCAGCCCCTGCTCGGCTCGGCAGAAGGGGGAGGAGGAGGAGGAGAAGGCGGTTCTCCATTTTAGCTCGCCGAGCGCCGGGCCCGGCCTGCCCGCGGCCGGCTCTGGGGAGCAGGAAGGGGGCCCGGGGCGGGCAGGGGGGGCCGCTTTCGGCGCCCTCTCGCTCTCCCGGCCGCGCTCCGCTCGCCTCCCCCCTCCCCGCCGCGGCGCGCCGGGAACGGGGGGTGGGGAAGCGGGGGGCTGGAGTGTTTTCGCGGCTCGGCCCCGCCGTCCTCCATCTTGGCTGCGCGCAGTCCCCGCGGCCAGCCGGCCTGGCGCCCCGCACGGGCCCGGGCGCCGCGGGGCCCGGCCCGGCCTCTCCCCGCCGCCGCGCACCGCGATCCCGAGTGCCCCCGCCAAACTTCCAGAAGCTTCGCCGCCATTTTCTAACTTACCTTGCCCAGTGTCGGCGTAGGCAGCGAGGAAGGCCCCGGCTCGCGGCTCCGCTCCCGTGTGCCCGGCGCGGCTCGCCCGGCTGCGCGCCCGTGCCGGCCAGTGGCGGGCTGTGGGCGCGGAGGGGCCGCGGGGCGCGGGCGGGTTGGGGTTATTTAATTTGGCGGCGGCGCTGGGGATTGTTTGGGGTGTTCGCTGCTCGGCGGCTCGCGGGCGAATGGAGGGCGCAGGCGCCACCTGGCGGCCGCGCGCCGTGGCCCGCTCTCCTGGGCCTGGGGCGACACCTGCCGGCCGCGCGCGGCGCCACCGCGCAGAGCCGGGTAAACAAGGTGCGGCGCATGCGCGGGGCCGCGCGCGGGGCGGGAGTCGCGGCCGCTCCGGGGCGGGATCGCCAGCGGGACCGGGATCGGGGTGGGATTGGATTGGATTGGGATCGGGACCCAAACACCGCACGTCCTAAAAAGGAGCGAGCGCTGGGACGCGGGGGGAGCCGGCGGGACGCGCCCGGACGCACGCAGGCCCGCGGCGCTCGCTGCACTGGAGTGATTGGAAATAATTGCGGGGCCGAGGCGAAGTTGGGCCGCTCCAAAGGGATCCATCGGCCCCTCGCTCCCTGCGGAGCACAGCGGTCCGCGCTGCGCCGGCCCCGCGGCTTCCCCCCAGGAAGCACGGCCGTGTGCGATGGAGCCCGTGGCTCGGGAGATAAATGCGGGGTTGCCCACGGGGATACAGGGTCCTTATCTCGGGAGCTGCAGGACACACAGCGGTGTCTGCCGGCACCGGGGGCAGCCTGTGTGTCTCCTGAAACGTGTTCTTTCTTTGCCCGTCGCCAAGTGTGTTCCCGGTTTTTAAATGAGCATTTGCTCTTGGGCTCTGACTGCGATTCCTTCTTTTCCGTGCATGAAGATTCCTAGGAACCTGAAACAGTCCATATAAGCAGCACAGAATTCTTTAAGTAACCAGATATACAGTTTGTGACACACTTTTTTTCACTGTATTGTGTAATGCTAAGCACATTACTCATGCTGAATAGTTGCACGTAAGCTTATATTTAGATCAGTCAGCACAATAATAGTTTTGTCCTGGTAATTAGTCTCTAATCACCCTCTTGTGTTTATCTGCTTTTAATTTTGGGGAGAGCCTTAGCATAACCAAGCACGCACTGAGCCGAGTTACTCTGCTCACCTGCCTAACAAAGGCAGGATACTCAGAGAAGAGTATCCACCGGTTCCAGTCTTTCCAAAACTAAGATGAGGCATCCTCAGAGCAAATAACGCTTTCAGTGTCAACTGTGATCAGATAAGGAGTATTTAAAATTTAAAAAAAACCCAGAATAATATAAGTTGATGTTACCTCTGAATTTAGATACAATGTGTCAGTTGGTCCGTGAGATAAGCCTACAAAAATGAATTATAATATATAGCTTTTCAGAATGTTTTTGTCCCTCCTGTCAAGGTTGTGAGGGAGAAAAATTAAAAAAAAAAAAAGAAAAGAAGCAGAAAGGTTCCCTTATAGAGAACACTTTAAAATAGTATCCTGAATGCCTAGTCATACAACTATGTTCTTGGTTTCAGTTACAGCTACAGGTGCTTATGATGATCTTTAATGTCTATCTGATAATGTCTGTCTGGAAAGTATAGAAGAATTGTGAATAAAAAAAAAGCCACCAAACACACCAAACCTCAAGTAAGCTTTAAACATGACATATACAGTTATAAAATGACACTTAGAAATAGATGGAAAGCAACTGGATCCATTTGTGCCTTCCTCCTACAAAGTCAGCTTCTGACAGCTGCCAGATAGACAACTTTTCCATGAAAATAAACTACAACATTTTGCCTGCGCACAGAATTCCAGTAATGTGTCTCCTGCCTCAGATACAAGAGGGCCAACTCATATTACAACTTCAATCCAAAACTTTGCAAGACTAGAGCAGTTGACTGCGGGCACTGGCAGGAGCACTGGCAGGCAGCTCCAGTCAGCTGTGCGTGAAATCCATGCACAGCACGTGCGTCACATATTTGGTCTGTTCCAAAATCACTGTACTTCACACTTGAGCTCACAGCTGAGAGTTTCCAGGCAAATGTGTTTAACAGAAGAAAACCTGACATAGCTTTTAAGGTGTGTTTTTGAAGGAATTAGCGTGCAAGTGCTGACAGTACCATGGCAGAGAGTTCAGCCCATTTCCGAAGCTGACTCAGGCCTTGGAAGCCCAGATCTGTAACACTTCTGAGTGTCCTGACTCACATGACAGAATTTGCATTTTTAAACTTGTGGCACAAATGGAAACACCGGAGACCAGACTCCAGGTGCATGGGCATATTACAGCCCCCTGCTCATGGCGCCTGCCTAAGAGGATTTTGCACTCTCTGGTTCATTTCCTCCCTCCCAGTTGTTTCATTCAGCTGTTTGCCCGGCTGCTGTCTTAGCCAAACTGTTGCCTCATCAGAGGAGGGAGGAGGGACATTTGTTTTCTAAGGGACTGGTTTAACTTCCCCCCTCTAAACTGGATAATTTCTCAGACTCTGTTTAGAGTCCAGGAGCAATGCAGTCAGCACAACTGAAGGTGTTCTGCGGTCTTGTGAGGCCAGGAATGTTTCTGTTCTGCTCCACTGATCAGAAAACAGGAGTTTCTTAAGTCAGCTGTGCCCTGGGAGGATTCCTCACCTTAAGGGGCACCAAAATGGCTCTCTGATGGAGGACCAAACCAAGTCTCTGAAGAGCCTAACTGCTGCAGTTTCCCCGAGAACTGATCATGCTTCTGGGACCGAGCCTTCCAGTTGCTACAACAGGGAACGGGAGAGGAAAAGCAGTTCCTCTATGAGCACACCACTTTTTTCTAAGCTAACAATTCCAGAATGGGCTTCTACCATCTGTTCAGACTTTGCAAAAAAAACAAAGAACATCCTGAAGTTTCTGTATAGTTTTAGCACTCTAGCATCCTTTCCAATACAATGAAAAATGTAAAAGAAAAATAAGTGCTATCAAAGCATGATAAGGAAATAGAGATATTTAAAATTCTGACCTGCCTAGAAAGGATTTATATCTGATAGAAAAGAAGTTCTGTGGAAAACTGGGAGAAAGCACTCTACAGGACTATGTCAACTTTTTCATAGAAGTTACTCTTTAGAGCTTCAAAGCCCACCATTTCTGATATTGAGCCCAATTCAGAGAGGATTTAACAAAGACATTACAACAGGCCCTTTTACTATGCTTGATCCAAAGAGAGCTTCGTGATCAGTCACACAGTTAGGAAATTCAGCAAGGAGAGGTCAGATACCAATTCCATGTTTGAATTAATGGCCAGAGGTTCACCACTAGAGAAGATCAGAATACATTCAAGCTGCCAGATGGCTGATTCATTCTTCCAGGCAGGAGATTTGTGCTTGTGCTGCTTCCTTTTCTTTGAGGGCAGCAGAATAGGAACCCCCTCTGCAGTTCTGTTTCCTCTTTTCTATTATGAAAAAACCCCATCCAAATAAAACAAAACAAAATAAAAATAATAAAAAAACCCCACCCCCAATCCTTTACTTTTTTTTTTTAAAGATATTGCTTAGGATAATTGGAAAACAAACCAGAATTTGTATACTGGGTTCCTTCCAAGGTGAGATGGTAACTTTGATGGCCTGTATTGAATAAGGCACAGCCATATTTTTATCTGTTGAGTTGGGTACAGAGAGAAGAAACAGTCTTCCCAGTCAGATTTTTTTTTTCCCAGGTTTTTGAAACTGGCTTAGTCACTCTAGGGAAATCTGTTCTAAATCCTTTTGAAGATGAGCTATTACATAAGAAACAAAAATAAAAACCAAAAAATGGGTTACTTTCCCATAATTTGCAGGAGAGAGATTGCAGATCAGTAGCTCCTTAGGCCTTTCCCTGTTCTGTGAATAATTTCTTCCTTTTGCCATTTACGTAAGTCTCCCTTGTGTGCCCCTATTTCTCTCCAAGTCTTTCCAGAACACCTAACTCATGGCTGAATTTTCTTTGATTCTCAGACCTGTAAAAGAGCACAGAATCACAGTTTGTTCTGTACCACTGAAAAGGAAGTTTTAACTCCCCTTCATTATCAGCTCTAGAAATGATCAGAACCCCAGTAAGTCGCAGATGCTTTCCTGCTAATTGCATTATCAGTGGCTTTATCAGTCCTCTGTGTCACTCATTACCCAAAGCCCTGTGCTCATTCCCCTGCTTGGGTGAGGTGCTCTTGCTATGTCTTGTTCTTTAAGATAAAAAGCCCCTAGTTTTAAAGTTGCATCACCAAACTGTGTAAAGGTACACCAGTTTTTGGTAGGAAATAACAAAAAGCCCTTCTCCTGGCTTCAGTCAGGAGGAGTTGCTTTCACTTGAGGCATCACCTCACCCTGTGTACAGGAACAAGTAAGCGTTGCCATTCAGGCCACCTCTCTTGGATCCAGGACACAATCTGCTCCAGTTTCCAGATGTAGGGAAGTTTTGAAAGACACAGGCAAGGCATGCTAGTGTCCTGTAGCTAAGTCCAGGCAGAAGGCTCATGAGTCAAGGACCATTTTATGAGTCAGGTACTATGACAGCATCAGTGACAAAGTCTGAGGAGGACGCACAGGAACCAGAGAAACATGTTTCAAACCGGGTAAGCGGGTAAGTGGCAGGGCCTGGTTAAAGGCAGCAAAGAACAGCCTGTGTGACAGAAAAAGGGCTGGGGAGAGAACCTGCCAAGAACTGAAATAAGGTCAAGCAGGCCAAACAGCCACAACTAGCACTGAGTGGGGGAAGCAGCTTTAGCTGAGTGACAGCTAAAACCCAGTGAATCTACATCACACTCTCCATGTGTAGGGCACCTCACCCATCAGGAACAGGAAGCAGTTCTCAGCTGGTCAGATTTCCTGGGGCTCCAACCCTCCTGAGACTGACATGGAGCCAGGGTTTGCCTGGAAAGGGGAGGAAGGAGGCTGGCTTGTGGTTAGGTGAAATAAAAGTGGAACTAAGACAGACCCATCTTTATTCAGCTCAACCTCTGCCCAGGATCATAGAGCAAAACAATTACAAACAACAAAGTCAAATACATTTATGTTTAAGCTTTGAAGAAAATCCTCCATCAAATGAATGGGACAGCTCTCCTCTGTGTGTGCAGGCAAACACAGGGTTTGGATGATGACAGTGGATGGTGTATCTTGGTCTTTTCCCTACAAACTACTGAGGCTAGAACTTAGAGGGTTCAAGGAGAAGTAAAGGCAATGGGGGGTTGTTACTGATTAGGTCAAGGAACAGATTACTCTTTCAGATAATAAACTTGTGTGGTTTTCTAGGGCTGACCTACCACATTCCCAAGATCCTATATCTATGTCCCTTTGGTTTAAATTTCACCATCAACCAACTTCAAGGTTCCTTTCAGACTATGTTAAGTCCCCCCTACTGCCAGTTGTGTCTGGGGCTCAGGGCCATTTCTGCTTCCTCAACTCTGACTCAGTGGGAGGTGGAAGCAAAGCAAAGTATGATCTTGTCATTAGCTGTGATTAAGAGTTTTTGTAAGTGGCACAATGCATAACAAGTAGCAAGGAATACAACAGTTTATGACATCTTGGTGGCTTGCACAGATGTTCAAAACCGTTAAGATAAAAATACTTCTTCTAGACTGTCACTTCCTTTAGCACGACAGCAGCAGTGCTGCAAAGCCTCAGTGCCAGCAGCTGTGACCAAAGTGTTTCCCCCTCCGTGGCGAAGGGCACACCTGGGATGTTCACAATACACAATAAGTGCTGAGGACAACAATTGCCAACCTCACTCCCCTGGGGCACACCCATATCTCCATCCCCTGTACTTCTGGTTCCAGCTGTGAGCCCAGCAGAGGTGAAGCTCCCAACCTGGAACATGGGTTTTCCTCAAAGAAACTTGCAATTGCCAATTAAGCTTTTACAACAACTGCTGACAAAGTTATGAAAGTGCTAAATTGTTGGTTTTGGTACATCTATTCTTGCAAAACACCCATTTGAAGCAACAACTATTTTTCTGGTGGCTTGTACCCTTCTGACAGAACTCCCATAGTAATAACATCACACGGGTCAGTTATGCAGGACAGGGTGGTAAAGTCAATCCTGGACTCAGAAGCCTCTCTCTGTTACTCAGGAGTTAAAAGGAAGAGATGACTGTGGCTTGACACTCACTTTTGAAAAGCGGGTATTCAGAAGATTTGGATTAAGTGGTGACTCTCACTGTACGCTGCAAAATAAAGTTACATAAGAGAAATTGTGTCAAGAGTTTTACAGCAAGATCTAACTTCATAAGATCAAAAAGACATAACATGAATAAATTTAAATACAGTCTTGTTAATCTCTGAAGGTTAGATTAATTCACTTACCAAAATTTGCAGGTGACCAATATGCATTTATACTAAACTTGGCTTTTCAGCAATTATTGTAATGATTCTTCTAAATATTTTCACAGAGGGACTCTGCAAATGTGTTTTCATTTTTTTGATAGTAAGCACAATGTTTCAATCTGGGAACAAAACCCTAATTCAAATATCTCTCCAATACATTTTCAGCAATTCTTACTTATCAATCAATTAATCTCAGCCAACAGCCTATGGAGGCTATAAAACTCTAAATTAATAACAATCCAAAACCAACCAAGTAGTTTTCACCCGCCTTGAAATATGATATACTCACAATATAATTAATACCATTGTGCCTAGATTTTCCTTGGGGTTTTGTTTATCCAAGCCATTTATAACTGAATTTATAACTGTCTTCTGTCCTAGGAAAAAGAAAGTGTTTTGGTAAGTTAGTCAAAGAGCCATGTTCTCCGAGTTAACGCTTGTTACTGTAATGTTGATGTCAGTATTGCTTAACAGGAATTCCTGGTTAAGAAAAAATTAAAGATAAAATCTGAATTTCAGCACAGGTTGTTCATTACCACAGGTCATTTGCCTCCTCACAGAAAGCCACATTGTAATTGCAGCTGTACAGCAGCATCAGTAGAGCTCTCGAAGCCACATGACACAGTGGCTCACAAAGATGGGAAGAGACTCCCAACCACCTGAGTCAGTGCAAAGCCACGGCAGGGGCACAGGGGAGGAAAGATTTTCTCGATCAAGTTTTCAAGGTATTCAGTAAAATGTAACACATGTAAACCATGAAAAAATGGTAAGAGGGAGAGTATTCACTTGTCCCTCAGTTCCATGAGTAATTAAGGTGATGTTGCTCGACTGGCTCTTCCCATCAGACCCTCTGGAGAAGAGGACCAACATCCTTCATGACCCAGGTTCGTGAGCTGAGGCGAATCCAGCTGCTCTGCACAGGACTGGCACAAAAAAGCCTCAGGGGCAGCAGCGGAAGTGCTTCTCTAGCCCATTCTTTGACATCTGGCCTTGCCAACAGGAGTCAGTCGTGCCCAAAGCAGGGGTAACAGAGAACACTGTGACAACTCGCTGCTCACACACAAACCGCTGCAGAAAACACTGCAAAAGCCAGAAAAACCTCCAGCTCCTCCTCTGCTCTATGAAGAGCCAACCTTCCCTCAGGTGGGCCCTACACATCATGTGCTTGAACTTGCACAGCTTGAGAGGCAGAGCAGAGTCTCTTCCAAGCAGTTCCTGAATACTGTGGCAGCAAATGTCACTGCTCCGTGTAAGGTTCCATCCCAGCGTACAACCCTTCAGCTTCACGATTCACATGTACGTGGTAATCAAGTGCCCAGCTATAACTCAATTCCAACCCTTTGTAATGACATTTTTGTTAGTTTCAATAAAACAAACATAAAATGTAACTAAAATCAGGCCCTCAGGTTGACAACAATGCTTTGAAAACTTGTCCTGTAGCTTCAGACTGCATGCACAGCTAACAAAAATAAACACTGGACCACTGTGGTCAAAACTAACCAGGCCATGTTAAAAGAAATGTTTAAATACTCTAATTAAAAAACAAACAAACAAAAACAAGCTCAAAAAATCCCAAACAACAGCAAAACCCAAACAAAAAAAAACAAGCAAAAAACAAAACCAAAACTCAAGCTGTAGTAATTTAAAAACTTTTTATGGTGCTACAAGCCTTGGATCAAGCCTCAGAACAAATTAAAAAAAGCCCAGACAGCTACGAATCTGTAGAGACACAAACTCCAGCTGAGTAAGTCAGGGTTACAGTTTGGGCCCCATGTTTCAAGGCAGTGAGAAAAAGCTACATGTGTAACAAAAACATTGACTGTCCGGGTTTTCCTTGCTTTAGCCTTCTGTTTCTAAATGAGGTGTGTACTTTCCACGCTTTCTAAACAACACACTTCCAGGAAGTGTTATTGAAAACCCTCGTAAATCTCCCACGCATCCAGAGCAGCAAATAGTTCTGCTGCTACAAATAAAATGGAAGATTTTACACAGAAGCCACTGGAAGAAAGTGACTGAATATTGATATTTAAATATATTGTATAGCTCCCAAGTAACTCTTCTATAGAAATCAACGCCCAAGGCATCTTTATCCTGCTGCTAACCTCCTTTTCAAAGCCCCTGTGCTTCCATTCCATATATTTGCATCCCTCATTTCTATGTCTTTAAACACTTTAAACACTCAGTATCAGCAGCCATGGAACTTCTCTGTTTAAGATACTGAAAAATCAAAGTAATTTGAAAAAACTATCTTCCTAATTCGAGCTGTCAGAATTTGATGACTATGCTAATTATTTTTTCACATTTAGTCTGAATAGAACTCTAATTGTATTTAAAAAAAACCCAACCTAAACCTACAGAGCAGTTATTTTGTTATCTCACTAACAGGCTTTTAACCCTTTAATGTCCCCAAGTGTTACAAGTTGAATTGATATATAGCTGTATCTTTTATAATATTATATGAAAAAGCTGCAGTAAGGGATATGTATATAAAAATACAGAAGGATACCTTTTAAAAGTTACCAAGCTTTAATGTGAAGCATTTATGCTCTGCTTCCATGTTACTTGGACAATGTGTTTCCTCTCCATGTCAGTTTAGAAGGTATTATTTGTCACCTACTTTCCAGCTTTTCTCAGACACTTTACATACGGTATTTACACCCCAAATCATCTCCTTACTAGGATTTAGTTTTGTAACAGTTTAAGTAAATTTGGTCAGTCTCTTTCCCAGACAGGCCTTTGTTGCCGCGTGCCAAGTCCTGCAGCCTGTGAGTTGGATCCAGCTGATCCAAACAGCCTCTCACATGACCCAGGACAAGGTTAGGTAACCAACCATCTGCTTAAGCAAGTCAGCAAAACACAGTTTGCCACCTTAACTAAAACAGCTATTTCAGGCAAGATACACCAGCTCGTGAGCTAACAACCCCCTTGCAATTTCCCAGGAAAAGTACAGAAAACCCTCCCTGCAAGTAAAAAGGGGTGCAAGGAACAAGCCCGTCAGAATTGCCAGTCCATATCTGTCCTGAAAAATCTCCACGTGCAGGACGTCTGAAACTCTAAACTCTTCACAAAGGCACAAGAAGGCAAAATAAAACATCTGTGCTGAATTCTTTACAAATTTCTAGTCATCATCTATTTCTAAGACAAAATTCTACCAGAAAAAAATAGCAAAGTTAATGTAGTTTAATTTTATAATTAAACAACTTTAATTTATACAAACAATAGATTTTATTTCCTCTCCAATTAAAATATGTTCATTATGCCTAATAACATTGTGGTTACATTAATAAGTTTAATTATAAAACAAAAAACAACAGAAAGCAGCCTTCTAAATTATTTTTTTCCAGGTGCAAATCAAATACTGATCAAGGAACAACTGGGTTGCACTTTATTTTACATATTCATTACATCACATAGCACAGATTAAAAAAATAGAAAAGGTAGATATTAAATTTCTGTGTATTTGATTTAAAACTTTTACCATGTGAAAAACTATATTCTGTATATTCTATATTCTAAATCTTTTAGTGTGCAGAACTCAAAAGTATATACACAGAACATAGTACTCCACAAAACAAGGAAGTCACATAATTAAGAAAAGTAACCATAAAACAGCTGTACTAAAATACAAAGCTGTGATACTTTTTTAATTGGAAATGGAGGCTCAGTCCAGTATGAAAACGTTTGAGTATTTTAAGGTGACTCTCATTAGAGTAGTCCTTAACTTGTCACCTCCTCTCATGAAGGTCACAAGGTACATAAAATCTCCTTCATTTCTGTTGAGTTCTCAAAAATCAGTGAAATGAATATACATTTTATATACAGAGGGATTTTTGTGAAAAACAGATGGCTAAAACTTCAGTTTCCTGAAGCCAATTCATACATCTAAATCCGAAAAAATAGACAGGGAGACACATCAAAACAGACACTTACAAAGCAGAAGTAAACATAAGGTGAATTATTGCAGCAGCAGGTTTGTGTGTATACTCTGAATTATGTCACAACAACAGTTAGAGAAATAATATTTTCAATCTTACATAACATTTTTAAGAAGTTAAAATCTCAGCTATAATACACATGTATACAACAGCATTTTAAATTAGCTTACTTACAAATTTTATACAGGGACAGGCTCTTTATACAACTGTATTTGCATAAACTTCAGTCATACAGAGTCCTACCAAAGTGAAGCAAAGGAATGATCACATAAAGGTTTGCATGATTTGGGCTTTCAGTCTATGAACTGAAGTTACAAAATATACATATTTGCCTTCTAATATTGCTTTTTATATAAAAAAAAATTCACTTCAGAAAAATAATTTAAATAATTTTTGAAGTATTAAAACACGTAGAGTTTGACAGCAGAAAAACCTAAATACTGCCATATGGTTACATCCTGGAATTATCTGCATTTTTAACATTACATTGCACATATTTAAAGCAATAAAGCAGGAAACATTTGCATCCCTAGTGCTGTGTATTTCACTAATACATAAAAATTTCCTGTTTTCTCATAATATCTGTACGACACAGAGGGCATTCACTAAGTACTTGAGCACATTCCTTACAGGCAACTAAGTGACCACAGGGAATGAAGACAACTGACACATCTTTAGCCATACAGATTTTACAAAGCTTTTCTTCTTGCAAGCGTCTTAACTTCTCTTCAGTGCTGAGGTCTGAGGAAAATAAACACATAAAAAGAAGTTAACATACTTAGTAACAATCAATCTCATTCTTTTTTTTTCTCCTTACACACAAGGACAATGTTTTCTTCATATGATTTAAAGGTCACACCCTTAAAAAGAATAAAATAAAATATTACAAGAGAGAGGAATCCCAGCTGCAGCATGGACTCTTCTTTTTTTTCCCCTTCTCATCTCATTACATCTCCCAAGCCAATACAAGCAGGGAGTTCAGCTACCTATATCTGTAAGAGCTTGAAACCACCAAAATAATGTCCAGCTGCATTGCAAGTTCTTTTTGCCCATAATGTCCATTAGAAATCTTATTAAAAGGAGTAGGCTGGTAAGATCTCTGCCCACCATGCCACCCATATGCTTGTCTTAAATTACAAGTCTCCTGAATCAGAATTCCTGAGTTTGGATTATTTGCAGAGTGCACCACAAGGGCTTTCTGAGCATGACTTGCACATCCCAGCAAAGCTGGAACACAGATAACTGAAAAGAAACCCCGTTTAGAAGTACAATTCTTCTCATCAGCCAAGAAGGAAAATCCTTCTACCCCAAGTAAAATTATATACTGAAAAATAACCAATCCCCTACTAAGAGTTTTTCACGCTGAGCACACTGAATATGACAGTGTATCACTGTGGCCACTTCATTTTGCCACAAGATATCCCACACCTACAGTTTTTCTTGCTTTCACATGTCATTGTCACAATTTTGGCTTTTTTGTTAGTACGTATAACCTTTCCCAGAAGCACACTAGACTTTCAGTATTACACATTTCTGAGGTACTAATATTACTTATTTTATAATTGATACTTATAAATGCTGCTACGCTCAAATATTTTAACACCCTCTTCGTTCAGTTTTTTGCATGTCCAAACACAAATCCCTTGAATTTCAAGTTACAATACTGTAACTTCACCTTAGGTAAGGCTGGGATCAGAGGGTAGGATAAACAGATAACAATAAAAAGTATTTCACAGACTAAAGAGCTGATATGAAAGTACACACAGAGGTTTTGTAATTGAATAAGCTCATCTTGCTCAATTGGGATTTCATTTGGTTCTTCTTCCCTTGTATTTTCTTTCTGAGCACTTAAGTCTGCTACCAGATCCTCAACAGATGTGTGACTTTCTCCAGTCATCTGCAATCTCTTTTCCATGGTGTTCCTAATCTCAGACAAACTGAAACCCATGGCTATGGCACTTTGTACCAAAGGATTCTGTAAGAGATCATCTAAAAAAAGAAATTAAAAAAAAATAAATAAAAACAATTTAACAAGGATGAACCTAATTACTGGACAGTATTCACTACAGTACTCTAAGCCACGTTTGCAAATATGTAGCCAAAGGAACCATAATGCCAATTTGCAAATTTTGCTGCTTGTAAAAATTGCATTGTCAAAACACCCAAAAGTGCAGGTTTGAGTTTTCTTCTATCCTAGCTTTCCCAGTCTCCCTTCATCTATTTATAACATAGAAATCCTCCCAGATTTGCTGTTCAAATCAACTACTTAAATAACACATCTCTTATAACTAATATCACTAATTCTGTAACTGAATGTTAACTGAAAATCACCCAAAATTCCAAGGCACAAAGGAAAGGTAAGTATTTGGTAACAATAATTTTAATTCAGTTCAGGGAAGAAAAAAAATCATATATATGTTGAGAGAAACCAATAAATAATTTGAATTTATAAAATCAAAACACAGCACCATCAGCAAGCAAGCAGGGCTATCCATGGTAAGACATAACACTACTTTGGGAAAACATTTTTCAGTATGTTTGACCTTCACCTTCCTCTTACTTATCAAGATTGTTCAAAGAGTAAAATTTTTTAACCTGATTTTCACACTCATATAAATGAGCAGTGTGAGAGATTTCTTAAATAGGTTTTGTGTAACCACTCTTAGTAGCAACAGCTCTCATTCCCTGGGATGAAGCTGCTTGACTGCCCTCCTACTACCCCTTTAACTGTCTGGTCTTTTTATTGCTTGGTATTTGTGAAAAGCATTGCAGGAATGTGAAATACTGGAACACATAACAAACTACTTCAGCTTTCTCAGCTTCCTAGTCCTTGCCATTTAACAGCCCAACTCTTCCTGCCCCGTGAAAAAGGATTCAGTTCAGTATTCTTTAACATCCATCCCACAGCACTCTAATTCAATGCTTGATGCACACTCACTAGCTGCAAGACTGCATCCTATACATTCTTCTTCCATGGTTCAGCAATCTCTACTTTACAATATTTACTAAACCATGATTCTATTTCCCCTGAGAGAAATAAAATTCATTCATCTGCAGTTCTTTAGAAGCAACGTAGC
This sequence comes from Neopelma chrysocephalum, assembly GCF_003984885.1. Taxonomy (NCBI): domain Eukaryota; kingdom Metazoa; phylum Chordata; class Aves; order Passeriformes; family Pipridae; genus Neopelma; species Neopelma chrysocephalum. The sequence continues at coordinate 679,699 of NW_020897734.1, forward strand.
AATGGAAGAGTATCATCCAACAATTTGCCTGTCATGCTTTATTTAAAAATGTAATAGGGTTATTTTTAAATTTAACCATTTCCTTTGCTATACATTCAAATATGGATATTCCAAAATAGGGGGGAATACCTTTAGGAATTATTGTCCCTTCAGCAGCTTCTGTCTAAAAGTGAAATACAAAAAGACAAAATTACAATTCTGAAGAAGTAGAAGGAAACCTATACAGTTACAAAACAGAAAATAGCTATTTGGTCTCGATTATTTATTAAATCCACTCTGAACAACTGCAAAATGATCAGTATTTTGTTATCTCTTTCATACTGTTTGTAACAAGAAAATAAAATTTATCTGTTTTTATTCATCATAAACCTTAGGTTCCCAGGCTATAAAACAAATGGCACTTGTTCAGTACCCGATATACAACATATACAGAGTACCCTGGCTTTGTTCCATGATCCAGCTACAGAGAACTGGGAGACAGTAAACTCTGATTGACAGAACCAAAACATACTTTGATGTCTTTCACTTTCTGCCAATGAAAAAAGCAGCAGGAGGATTAAATGATAGATACATAAGAAGAGTAACTTCATATGAAAATTATGTTAAGACTTTTTCTATTTTAACAAAACGATTAATAAGCAAGACACTTACTGTTGGATCACTACATGCGTCTCTTAAGTGAACATTATTTATAAATTCTATCCCCTTTTCCTTGCTCAAAAACCTGCATCTAAAAATGAAAATATTTAGTTTTATTAAAACCACATAAGAAGTAAAAATGTATTACATAACTTTGATAAATTTCCTACATAATTCAGAATGCTGGCTTTTAAAATCTAATGTTTAGTCAACATCTGTGATGTTATTGAAACATTTCTAGAAATATCTTAATCACTTAAGCAGTACTTATCTTTCTCACTTTTTTGGTGAAACAGAAAGCTGAAGAGTTGTTGGCCATGACAGCTCATGCCACAGGTTTAAAGAGGTAAAGACCAATTAAAACCAAACATTATGTTAAAATGCTGGTTCTTTTAGCCTTTTGCAATCAAAGCAGTCACTGGTAATACAGGTGCCTTACATGCTTTCTTTCATTATTTTCCAACCACTTAGCCACTGGGCAGAGCTCTTCCCTACCAGAAAATGTAGGGAATGCCACAACTCCTTGGCAATAGTTCTCCAGCTCCAGCAGTTACCTCTCCTTCGGGGACACAGACAGCAGCTGTGAGACTGCCACTGCCACTGACCTGCCAACAAACCCCCAAACAGGACTCTTAATGATCTGAGAGGATCTAAGCAAATCTGACATAGTTTAAGCAACCTAAACCAAAATCAAACCCAAACAAAGAGGAGTGAAATGTAGCAAGAAAACACATCTTAACCATTTGCTGCACCAAGCCAAAACCCTGGAATTGTATCTCTTTCGAGTGGCAGAGGATAATAATTAAAAGCTGCCTGTATTAAAAGCTCCCTATTAGAAAAGGGAACAGCTAATACATAAATACCAATCTCAAACTTCCAGAGAGCCTTTCACCACAAAAGAGAAATTTGGCAGCAAATGCATAAAAGACATTGATTTTATCAATGTTACATAAGTAACTGAGACTTTGTACTCGGACAGCTTCTGTCCACTTGTAAGAATTACTGAGTCATATACTATTCTTCCTTTCCTCAAAACATATTTAAGACAACACTGTCAGTCTTTCTAAAAAGTGCTTCTGGGTCTGGAGTCCTTCATCCTTTAAAATTACACAGAACTGTGTTTTGAATTCCATGCCACTGCTGACTTCTTCAGCTTTGTTTGCATTGTGACAGAAGCTTAGTCATTTTGTATCCTGGTATAAGTTACAAACATTGCCATGTATGTAGCTAATAAAATAACCATTAGAATGTAGCACTTGGATAATGAGAAAAAAAAAATCAGATAATTATTCACAAAACTACATAATTCTTTTTGCTGAGACACCAGTTAAGTCCAGACACAGAAATCTTCCCTTCCCTTTAATAATGCCTAGAAATAAGCCAACATAAAATTATTTTCATAAATTTAAACATTAAGCCATAATCAACCTTCTGAAACCTTTATTAGTATGCTCTGTCATTAAAATGCAACATACTGTAAATAAGACTCAGACATGCACCAAGAAAACAGTAAAAAATGCCTTACCCAGGAAACCATTTGGCATGTTGATCCCATGGATCTTCATTTTCCTTCCATTCTTGCAATCCTCCACCACAGTGAAAACACACAACATGATCACCATTACCTGAGGAAACACACAAGAATTTCTAGTAAGCATAACATTAAGTTTTCAAATAACATGTTACATTATTAAGAAATAAAATGTTTATTTTACTGATTCGCAATTTCAACTAAAAAGAACTCCGTTTTAACGGAGGACAACATACATGATTTAAACCAAATGTTCAGGAGAGAACTGAGCTTAAAAAAATACAAAATAAGAGTAGCATGAAGTTTTCCTGAATTTTATTTTAGTAAGTAATTATAGATAAAAAGCAAAAGCTAAAAATAATCTATTATTAACTCCATCCAATAGTAAACAAGCCCTGAAGATAGCCACAAAGAATTAGGGATGTTTATATGTCTTTTTGGTCCTTCATTTCCATGTTAAGTTCAACAGGCCCTACGCAGCAGTAGCATAACCAGCTGAGGAGAATTGCATTCTCTCTGTTCTAGCACTATGTCTACTATAATCCAAGACTGCACCAGAAACTGCTTAGATATTGTGTTTATTGAGATGAGAGGAGATATGGACAGTTTTCCTAGAAGGTTAAATTATTCTCAGGCCACGGGAAACAGTTTTCACAGAAGTCACCTGAACAGCCATGGGTGTTCTGATAAGCTGGTGCCCAGTTACTGCACCTTCGCAATACAGATCTCTCGGTACTTTTAGGAATTTAAGAAGAAATCAATAAAAACACTTCTGCTGGGTACAAATATTGTCTGTGTATAACCCAGACAGCAATATATCAAAGGTTATTTATGGCCACAGGTTGAACAAATGGAATCAGATTAAAAAGTTCTTCTGAGAGCTACTAAGAGAAGTCAATTAAGAAGAGAGTAAGAGATTACCCCTTTTCTTTGTGACCTCACACTTTGCACTCATACAGCACCTCTCAGTGAGGAATTTCAAAGGTCTTTAACGGCACTGTGCAATTCCATCTAACTGGGAAACCAATGCACAGAGACACTGGAGTCTTATCTAAGTCAAACACTACATATCAAAGAGTAAAAGCTCTTCCACTGGCATCAGTGTCTTCATAAAGCTTTTACAGCAGGCAGTAGTGGTATCTGCCAGTTCTGGGTGTCCACATGCCATAATAATGCAAACATATGTTAAAGTAAAATGGCACACAACCTGCACTGTCCTGTTCACAGGCCTCTGTGCAGACCACAGGCCCACTGCTCACACCTCAGGTCTCGAGGACAGCAGTTCATTTCTTAAAAAATACTAACTCCAATAATTGTCATTGTGAAAGATGTATTATGAGGGTTTTAGCAGGCAAAGAAAACACTTGGTTGTTTTACTGCTAGAAGTAAATTTATGACCTAGTTTATATTTTGCTATTAAACATACCTGATATAATTTTACAAAAGAAGTGTGAGAAGTAGTTTACAGAGTAACGGAATTCTGGCAAATCATTGCATATTTGAATTTTTTAAAATGCCCTTTTTTCCATAACAAGACATTTTCTCATATACAATTTCTTTGTAAAAGGTATTAGCCATTCTAAGGTCTGGCTTACCTACGCTGTAGAACCCAGCTTCTGCAAGTTGCTCCTTGTCAACAGGATATATCCAAGACAAAAATGTTTGTAAACGTCTTCCATAGTTTGCCATAGATGGATTCCTTGGGTGCTGTGCATTGTTCAGACCATTTATCCCAAATTCATCAGGAATAGATTCACTTGGAACATTTCCAACATCCCGGCCCAGGACAAAAAGGCATTTGGGAAAATGCCTCTTGTGTTCTGACCAAGCTCTGTCAGTGGGTTCCCAGTTCTTCAATTTTCCACCACAACAAAAACACGCCACTTGATCACCAACACCTGTATAATAAAATCCAGCATTAGCTAATTCCTGTGGTGTCAATTGGTCATTGAGGGGCCAGTTGTGAAAAGACTTTAATCTTGTTTCTTCACTGCACATAGCAGGGTTTCTAGGATACAAAGTATCTGACATATCCACAACCTGCCTAGTTCTCAAAAGGTAATCTGCCTCCACCTCAGGGTCATCCAGAGCACACAGGAGGGCTGAATTGCTGGAACCATTTTCAGTTCTGTACTGGTAGTTCTGGCCTACAGGATCCACATCATCTTCCAGAAAAGCAGAGTCAGTAATAAATTTGCAGTTTGGGGAAAGCTGTTTGTGTCTCTTAACTGCAGAATCCCCAGATGCCCATCCTTCAATAGTTGCATGGCAACTGAAGCACTTCACTTTGTCACCTTCTCCAGTGTAAACAAAGCCAGCTCGTGCCAGTGCTAACGCGGACACCGGACAGCCAAGGGGAAATCCAACAAACGTTCCCAGTCGACAGCGTTCCTGTGCCCATTCCTGGCCACAGTCAGTGTCTGGAGTGGCACTGTCCGAATTATGTGGGACATTACACGTCATCTCTGCATTTGCAGAGCTCTCCTTTAGGTTTCCTAAACAAAGAATATCTGTTTTAGTTTCACAGACAGAAGGACAGATCACACCCATACACAAACTGGAAACTGGCTAAATTCAACTACCACCCTTCATGTATTAAAATGACTCTTCCTCTTCCCTCCCATCTCACCCATTACCTGCCACACAGAGGCAAACATCATAACACTAAAACCAAAATAATTTAAAAAATATGTAAAGAAAGGCAGAGAGATCAAGATGTTTGACAGGCCTATAAACATCTACCTGGAAAACACACCGGTTTATAGCTTTAGAAGCTATAGAACACAAATATTTAACAAAACTTCTGAATAAAACCCTGCCAAAAGTCTTCTGAACCTGAAATGCAAAGTTACTCGATTTAAAATACAGGTCCAAGCCAGACCATATTTGCAAGATTTTAGAGCCCATTTCTCAAACACAACTACCTATTATCCCCATATGAAGGCCATGACCCCCACCCCGTTCATTACAGGCAGGTAGCAACTGGTAAAATCATCATTAAAAAAACAAACAAAAAACCAACCAAACAAAACCTTTTGTACTTTTGCTATATTGTAAAGACATACCTCAATTTACCTTTGAGCAAAATATCTGTGAAATAAACTATTAGGTGTTTCAGTAGGGCATTTTAACAAAGAGCTGTGCACTGCTTTCAACATCAGTGTCTTGGGACTGCCCAGCACTAGTGTTCATGCCCAGCACATTGCTTCCACTTTTCCATGCCCTACCTACACTCTTTTACCAAAAATTCCCGTGCCTCTGCCATCAGCTCAGATTTTCCTCCCTTCCCTTCCTGAAGGACTGCCATTCTGCTTATGACTTGTTGCACATTCCTATTCCTCCCTACCACTTTTCCAGGGTGAGTATCAACTGCTAGTCCTGCCCATGTCCTTTCTGCAGAAGTCTAAGAGGGCTCAGACAAGCCCCATCTCTCTCAAGGACGAAAGGAATCAACTTGGCTACAGCAGGTCCTGTGCAAGAACCACAAACTGACACAGTCATTGCCTTCATCCCAGTATGGATGAAATCAGAGCACAGTAAAACTTCACCCCTTGTCCAGACAAGTGCAGTGACATTATTGACTTAGAAAGTCTTGGCTATTGCTCATGCACATCTCAAAGTGGTAAATTAAATTATTGTGAGACTACCCAAATCAAATTCTTAGCACAAAGCAGTAATAATTCAGCAATTAGCAAAAAGGAAGAACGGAATATGTATTTATTTGAACAAGTGTCCTTCTCCATTTTCCACATGAATCCTGAAATACATCTATTTCCAGTCCTCATGTAAGTTAGGCCAGCAGGTAAAAATTTAGCTTCCTCAATGCCTGCATTAATATTGATTATACTTTCTGTGAGGTCAATGCAGATGTTATAATCATAATAATTGCTTATACAAAACCAGATTTAGTTTCTACAGGAAGGACAAAACCATTTTTAGAGTTCAGAAGGGAGAGGGGAAAATTAAAATGCCTGTGCATTGCAGGATTGCTGCATCCTCTGCCAAAATGACAAAGATAATTAACATATAAGCAGGTGGAGAAAACGTGACGTTGGAGACCCAGCATGAGTGTTTCATGTAATCACAAGACTTCCCAGCACCAGCTTTAATTCCTTCTGTATGTCAGCTCATGACTAATGTAGTGACACTAGAAATTATACTGCAGCTTTCTGGTTTAGCTTAGCAAATTCAAAAATAGCCTCTAAATAAATTACATTGACTGACCTACAAATCTGACCTATATGCTAGTTTTGACTTTGAAGGGTAAAAAAACCAAAACAAGTAATTACATGTAGTAATATGTAAGCTGTCACAAAACATTTATTTTTATATATACATATACTGAAAACAAGTGGATTTTCATAACAGAAGTTTAAAAGTTCATGTTTACTTCCTTTTAAAATTGTATTTTAAAGCCTCTAGAACCATGTCTGTAAAGATCTCAAGTGACCTTATGCATCTATCATCACTACTACACCGCATTCATAACAGAACTGGTATTACTTACAGTTAGCTGCATACTACTTTTCTTATCTGATGCCTGAAAGACTTTCTAAAAGAACACAAAGCCCACCTCACATCCTTCAGAGATTCCTCAAACTGTCCATTGACAAAACCAAACCAAATGCATATGCTTTCACTGTATGACTGGCAGTGTCTTCATTTCTATTTTGTTCATAGAGAAATTAGTTCAGAATCAGTGAAAAAAACTCATCCTATTTAAATTTTTGCATATTAACTTTTCTGGTTTGTATTTACTTTAAAATCAGAATAAGGTCTCTATATCCCTCTTTGATAACTGTAGCAAATAATAGATGATCTACTCAGTCAGTCTCTGTAATTTGCCCTCCCTGTCCTTGGTGAAATCAGAGGTAAAGACAACGGTCAAGTCTGACAGCTCAAGAATTTACTGAAGACAAAAAGATCACCCTTGGTTTGTGCTTTTTCTGTTCCTTATGTTGTATTCCATGATCACATATTACAATCATGACTATAATATATGAAGTTAGGAAACAGTTATGACAGAATTATTTATGCCCCCACTTCTCACAAACTACCTATATGTTCTGCTGTAAGTACCACTTATCTGCTCCCATATCAGAACTCATCTTAGAATCTCCCATTCTTAAAGCAAAAATAAGTCTGACACAATAGTAACATATGCATAAAGAATTATATATATATATATATGAACTTCCTTATAACATGAATGCAGTACTTACAGGAAGTAACTTTTTTTTCATAAGACAAAGAAGATATTTTACCAAAGCCATTTGAACAAATATTGTCTCTTATGTAAGTCCCAGATTCTCCAGCGCCCTCTGTCAGGGATGATCTTCAAACCATATTTATGTCTATGCTGCATGAGCAAGCCTGAGTCTTGTAGTCCTTTTCTGGATTCTTTCACTAAAGCTCTATCCCTCCAACATCAAAGAAACCTTATAATGGTGTTGTTTTGTTTCGTTTTTTTTAAATAAGCTGAAATGCTTATTAATATGTATTTATTAATTATTTTTGCATTAAATGTTTAATGCAAAATGTTTATTTCATGCAATGGGCAAGCATCTACTTTTTAGATAATTTCATTCCAAGGACCCCACCCTATACACAACGCATTCATCACTAAGAACACTGAGATTATCAGCTTTATTCTTTCAGTTTGTTCTAGAGTGATATGAATACTACAATACTTCTCTTAACACAGTGAATAAAAAAAAAAAATGCACTCAACATGGCAATAACCTCAGACAGGTATTACCCGCAGAAGAAAAATGACTGAAGGTAAATTTTTGAATAGTTTATGGCTAAGAAAAATAATTTCACAAAAATCAATGACCTAAGACAGGTATAAAAGACTTTATAATACATACCAGCAGCAAACCTGAGTTCAGAGTATACTTTATGTATGCAGAGGTTAATTAAGCCTTTCTGCATAGGTTTTAATTAAGCACATGTGAATCAAAAGTAGAACATCCAGAAATGTTAAAGATCATCTTCACTTATAAAACCCAGCCATTTTAACTATTATTGAAGCATTAAATATTTCCTTATACAGTGAGTAAACAAAATCTATTTTAGCCTGAAAGGCTTCCAGAAGCTGAGCCACGTTTAATCCTACTTTTAAAGATCTGAAGGCAATTTGTCACAGGACACCACCCATTTCCAAGCCAAAGTACCCATTTAGATGGTCCATTGATTATGTTTCAGCAGAAGAGATAAAGACAAAAATTTATAGAAAAAATGTTAACTTATTCAAAATGCAAAATTGTATACTGTGGTTCTGCAAAAAGCCCCATGCTTAATTCAGCTTAAAAAATATTAACAGGTAGGATTTCATGCAAAAATACGACATTATCATATTACCTAGATCTGAAATACTTCGAAGGAAAAGTACAGAACCCACTGTCCCTTTCAAGTATATTTTAATAGATATTGTTATTTCTAGCCCTAACCCTAAAAGAGATTGGCATTTTAAGGAGTTATTTTTAACTCTTCCACATGACAAGCATGGCAGTAACCCCCAAATAAGAAATCTACTCGCACAGCCTCATGTTCCTGACCAAAGGGTACATAAACATGGAGCTTCTACCCCTTGCCTTGCTGACTGTAAGAGCAATGTTAGTGTTTATTGTTGACTGAATTTTGAAATGTGAGTAGTGCACCGAGTAAATATCAAACAGAACATACTGTACCGTCTGACACACAGATTATGCACATGTCACTTCAATGAACTTCAGTTTCTCCCTGCTCAGCTGCAACTAGATCAAGGAAGGTGCGTGCTGCTAACTGGAAGTGTACTTATAAGGATTAAAACCACCAGAAACATAGGATTTATTTGAACAGTCTTTAGAAATTTTAGCATATTTACATCTAATTATCAATAGCAATTTTTAAAAAAATTCTGCCTAGAGATTTTTTTACTTTATTTTAGAAAGAGGAGGTGTGTCTACAGAATGCCTCTTGATTCAGTGCCAAAGGTTACATAACCCATCAGCTCAGCTTCATCTGTCTGTTCTTCAGACAGGTCCTACTTAGCCTCCCACCGGGGTCAGTCATCCCAGGAAGTCAGTCAGCTGCTCAAGGTTACAGTAAGCTATTATATCCTCCTCATTTTTTACTTTAGTCACAAAGACTCTCACGGTCTCCCCGTCTTTGAAAACTACATTACCAGGCCAACAGAAACATACCATTCTGAGAATTATTTTCACATTGTATTTTTCTTCATGAAGAAGTAATATGGGTATGGAATAGAGCAATAAACAAGAAAAATGGATTCATGGCAAGGTTCTCCGTAGATAAGAGTGGGACAAATTTGCATCTGCTAAGGGCAGACAAAAAAAAGAATTGTTTTTGTGAATTTGCAAATTAAATGTCTTCAGAAGAACTGCAGCTGTATGTGGGAGAATGAAAGATTAAATATCAGCCACTATAGGAAAAACTGGCATGCTGTAGCCTAAGTAAGTTACTGCTCCTTTGGCTAAGGAACAAAAAAAATTACCCAGTCAACAGAGGGTAGTAAGGAGAACAGCCAACAGTAAAAAATGCCCATCAAAACTTGCAGTGCCCTGAATATGAGCTGTGCTTCACATTTAGTGCTACATCCTTTTACAAATCCTTTAAACTTAGAGTTAAAGAAAAATACAGGAAAACAGGGCTTGTTTCATCAGGGAGATATAATGATATGGTGCTTCAGCTACAGCATGATTAATGCCACAGCAAAACTGCTGAGCCTCCTGGATTCCAAAGCCAAGTTGCAAAAGCACCCAAGCTCAGGGAGCCTGGCGGCTCCTGCCTCGCCCCTGCCAAGGGTGTTCCCTGCCCCAGCCAGGGCTCCTGCCCAGCCAGCTGAGCTCATGGCACAGTCACTCCACTGCAGCCTGGGGCAGGAACAGCATCCTGATATTTTCTGGTGTCACTGGCATGAATGTTTTGCTATTAAAGAATGAGAAGAATGTGGATATATATTTTACATATGTGTATATATATATGTATTTAGACAAACATCATCTTGTAACCTTGGAAATCTGTCTTGAATTATCCTCTGTATTTTAATCTTAAATTCGAATTGGGGATTAATTCTAATTATAATATTGTACCAAAAATGAAAGTTGCAAATGTTGAAAACACTGTGCTTGCCTTTCTATTTAAAAAGAAGCTCTCCAAAACGCAGAAGGAGAAAGACAATGATCTGCAAGATAGGCGTAGCTTCATTTCACATTTTTTATCATAGGAGTGACACTCCATTCAAGCTTTGCAGCATGCCTTCTTCAGTCTTAACAGCCTTTTAATCTTCACACACAGTTACTTTTTTCATGTTCATGAATCTTGCTATTTCTAGAGCCTGACTTTCAATCACTATGTTCAGAATATTTTGGATTAGAACTCCATGAAAAAGACCACATGCTATGAAAAATAAAAAGCAGCAAAAGATTGTACACTGTTAGTTGTTGAAACAAAAAAATACAAAAGGTACTTACAATAGTTGTCCCTAAGAAATTAGTATCCAATCAGACCAAGTATAGCAATAGATTAATCAAAGCAGATACTGGTTTCATTCCTATTTTCCAACAATCTTTAGAACAAATTCCAGTATTTACATTCCTGTTGATAGAAAAAAACCAGAGGTTAAAAAACTTCTTTTTCACATAACCTTCAGCACTGTTTCTGAAGGCACAACTTCAAAACTATGACCAAAAAAACATTTTAAAATTCTCTTTCGGTCAAGAAATCCAAATCAAAATATATTCTTAAACTGAAAGAGTCTGAGATCAGGGAAAGTCTGAGATGTAGATGTTTTACTAAAACTAGCAAGGCACATAAATTGGAGATACTCCAGAAAATCCAAAGAAAACAAAACAAAATCCTGGAATTAAAAACTAGAGGGCAGCAAAAAGGAGAAAGACTGTAACAGTAGACAGAATAAAATCCCATGATCCAGACTTCTCTCCTAGGAAATTCTGTATCTGATTATAAGTTGGATTTTCTGGAACTCCTCAGCTCCCTAATGCTCTCTCATCCACCCTGGCAGGACAGCAACAGACACAGAAGCCCTATCACAGGTACACACTGCAATGAAATCCATTTTCATACTTCTGAAAATCAAGATATGATCACATATTTTTTTTTTACTTTTCTGATAACAAACTCAAGTCTGCCTCATATCAGTGGAAGCAGTCAAAAAATACCACAAACAACCAACCACCCTCATCAGAGTTCTTTCACTTTTGCTGTTGGTTAAAAAGGGCAAGGTCAGAGGACGAGCAGAACAATCATTAACTTGTTCCTTTGCCCTTCTTGGCCAACGCCGTGGGTGCCAAGCTTTCTACGGAAGGAAGTAGTTGGGGGTTCTTTAAAGGACTTCAAAGAAAACTGCAAAGCAATCAAGCAGATAGCAAAATGAAGCAACTAAGAAAACGAAAAATATCCAAATAAAAGCTTAATCAACTAATCAATTACATGAAAACTTGCTTTCTTAGAGAGAATACTTCACTGTTATCTTCTCTGTTATGCGGTGATTTACTTCAGGATAAACAATGAGAACATTAAGTTAATATATTTCCTACTGCTCTTCAAAAAGGTATTAAATTTAAAAAGAAGTATTTGACAAAAAAGTGATTTTCATACAGTCGGTTACTTTCCCTTCCAAATCGGCCTATTCTAAGATATTGTTGTTTCAAACTGTTCATTGAAGAAACAGCATCCTCCCAGTTAGCTACATGAACTATAGCAATGAAAACAGCCATGTAAGATTGTAGCAGTGAAGGAGTCATGAAAACAGTGCTGCAAACATGTTTGTATTGTAGCAGATGCAGATTAATAACAGTTTAACAAGACAGACATTACCCAGACTGAAATGAGTACTTACAACCATTTAGAGGGCTTCTAGCAGGAAGACAGGAGCATCAGACAGTAGTACAGAAGCAGAAACAAACTTAAAGAGAAATATATAAGCGTAAAAGCATAGTCACTGTGCAATAGAGAACTGCCTGAAGTTTCAATTACAGCTAAAAAAAATATTACCTGATTGAACTTCTCCCTGCAGAATTCTTAAGAACTACTGCGATCTTAACAAAGCAAAACTGCACAAAACCGCATTTTTATTAACAAGAAGCAGAAAGCAAATTCTAGAAAGTCTGATGGGTCTAATAAAAGAAAAATACTAATAGAGCGGGCACGGCTCGGTTCGGGGCGGCCCCGGGCGGCGGCGGTGCCCGTCCCCATGGCAACGCCCCGCCGCGGGACCACCCCGCCGGGTCCGTGAGCGGCCGGGGGGACAGCGGCGGCCCCGCCGGCTCTCGGCACTCCCGGGGCACCGCCGTGAGGGCGGCGCGGGGGCACCGAGCCCCCTGCCCCGGGCGGGGACCCCGCCGAGCCGCGCGGGGCAGCGAGAGCCGCCAGCGCGGGCAGCCGTGCAGCCCGACCCGCCCCGGGGTCCCGCCCGCTGCTCCCGCTCCCACCGCTGCCCCGGGCGCTGCCGGGCGCGGCAGCGCTCCCCTGACAACTCACCGGGCGCGTCCCGTCCCGCTCGACGCGGCCCCGGCGCGGGAGACGCTCGCGGTACCGCACGCTGAGAAGATGGCGGCTCCCGGCAGCCTCAGCGCCTCGCGGGCGGGAGCGGCGCCCCCTGCCGGGCCGGTGGGGACGCGGCGGGGCGGCTCCGGCCGGCGGAGGGCGGCGCGTGGCGGCGGCGGCGGGAACTGCAGGGCGGGAGCCCTTAAACCCCTCAGCCCACACAGCCCCCTCAGCCCCCTGAGCCCACTCAAACCCCTCAGCCCACTCAACTCCCTCAGCCCACTCAAACCCCTCAGTCCACTCAAACACCTCAGCCTCCTCAGCCCACTCAAACCCCTCAGACCACTCAAACCTCTCAGCCCCCTCAGCTCACTCAAACCCTTGAGCCCACTCAAACCTCTCAGCCCCCTCAGCCCACTCAAACCCCTCAGCCCCCTCAGCCCCCTCAGCCTCTCGCCTCAGCTCCTCTCGTGTCTCCGTCCCCTCAGTGCCCCGGCTCCGCGCCGCCCTCCCCTCCCCTCAGCATCTCCGGCAGCCCCTTCATGTCTCACCATCTTCTCCAGACGGTTTCTGCTCACCCCAGCGTCCTCACCTTGCTCTCACATCTTGTCCCCGCACAATTACAGCTTGTTACGACTTAGATTTGAATTTTTTTTTACTAGAATTTTCCAAATCAAACAGAAAACTCAGGTTATTTTCTTTCATAGTTGTAGCCAAAATCATCTGCCAATTATGGCTAAGACTAAGATGGTCTTGAGCATTAAAATATTGCATTAATTTTCTCATTTTTTAGAAGCTCAAGTGCCCTCGTGGTTGACCCAACACATTTTAACATAGCCAGGATACTTGGCTGTATGTAGGGGACCTGCTCCCTGCTATCCTCAAGAAAACTCAGCTACTTGGAGTAACGCCCTCAAACTTTTTTGGTTTTTCCATTGTGCATATAAATAGTAGTGACTTATATTTCTCAGATCATGTGCCTCCAAAGACTTGTGGAAGATAGTCTGGGACAATTTCAGGAGATGCAGTGCAATTATACGATGTATCAGAACGTTTGCAGATTCCAGGACTTAGACTGAGAACCCTTTTGAATAAGGATTGTTTCTCACTTTGCTGTCCAGTACTTACTAAAACCCCAGTTTGATTCAAAAAAGAATGACCCACAACCCAGTACTAATATTTATTTATGCATCATATTGGTGATGCAGAGCCTATAAGAAACAAACAGCTCTATTGCAATAGTGAGTCACATCAATCTAAACTCATTTCACATCAGTCCAAAGCCAGATCATTTATTTAAGAATTTTTTACCATAATAAAATACAGTAAGAGGTAACACAGCAATGTGAACATGAATATTTAATCTTCTAATTCCTTGTCATACCACATTATTAATACATTCATTAGCAATGATTTTCACAAAGGCCCTTACTCTGTTGAGGTTTTGATACTTTTCCAAATGAAGCAGATTGTTTTTAGAGGTCACAAGGTGTTTTTGCAGTGACCCACTTTCAGGTTTTGATGTCTAAATCAAAAAGTTTGGTAAAAGTTTAAATAAAAAAGCTCTTCTATATATAGAATAACTAGAAAATAAGAAAACATAATGAAAAAGAAAAACATCAGCAATAAGGACAAAAATACTCATAAAATCTTTATTTTCTTACCAAGCTATTTCTTGGTTTTCTGTTGAGTTTAACCAACTTAAAGTGCAGTTTGAATAAAGTTCTGAATGAGTCAGTGGAACTGGAAGCGAAAGAGTACATTTGTACTACAAAGCCAACATGAAGCCTTCTGTGACCCAAAACCATTAAAACTAATTGTATTACTTCAAAGTAGTTTTGATTGTCAACAGAATTGTACAACAGTGATACCTGAGCTACAGAAAGTAACTAAACTTGCAAGAAAATTTTAAGCAATATCTTTGTCAACACTAAGTGGATGTAAACAAGTGTTGCATTTGTTGTATTCCCTCTTTCATTTGAAATGGAATGAACAAAGTTGTACCTAAAATTTGTCGAGTATTTTGCACTAAAACAAACAAAAACATCAGTTTACTGACTTCATATGGATGTAGTCTCTCTGAGCTTCTTTGTCTGCTTTTTTTGTGGACGAGCTTGCAGCCACTACATTATGGGCCTTAACTGACCGCAGAGCAGCTCCATACTTTGAGTATCTTTGTCTTAGTCTTGTATTTTAGTCTGAGTTAAATTGAGAAACAAACAAAGAAAGAAAAGAACTGAAATGTAGAAGTGTATACATCCATGTGCACAATGGGGTTGCTGTAGTTATGCCTCCCTGCATTATGTATGTGAGGTATCTATTGTTATTTATGCAATGAATAAGTAAAGAAACCAGCCAGTTATCTTGGAAAGTCAATGCTCTATAGCACACATGGTGGCACTTCACATACACACTGTTCTCCCAAGCCTGGTACTGCACAGCATTTCACACAAAATTAATTTCTTCTACTCGGCAAAGTAACTTTCTGTACATATCATGACAAAGGGTTGATTTAAACTGCTGTTCTTCATTAAAAATGTCATTTAAAAAAAGTAAGCACAGGCTGGCTCAGGAATCTGAAGTGTCTGGGAACAGTGGTTTTGGCTGCAGCTCACTTGAAAAGACACTTTTGCTTAATGAAGGGGCAATACTTGGAGGCATAACGGGGAGCTGCCAACCACTGCTGATGTCTGACTAAGCAAAGTCCAGTAGGTGGATTTGGAGGGATTTTCTGCACGAGGTTTGGGTTTGGTTTGGGTTTTGTTTGGTTGGTTTTTTTGATTTCTGTGAAACATGAACATCTCCTAGCTTGGACAATTGCCAAATGTTTCAGGTTATTTCATGCAAAAATGATCTTTTAACATCCTTCTATGGGAGGAGTTGGTAACATTTTTGAGATTACCTTAATGTGCACCATACTAAAATTTCTATTACGATTAGATTTCTTTTAAAATAAATTACTACTTCAAATATTTATATGCATACTTTGGAGTAATGTGGGGAATTGCCTCCTGAGATCCTTTCCATTAAAAAATATAACAAATAATAAAAATTCAAAAAAATCAGATCATACAAAAAGTATAATCTGTTTGAAACTTTCTTTACACAATTGTGTTAAAATTTCAATCTGTTCTGACCTGTTTGAGTCAGATAAATATAAACTGGATTTAGCACACAATTCTTTGACACAAACTGTTTAGTCAATAATGGGTCATGAGTCACAAAGGTTCATATGGGAAACTCATATGTGGTTTGTTGACATATTCCCTAAGAAATTAATGTAATTTATTTCCTACTCATCTTATTGACTAATTAATTGAACCATTAGTATCAGGTTAATGAATAGAGTGAAAAAAGTTATGCAATCCACAGCTGGAATTTCAGAGGTGCAGCAGAGAAAGAAAATCAAATATGGAAAAATGTCAAGACAGTGCCTTGATTAGGAACATTTTCTCATGAATATGACAATAGAAAATCAAATAACTGATAAGTAACAGATGTCTGAAAGCTCTCTTTTCCCTTGAATTACATCCAATGTTCTTGCTACTGTTGGAAGCAGAGATGCAGTCATTTGGTAGGAAAACCATGCATTTGTATGCTGGTCCACAGAAAATCAAATCTGATTCTCTCTTCCAAAACAGTATGACACCCTTTCCCTTTATCCACAGCACTTACAGAACATTCTTTCTTTCCTTTTGTTGCAAGCAGATGATAGACAACATTCTCATTACATTTTCATGAAGGTAGTGGAAAAGTCTCAAGGGAAGTTTGAGATAAATAGAGGTATCATTATGGTACAGAAAAAGGAAAAGTTGAAAACACATGATGAGCCTTTTCAATTTCAGCAATGAAATCCTGTGCAGGACAAATGTTCCTACAACTCCCAGATCAATTGCTGATCAGACAATGCAATAAAATGCCTTCTCATTAAAACTAAAACCATCAAATAATGGCAGCAGTACTGTGGAAAAGTTAGCATTTAAGCACGGAAAAAAAAATTGATGTCTTAGTATGCTGCTCACTGAAACTACTAAGTTCACTGCATGTGGTGTCAAATCAGGGAAAGCAATGTTTACTTTCTTTCACAATTCACTGAGCAGGCGAGCAAAGATAAATTCCAAATGAAGAAGAAAATGGTAAACATGCAACTAGTGATTTATTTTGGTTCTGTTTGAACTGATTAATGCAAGAAATAATTATCTAGAGCTGGGACTTTGGACTCAGCAAGCATGTGGCATATGACCACATACATGGTTTTCTATTCATAATTCCTTCATGCTGGAATATCAGTGCTGGCACACAGATACTGTGTAAGTCTGATATAACAGGTAGAAAAAAGACAAGTTCAAGGCAATGTTTCCCTATTCCCTGCATGCTTCCACATGTTATACCCTGACAGGAGAAAAGAGGCAGAGAGGAGCAAAGAAGAATGCTGTGGTTAACAAACATCGTTTTTAACTGATCACTTTGGTCATTCATTTTCCTCATGTCCTACTGATGATGTCTGAGAATTTTTATATATGGGGGAAACTCAACATGACCATCCAAATCTTAGCTGAGCAAACTTTTCTGTAGTTCTTAAATGCTTTATATTGATGCTTAAGTAGAAGCTTAAAAAAGATATTCTTCACATGTCAAAGGCAGGTGTATTCAAGTGTCTTCTGACTTTGGACTCACTCAGAGCCGAACTACTAGGAAGAGATGCAGAAGCAGAATACAGAACAGTGGACAAAGTGCCCCAGACTGCAGGCTGGGATCAAGAATGAGGAATCAGGACTGAGAGTTTCAGAAATAGCTTCTTTGACTGCTAACAGTCTGCCAAGGTTAGGTAGCTGTTCAGGATTTCTCTTACATCATTATCATTAGCCACAGACACACTTTAACACACATGGTATCTGGGGTACACAACCCAAACAAGGGTGTGGACTGTGTTGGTAAGAGTCTGACTTACCAAATTCAGGTTGTACCTTCAAACCTTTATATTCTCTCAATGCACTAATAAATACTCCCACCTCTCACAATAAACCAGCACGAGGCACCTATGCCATGGGACAAGGGCCTCCCCCACTGCACTAACAGCCACACCAATAGCTCTGGTAGGTCCTGTCCACCCACTGATAAGTGGTGACTGTAAACTTAGGCTTCCTACACTTCCTGCATCACCAGCACCCAGCCAACCCTGCTCAGAGGCTCCAGCCATGTGGAGTTTCACTGCACACATGCAGAGGAGAGGGACAGGAGGACAAACTGTAAGCACTTGCTGCAGAGCTGCTGGGACACCAGTGTGGGCTGCCTGACTCTCCCAGCGCTGGAGAGATGCTGCCAGGGAGCTGCTGCAACAGACCCTTTGTGTGCATGACTACAGGCCAATTATGGGCTGAAGTTGCCGGATGGATTTTGTCAGCAGAGTGCATTAAGTCATCCCATTTTCTGTGGGATGTGTGTCATCCAAGAGGTGTAACAATACAGATCCCTCCTGAAGAATATCCAGCTATTAGATCAGCGAGTGAGTGATGAGCTGTGAGCTGCTTTACAAGTTGTACTCTGCCTTACTGCATTAGTGGGCTGAGGAAGCACTGCAAGACTCTAAATTGCACTGCAGTGGTACTGTCACTGCTCAGCTTGCAAAACATGCAAATTTCCTAGGATTTTTTCATATTTTCACACAACATACTGTTATCATGAAATCCCAATAACTGACCTTGATAAGGCCGTTTCTAGGAAGGTGTATGTACTGGAAGACAAAATGTTTAATTAATTTATTAGTTTTCTACTGTGCTGTCATTCTTCAGAGCAAACAAACAGGAATTGTCCATGCAATGGTTCCAGCACAGGCTGGGAGTAAAACCCATTAGAATAGCTTGTCTCCATCCTTCAAACAAATCCCAGTAGTGTTTCACAGATCTCCACTTCTGCACTAACATTTTGCCGTTTGGTGAGACCGTGATTAGAGAAATAATAATCCTTTTTCCTGTATTTGTAGGTTCTCCATTGTTCAAAGCTTTTGCTGAAACAGAGGTATTGGGGGTCTTTTTGGCTTTCCTTGTCAAGGCTAATTAGGAAAAAACCAAACAAGACTCTTCAGAGCTATACACTAATCAGAGAGAAATACACATGGAAGGAGTGAAACATATTGTGAAGCAAATAATTGATCTGCTGCCTATGAAGTGCTGTTCCAATCACATTACTCCAGGCATTGCTCCCAGCACCGTTTTTAACAAACAAAGCCCCTTCTTCACAGGCATCATGTGGAAGAGTTTAATTAGTCTGTCTGCCTTTCATTTTTCACCAGGTTGCATGAACATACACAGAACCAACAACTTAAGTCTTGACTAGAAGACTTCCAGGTCAACAGGGTTTGGAAATGGAACCTAAATCTGCAGTTGGCTCTTGCCTGTGTTGGCAAATGGATGAGAAAGGCAAACAACAACAACTCTGACTGAAACAACCCTGCTTTCTGCGAGCTGAAAACAAGCAAACCTTTCCCAAACAGTGTGTTCCTCCACATCCACTGATCTTAACTAAATCTGAGACATTTTATAGCTCAGGATGATGAAGTGACACTGAGTTTAGCTCTGGAAAAAAACCCAAAGTGGTAAGATGAGTTTGACAATCACTGTCTGAGAATGTTTCTCTTTTCAGTTGCCCAGAGGAATGGAAACAGCTGGTACCAGCTAATGTTTAGGATTCTTACTTGCCTAAACAGCATTTACCAAATGGAAATCATCTAGAAAATGTGGAAGCATGCCTCCTCTGTATTATTTTTCTTCTGTGTGAGAATTTTGGAAATATCCCCAGAAAAAGAACAGGAGCAATTGCCAAACAATGACTGATTAAAAAAAAAAAAAAATTGGGAATTTAGGACAATTAATTCTTACATGGACATGATAAGCCAAATAATAAAGGACATTTTATTCCAAACAGTCATTCTTAAATGTCTGTGTCTGGAAAGTAAAGCAAAACACTCAGTTGTTAAAGTTGTGTCTTGTCATATGAATCCATGGAGTGGGTTAATATAGAGGAAATGAGCTGTTAGATGTTTTATCTCTTCTGCTTTTTTATATTTCCAGCTCTCCTAATGGGTATCTGTAGTATTTATTTAGAAAACCAAGAATAAATACATTTTTATAAGTTTAAATTACCACTGATACTTTTCTAGCTATGTATTTGCTGGATAATGTATTACACCCTTGAAAACCTTGTATTTGCCATTAAGCTAAATAACTTCCTGCTGCTATCCAGCTGTTACCATAGTGGTGACATAGGCATTTTCTTTAATGTAGTTGGGACAAAACCTTCAGAGAACTTCTTTATTCAGGCAGGAAGCACAGTAGGTGGTTTGAGACTATGGTGTGACATATCCTGCTTTTGCAGTCATCATCATTTTTCCCTCTTTTCAAAATTTTATTTTATCCCACTATTTAGAAAGGTAAAAATCAACCTGTATAAATAACAGAAGGAAACATAAAGCTGTCCTAGCTTTTAACAAGGCTCTCTGACTCATTTATACGAATTTTAAGATGCCCACAACGCTTTTTCTAGCACACAAAAGCCTCATGAAAAGATGGATAATTAACTATAAAGGCTGTTTTATAGAACTAAAATACAGATCTTATTTTTTAACCTAGGTATTCCTCAAAATTCAGCTAACATCAGTGGTAATGAGAAAGATGTTTCACTACCTGAAGATGTCCACCACAAAAGCAAGGATAAGTCAAAAGTAATTATGACTTTATAGCCTTGAATAAAAACTACTCTGTGTCAATAATATATTAATCTGAAGAGGAATTGGTACATACTTATTTTCAAAATATTTTGCTTTGCCTGCGTTACTTCATTAAAATGTGTGTCCCTATGTTTTAGAGACATATATGTATATACCATGTATATGTATATACTATGCATCTTAATTAAGTAGAATGGATTTGCTGAAATTCTACACACTTTCTTCTCAGGGCTATTTTGTGAGTGGAAAACCACTTCTACACCAAGTGCTTGAAAACTGTTCATTTTGATTAAATGTGGAGAACAGAGTAAAAAGCAGAGAAAGCACAGCAGTGCTGGCACTGCCATAGACACAGGTGCACTGAGGTCTCAGCTTTTGATTTTATTTAAAATTTTCCATTTTCTTCTGTTTCATCGCATTCGCCTCATCTTTTATTTATTTTTATTTATAATTCTCCATTTTCTGAAGTTTCATTGTATTTCTGTAATGATTTACACTTCAGTAGAGGTGGAGTCATGTAGGAGACTGAGAAAGCAGTGAAAAAAAAGTCCTGATAGGCAAAAGGAACGTCTGGAAAGACTGAAAACATGTGCTGCCTGACTACATGGAATGTTTTTAACTCTTATATCCTGATTAGCAACTGTAGGGAACACAGAACAACCCGGGGAGACTTAACAGAGATCACAGAATCAACAGGGTTGGAAAAGACCTCTGAGATCATCAGGGTTTGATCTATCACCACTTTGTCAACTAATGATGCTCAGATGAGCAACACGTAATAAAACAGGCACATCCATTAGGGACAACTGGAAGACAACATCCATACAGTTGGTTTGCCCCAAGCTTTTATATCCAGGGAGAGAGA
>NW_020897734.1:705971-850123 GCF_003984885.1 Neopelma chrysocephalum
TCCGGGCCCTTGGCGCCTCTCGGGGAAGATGGCGGCGCTGCTCCCGGGAGAGTGGATAAAGAACTGGGAGAAAGGCGGCAAGAGCGAGTTGTGAGTGCGGGGCCCGGCCGCGGGGCGGGATGGGGCGCTGCGGCCTGCGGGAGCGGGGCGGGGAGGGCGGGGGGCGGCGGGGAGGACGGCGGCCGGGGCTGCGTCCTTGCTGCCGGGCTGGGGGTCGAAGCCGCGGTCGGACGGAGGGCCCGGGCCTCCGCCCCGGCCGGTGCTGCCGCCCGCCCCGACGCTCGGCCCCCGCAGCTGGGCCCGGCGTCCCGAGCGCCCCCTTCCAGCCTTCGGGCCCGGCTCGTCGGGGGTCGGGCTCCTCTTCAGCCGCCCCCCGCGGTAATTCGGACCGTGGCGCATTCCCGCTCCGCTGGCTCCACGGGGCTGACCGTTCTGGTAGAGGCCTCGGCCCCCGTTCCCACCTTTCTGCCGGTTCGAGGGGACTGGCGCTGTATTTTTTGACCCAGGCGAGGCAGATCAGCCAGTCACGCCTGTTCTATCCCACAAAGTAACCTTTGTGCACCGAGGGGCCCGGGTGCAGCCTCCCAGACCAACCCAGGTGTGCTGGGAGCTTTCCGTTCAGGGCCTTGTGTGTGTCTGTTTTAAGCCATCTTGGCAAGTTAACTGACTGCTGTGTGCTGCGTTCCAGGAGTGCATCTCTTCAGGGGTAATTCACCACTTTGGCCATTTCACGTTACTCTATTAGCTTTCAGCGGTACTCTGTGTACTAACTATGTTTTTTAAATGCTCTTCTTTCTTCCATGCTCTTCTGTTTTTGTTGTAACTGAAAACCCCTACAGATGTAAATAACCGGTGTTTGGGGGATCGCTTTGAGAAACGCTTCTTGAGAGTCGCTCTTTTTGTTATTTTCTTTTGTTCATCTTTCTTAAAAGGGTGTGCAGCTTTGGTAAGGATCTTCCTTGTGCACGAAGGAAAAGGTAGTGGGTTAGAGAATAGAGAATGTAGAGGCTTCCCTGCACAAAATACTGTTCTTTCCAGGTCCTCCATTTTGTAGTGAAGGGGCCCCTCTTTATAGCCATGTAACTTTTGGTTTGAATTATGCTGGAGCCGTTATCCTGTTAGTATGCAAGTTAAACATGTTGGAAGGTTGTGTGGAGTTTGCACGAGGACAGAAATGTCATAGCTGATCATATAAAGGCAGCTGCTCTGTTAATGTTGAATTCTCAGTGCTTTGAGCAAGTTACCTCAGCTTTTGACCATGATAAAACCTTTTAGGATTCTCCCCTCCCCTTAGAGCAGTGCTTCTTAACCACGATGGGAATAAAGTGTTCATTTGCTGCAGGACCAAAGAACCAAAATGATTAGCTAAATTCCTGTATTTGTGGCATTTGCACTTCATTTGGAATACTGCTTAAATGCAGTTCCAGACATGACTTGAAGAGCAGTTTGCAGGAGAGGCCATAGGTTTTAAAAGAAATGTGATTGTGTCTTGGATGACAGTTGTGAGGTTTTACAGTGGTAGCTTTATAAACATAAAGGAACATGCATAAACTTACTTTCTAGAACCTAAACTACATCTCTGTAGCCACTGTTTAGAGAACTTTTTAGGAAACTAACTTTATTGGGAGAGTCTTCAGTGTGTAAGTTCATGTTTCTTTTTCCAAAACTTCCTATCCTGTTTTACTACAGGAAAACAAAACTAGGATGCTGTCATTTCAAAATGAAATATTGAAATATGAAATATTTTTAAATATTAAAGTAAAAGGGGAATAAATGTAATGATACTTCTTAATTTTATTGAATTACTTACCTAATACCAATATGCCCAGAAACTTAAATGAGGTCTAGCCTAAGTCCAGTCATGGGTTTTATGGTTCAAAATTAAGACAATGCATTATAATGATAAGTTAGAAAAATGGAAAGGGGAAGGATACTGCCAAAGAAGAAAACTGACATTGCTAGCAAATAGAGGATTTGCCAAAATTTGGAAGGTTTTTTCTTTTTTTTTTTCTTTTTTTTTTTTTGTTACCATGGTGGGCTTATTCACAGGGAGACAAATACCAACTTTTGTGAAAAGTGAGGAAACCCCCCCCATAATTAGTAGAAAGAAAAGATTAGGTCTTATGGAAAAAATATTTACTTGCTGGAGCATGAAATGGCTTTCATGATCTGACTAGATCAGTTGAGATAGTATTTTGGCAGTTACTTGTTGCCTAAATGAAAGCACAGTTTTATGTTTTGGAGGAATGTGAAGCTGTATTGAGAGAAGCAAATTATTTGTTTTAGTTTGATATTTCATCTTCTACCGAGATAAATAATGGATGCTTAAAAAAATTGCTCTCCTTTCTTAAATTTTCTTTTTGAGTGGTGTGGTGTCATGATTTAACAGTAGTATCCAAAAACCAGAAGGTAAGGATTTTGTGTGTCTTCGAGTGTCATAATGTTAATTAGTAGGGCAGCAGTGACAGTTTGCTTCCAGGAAATTTTTCAGAGACCTTGTTCAAAACTGTACAAGCTTTAAATTTAATTAATCAAGATACTGATGTTTAATATCTAATTCAGATACGTAAATGTATATCGTGGTAGTTTCAAGTGTTCTTAGCTGCCAAAACTAGACATTGGTCAGGATGTGGTCATCTTGTCTGTCATTTTTTATATGGTTCAGACCCTTCTCTATCTAAATACAATTTATTATGTTCATTTGTTGCTACTGCCAGATATTGTGTACAGATGGAGTTGGAATCTGAGGGTGACTACTTATGCTGCTCAGTCTGGACTCCTTGTAGACCTATTTGTGTACTGCCCATGTAGTGACACTGTTTTGTCATGTCTTCCCAACAAGACGCTGCTCCGTGACTGAAGCCCATATGGACATTTACAATACACATACAGTGGCAAGCACTGATTGATACCTTGTTTTGTGAGAGATTGAACACATCAGGGAGCCTTTAGTGTGGACGGAGGGCTTTAATAAAGTACTTGTCTGGCAGTTTATACAATATGTTAAGCCTCAAGATAAACTGAAGAAGCTTAACATTCTGTGAATGTGAAATTTTGAGACCTGATCTTTCAGGCACTCTCAACATTAACTCGACACTTTGACTTTGCTCATGCAAGTAAAGGGCTGAGAGTCAAGGAAACTGTTCAGTTGTAGTTTTGCCATCCTGACTGAAAAATGCAATTGATTGTACTTTATCTCAACTGGAGCACTACCCACATCAGTTAAATTATGCATATACTTAAATGTTAGCAGGCACATACACTTTGATAATTACTGCTTTAATCCATGTGTGGGAGTGAAATGGAGGTTATAGGACGTGGTGTATGAGTTGGGAGGCCTTGGTTCATTTGCTGGCTCTGCCATACAAACTTGTTTAATAGGTGCTCACACTGCTGCAGAATTTCTTGTTTCACACAGTTTTATCTTTGTTTGAAGGGTTGTGTTTTAGTAGAGCAAGGAAGTTCTCCATCCTCAGCTTGCAGCAATGAGCTACAACGTCGGAGTAATAAAAGTTGCAGATGAACTCTTAAGAGACTGTACCAACGTTGATATTTCTATTCTTGTGAAGGTGCAGGTATTTTGATTTTAATTTATGATGCAATCAGTTGAGATAGATGAACTAATCTCTCATCTGGTTGTTACTGGAAGGTAGGGCTTCTGCCCTGTCTTCAGTCACCTGGGTGTTTGTCTGACCTGCTGGTAAGCTGCTTCAAGTCGGCTGAAGACTTGGTTTTTGACCAGTTTTCTGCCAGGTTTGTCAATAAAACTGATGTAGCTGACGTGAGGGCTGGAACTGTGGGGCTGAGAAGGGGAGAAGTGTTGTGAATGTGTCCATCTCTGCACCAAGTCACTGAATCAGCTCACCTGTACTGCCTGGCAGCGCCTGCGGAAAAGGTCTTCTTCCTTTGGAGAGAGAGAGTGCCTGTGGAAAAGAACATGAGCACAAAAAGAAATTATTTTACCACTTTTTCTTCCAGTTTAATAATTCAGTGGGCTCTAATTGCAAATATTAAGCAAGTTGTTTTGCAGACTGATCTTAAATATTGAGTTTCTTGTTACATTGATCAAGCAGGTTCGTATCTTAAAGTAAAGTGAAGTTGATAGCACTGTTTTGCTACTGCTGGAAAGGGAATGGGAAGAGGTTAAAACTCTTACCTGGTATTATTACTTTGTTAACCTGGTTGATGATACCACCTTATGACATAGGGGTCAAAGGGTGCATCTCAGATAATTTTTTTTTTTTGGAATCAGATGTTTCACTTTACTGTTATATGTGTACAGAGCATAGAAATGAGTGCTTATAGGCTACTTTGGTTATGGAGGAGTAATTAAAATTGAAGGAAATTGATTTATATTGAATTGATACACTCTTTGAGGACAGCTGGGGATAAAATCTAGTATTTAAAAAACATGTACTTACTGTTCGTGAAAAATAAAATACCTATTCCCCTATTTTGCTGTCTCTATTCTTGTTATTTCCAAATACATTGCATTCTCTTCAATAGCATTTAGAACATCTTAGCTACACCCTTGTTTTTTGCCCAGCTTCTCTGTGTCTGCTGATTACATTGTGTGAAACTCTCCACTTTCCAGTTGTCTGTAAAGGGTGTGTATACCTTATATTTGCTAATTATAATCCTGTGATTGCTGGAACAGCTGTTTAGTCCTGTTAGAGAGGCGGTGATCTATATAGGATGCAAACAGAATGAGTAATGGATTGCTACAGAAGTATCTTTTACTGTTTATTTTTCTGTAATAATTGTACATACCTGCCTTATTTGAGACAACTTAAAAATGGCTCCCACAGGAAACTGTAGTCTTGCCATCTTATGTAGGAATGCAACATAGCTCTGATACTGTCCTCAGCTTCTGCATGGGAAAGATACTTGGAAAAATATGTGAACTTTTGGTTGAAAATGTGCAAATGTGACAAAGGTTCTTAAAGTATTCATTGATGTCTGTTATAATATAGGTAAATCACTACCCTTTTTTAAAAACTGTCACTTCTAAATGTGAAACTGCTTTTGAAGCCTCATCCTGGGGTGACAGTAGTGGTAGAGAAGAGGGAAGATCCTTGTATCTTAGAAGCATGACCATTTCTAAGCTGTCAGTGTAGTGGAGAAGCCTGCTCTTTAAGCATTTATTTTATAACACAGAGAACCATTAATTTATTTCATGGAACAGTTTGTAGAGTACTTAGTGTACTTTTTGCATATGGCTGTTGGGTTGAGGGAGCCCCAGGAGCGACCAACGACAATAGAACATGACAGATCTCATCCTATAGTGGATTCTCTTAAATAAAATTCTGTCTTCCTTTTGGTAAAACATCATGCACATAGTTTAATGTTGAAAGTTTTTTTACAGGCCAAAGTTTGAAAACTATCATAGTCATACTAACTCTGAGAAGAATTTCTTCATTGGGTAACAACAGTAGGTTATTGCTGCCACTTCCATGCTTTCATTCATACTAAAATTGCCTCATGCTCTCACCTTTCTGTGTGTAAGAGTGTGTAATGTTAGGAAGAATATTTTTTTAAGTCTGTGATTTATATGTGTATAAGATCTCTTGGGAGTCTTGTTTCGTTGCTGTGTAAGTTCTCTGAATGAGGGTTTACTCTGGAAAAATTAAATGTAGTCAGCCATTTAAACAGCCTGAATCTTAAGCTGCTTTAGCCAGAGCAACAACAAAAACAAGAAGCCCAAAACATTTGTGTGTATGCCAATATCTAACAATTTTTTTCTTTTTTTTCTTTGAATATTTTCTTATTTCAGTGTGCAGCTGTGTCGTGCTCTCAGCGAAAACAAAAACCATGATGTGGGTTTCAGAGGTAGGTTGTGTGGTTTGTTGCTTGGTTTTAGTTAAATTAAAAAAAAAAAAGCCTGGAAATATTTGATCATGGTACCTCTGCATTTATGTGCTTGGAATGTTCATATATGGTGACCATTAGTGTGTGCTAAAGGCAAATACTACAAATACTAAGGCAATACAAACATCCACTACTGGGATTGTCTTCAGTGAGTGGTGTCAGCATCATCTAGTATTTGGTCTCTGCTGTAGAAAATTAAATTGCATTTCGCAAACTCAACATACATCTAAATTTTATTCTAAAAGTTAAATATATGAACATTAGTGTGTGCAAGTGTGAAATTAACCTGCCTGTTTAAAAAATAAAATTGGGTTTAATTCAGCTACAGTGGTCTGCAGTCACCATCTTACTGAGTACCTGGTTTGAGGCATTAAGATCTGCAACTTCTTTATTGAATATTGTTTATTGAGTGAACCATGTGGTACAAGTGCAAGGTGAAAGCATGGGGGCTTGTTCTTTTTCATATAGTAAGAAGTGTCACAACATTGTGGTGTATTGTTTAAGAACCTTACAGTTTTACCACAGCTGGTTTTCCAACGACCATGTTTAACATTGCAAGATTTTTCTCAAATGCAGTACCTCTGTTTAGTGCTTCAGCTTAATACAGGCTTTTGTAAGGTTGCATTCTTGAGTTATAGGAGACTTTCTTTAAAAGAATTAAATTAAAAAGTCCTTTTTAAGCACTTTTTTCTCCAATTAAATTTTACTTACTCCAAGAAAAATGGAGTAGGTTTTTTGAACTTTTTTGAAAGCATATCTGTGATAAGACATGGTAAGGAAAAAGTAGCAGAATGTTTTTTATGGATGTAGAATATGTTGTGTGAATAAGGTAACGGTGTCCTTGTTAAACCAACTGCCACTACTCAAGTTATTATATGCAGGATTGTAGTTTTTCATCCTGTATTGCAATTATTCCATAAACTCTCTAGATAAAGTGGATCATCTCTTACTCTCTGCTTGTGTGAAGTCTTAGATATTGATGATCAATTTTATTCTATCAGCAGTAGCAAAGTAATCCCTGTCATTGGTAAGAGAAGCATATCCTGTTTGCTTGCAGGTTGTCTGAAGTCTACAACATTATTGTAAATATTGCTTTAGCAGTTCAGTGAAGGATTACGTAATATGTTCTTTAATCATCTCTTTTCTTTCAACAGATATCCAGCAGGCTTTGTATGAGCTTGCATACCACGTTGTCAGAGGAAACTTAAAGCATGATCAAGCTTCTAATGTTCTTGGCGATGTCATAGTAAGTATATATTTGTAATCATTACATACTTACTAGATTTTTACTTTATTATAAAAGTCCAAATGAAATCCAAGCAGGATAATATTCAAGAGATTTTTTTTTTTCATGTCTGAAAAGTCATTCTTGTCAAGCTCTTTTTCTTCATTTGGGTGCACTTGATATATATGTAATCTGACAGGGTGTCATTTTTTGCCCCTACCTTTTATGGTGAGGAATAGATGTGTTCATTTCAGCATAAATTAAAAATTAAGTCATTTTTAAGGGCATATGAGACCTGAAGTTTCTAATAAATGCTAAAAATAAGTGTCACTTGCTCATGCAGCACATCTGTAATGCCACCTACTGGTTTTTATAACAGTGTAACAACGTCTGCCATTTTACTGTTGGGATGTCCAAGTTCTGTGTTGGCCTTTAAAATAATGCATTAGACTTATTTTTTTGTTTGAAAAACCGTTTTTCTTAAAATACCTTGAATAAATGAGAAAGTAGGGAAAAGAGTATTTTCCTCTAAACCTCCAAGATTACCAAATACCACTGTTCCTTAAAAAAATAAACCAGAAAAAATACAGTAAAAAAATCTTATAAAAAGTATTTCTTATTCTTTGGAATTGTATTGATGTGCACGGAACATTAAGGAAAAGTACATGTTGCATTAATCTAGTGTAACCTTTTTGTGCTTTTTAAACTTGTACATTGGGTCTGAGGGAAGTCAAGGCTGTGGGGCACCTTGCTTTTGGGATGGCATGTGACAATGTTGGATCTTTAGTTGCTGTAGGAAATTGTAATTTGTTTGGTGCTTGAGAAGGTGCAGGTCACTGTACAGGCTGCTGCTCCTCACACAGGAAGTTCCATTGGGCTTAGAGAAATGGAGGTACTGACCAGGTTTTTTTTTTCCCTTGGTCACTAGATACACTTTTAAATTACATTACGATGTTATGGTGTTTCATTATGTATCAATAATTAGTACAGCACTTATGTTAGATATTAGTCAATAATTAAGCATATTCATTATTAATATGAATTATTAATAATATAAATAATATGAATTATTTATGAATATGAACTTACTTTATGATTAAGTGTTTTATGTAGCGGAATAAGAATTTTGTAAGTGTGGATATTGGAATTCTGTATTCATTAAGCGACATCTTTTTCCTTCTTAGGAATTTCGGGAAGACATGCCTTCTATCCTAGCTGATGTATTCTGCATATTAGGTAAGTTGGGTTCCCTTCCTTTCAGCATTGTAACAGATTTTGAGAAATACATGTTTTATGCATCTGTTTGTTGACTTCTTTGGGAAATTTCATTGCATCTGTAAAGTGTGGCTTCTCTTTACAAACTGTATGTTGATTCCTCCTCAGTGTATCTGTATCTCACTCGTTAATGTGTTTGCATTCAGTTTCCAGAAGTTTGCCTGTTAAAGGCTATGGAAGTTGATCTGCCAAGAATAGTTAAAGGAGTTAGCCTGTGAGAATGTCGGATGTTAGCTAATGGAATCAGTGACTTAGTGATGTTATCATTCTTAAATATTTTAAATGAAAGTTGACTAACTGGTAGGTAGATCCTCTCTTCTCAGAATGTGTTCTGTAAATATTTTTATCTGTACAGTCACTGTTAGTGAAATGGAGCTTATGCAAATTGTCCATAAATCTAAAGGCAAATGGCATCATTGGGCAAGTCACCGTCTGCCAGCTGAGCAGGCTTTAAAGATGTGTACGTCTTATACTGGTGATAACTTCTGGATTTTTATGTTGTCATGTTGATCCAAAGCTGTTTCTCTCATATTTCTACCATTTTAATCCTGTATACATTTCTCCAGATCATAGCTTTAACTGCTTGCAGTTTCTGTCTTGCTCCATGGCTAGTTTTCAACAAATTGAAAATTTTCAGAAAATTCTTTTGATAGTCTGTACTAAAGGAGTGAGGTGTCCTCTGTGCTATGGCTGCCTGTGAAGAGAGGCACCTAATTAAGCTTACATGTGCAGCCTTGGTTTGAACATCTAAATGATGAATTTTGATTTTGTTTTTTTTTGGTAGTGCTTCATTCCGTGTACTTGTGTCATCTTGTAATAATTACTTTTGTATCTGTTGGCGTTTTTTTGTCTTTTTTTTTCTCCTTTCCTTCAAATAAGTGTGCAACCTAATACCATCCCTTGACTAGGAGCAGAGAATAGTAAGGTTAAAGACTTAGGTTTCAAAGTCTGGGACAAAGGACATTGGGCAATTTCTTGCTTGTTTCCTCTAACACTTTTTCTCTTTAATCAGTATTTGCTACTATCGGCAATTTTTTTTTCTTATAATTAATGTGTTTCAGTGTATGAGAATTGGGATATATCCACTCATCCACATTCCCTCACTAACATTTTTCAGCAGATTGTTCTTTGACTGAGAGGCTGAGCTGTAGGGTCCAGGCTGATCTGGGTGGTTTGTTGATTCCACTTCCAGCCCTACTTCCATTAAATCATTAGTTTTCAGTCTCTTTGGGGTCTTCTTTCTCACATTTTTGTTGTTGATGATTTCACTGTGGGTCTGATTTTAATGGGGTTATGTGTGGGGTTTTTTTTTTGTAGGGCCTTTTGTGTAGTTGGTTTTTGTAATGTCTGCCTTGCATTCTTTTATGGAGTTTTTTACTCCTTTTGCAGCTCCTCACTTCCTGTAACAATGTGCTTTTTTTAAACTACTTTAGGCAGGTGTGCTTCCTTGGCCACTGTTCTCTGTCTTCCCATAGGAGTGAATTTATGAATTGCTTTCAGTAGTTGGCAATACAAAAGAAATTAATGGTCATAAAGAATCATAGCTGGTAAAAGACTGCAGACCAGACAGTAAGTGGTAGTTCCTCTGAGGCCACAGGGAGAGATTAGGACACTACATTAAGGCCAGGATCATGGAGTTCCCTTCAGCAGTTCATATTTCTGGTTTTGTGCTTATTATTGATTTTTAATGCTTACCTAAATGTTATTGCAGCAAAGAGAAGGGCAAGAAAAATTAAGGCATTCCTCTAGTTTCTGTTTTACTTTTTCATGAGACTTGTGGATGTGTGAGAATTGTCATCAAAATATTGTGTGGACCTAATGAGGGATGAGTGGGTGGCAAGAAGATAGCATGTTATCAACAAGCTCCTTTGCCTTAGTATCATTAGCATTTATCAGAATAGTTATTAAAAGAAGAAACTCTTAAAATTTCACAAAACATGATTTCTTTTTTTCCCCCATCTTCTTTTGTAGACATTGAAACAAGTTGTTTAGAGGAAAAAAATAAGAGGGATCATTTTACACAACTGGTGTTGGCCTGTTTGGTAAGTTGCACCTAGGAGGTCTTTTGGCAAAATTGCATGTCAAAATCTAACAAGAAAAATCAGAGTGTTGAAGCTTGCTTCTTTTTTTTTCCCCAGAATGTTTTCACAAATGCCCAAATAATTTAAAAATTCATCTTCGAAGTGTAGTGGTAGAGGAATATAGTACAGCTCTCCCTTGAATTCTTTAAAGAGTTTTGAGAGAACTTTAATTTTTCTGCCTGTCAGTTCAACAGAAATTGTGCTCCTGAAGTATGCTTGGAGTTGCACTTTTCCTTCATGCAACCTCCTTTGTCTTTAGAAGTAGCATTCCTAACCACAGGGAATAAGCTTGATTTGTAGGAAAGTTCAGCGTGTGAAAATAAGGCTTTTCTCCCAGAATGTAAGAATGAGTATAAGCCTTTGTAAATATGCAGCTCTTGGTAATAATGTCTCCAGATGCTGTGCAATGTATGCTTGGTAATCAACAATTAGACTCGGGCTTGTTTCTTCAAGGTGCTCTTGTATATAAAATCTGCCACTGTAAAATTCCAGTTTCAGTTAATAGTTTGTTTTGTCCACTTCTGTGTTTGAAACAAAATGCATTTAATATCATGAAATTTGTTTTGTTGTAGTCAGAATGCTTATGTAGCCTAAAGTAATAATCATATGGTTTCTAGGTCTTTGTAATTCACAAATTTGGTGTATGTTCTTGTTGTTTTTTAGTATCTTGTATCTGACACTGTCCTAAAGGAGCGTTTAGATCCAGAGACGCTGGAGTCATTGGGACTCATCAAGCAGTCTCAACAGTTCAATCAAAAGTCTGTTAAAATAAAGACAAAACTATTGTAAGTTTTGGGGCAAAAAGGTTGTTTGGGAAGGGGATGGGGAGGGCACTGATAATTAGTGTGGTAATAGTGTTTGCTACCAATGTATAGTGTTTCTTCGAAGGTATTCCGTTTTCTTTACGAAATGTGTTTATAACTTGTCATTGACAAAAGAACTTTGTTAGCCCTTAGTTTTCAAACTCTTGAGCAGTATAAAGTCTTCATGTTACCTATGGTTTTGCTACAGTGATTCTACATATGCAGGTTAATACTTAATTTTATTTGACATGTGAACTTAGAAAGTATAAGAAATTTAACTATTTCTGTTGCATCAGTTAAGCATAGACTTTTGTTTTCATAAATAAGCAAATATAGTTATTTTACTTTATTTGGGCACTGTGGGTTATGTTTTTTGGGTAATGTTTGGTTTCTGTCTCTGCATCCAGTGTTTCACTTGAAACTAGAATAGGTCCTTAAGCATGGACTGCTAGAGAGCAGTTCTCCAGTGTAATGTGTAAGAACAAGCTTTCCTGTTGAGTGTAAGCATATTTTAAATGGTCTGTATTTGAAATAAGAGCTGGGTTTGTTTGGAGAGTGCTTGCTGCCTTACAGGAATTCATGTACTGCATTCAGTAGTTTTTGCAATAGCTCAAGTAAATTACAAGTTCTTAAAAATGTGTTCAAAATTAGCATTTTGTATAACAAATTGCTAGAGGCATAAATGGCTTCACTGGATATGTGTTACACAATAGTATTTAATTTCTGTTTATTTGCAGTTATAAGCAACAGAAGTTTAATTTGCTAAGAGAGGAAAACGAAGGTTATGCAAAGCTCATTGCAGAACTGGGTCAAGACTTATCTGGAAATATCACTAGTGATTTAATCCTTGAAAATATCAAATCTTTAATAGGTAAGGAATTTATTGAAAGAATATGGGCTTTGGTTTTCCTTTATGATCTTATGACTACAGAAAGTAGATCACCTTGGATAGAATTATGACGTTTGGAAGTTCCCGTTTCTGTGGAAGAATTAATTTTGGGAATGTTGTGTAGGTAAAATTACTTAAGATTCTGAATTTATGGTACAGCCTCAAATATGCTGTGATTTCAATTCATTTCAGCAGTATTTTTTGATGAAGTGCTTGTCACCTCAGCAGGCAGATTGTAGCGTAACAAAGTAATGCTTTTTGCTATTTAAGGTGCTCAGTTCAATGCATGAATATTCTTTTATTCTTGAAGAAGTTCAATGAGTGATTCCTTATAAAGAGAAATAAGAAGTAGTAAATGTTCTTCCTTTATCTAGTTTTTTTAGTAATTTGTCCATGTTTCTGAGTTGAGTCTTGACGAGAATGTCACATCAAAGTGCAAAATAAGTTAAAAACTGGAAATACCTGTAATTGCCCGTTTTACAGTTTGTTTTAGAATAAAGAGTTCTGTACAATACAATATTTGTATTGTATTGTATACTATACAATACAATGTTTGCACCAGTGCTTGTTTCATATGGTGCCAGTGCAGTAATGGGCAAAAGGTTATGCTGCTATTTTATAAAAAAAAAATAATTTAATTTGTCACATAATTTTGCCTGAGCGTCAAATCCCTGTAACAATACTACTTGTTTTGGAAGAGATCTAGAAAAAAGGATGGGTTTGCTAGTTATTACAGTAAAAAATACACTCAGTTTGAGGAATTTTGTAGCAAGACGTTTTTCTGTCTTCTGGAATTTTAGGAATTGCAAATAGACTTCATACAAAGTGTCAGTTCTTTTAAAGTACTGACTTGCAGTAGGTTCTCGTGGAATGGAAATGTCTTTGGGGGAGGAAAGACTGATGCAGTTATATATCTGCATAGTGGATGTGTCTGGATAAAATAAATAAGTGTAAAATAATTATGACCTGACTGATTTGTGTGACTGAATGGATATGTGTGCCAGCACAAGGGGAAAAGCAGCAGCCCATGCCTTTTGCTGGCACTGTGGTCTTAGTGAGGCTGGGTTTTTACTTATTAAATGTTCTTGTCAGGGTGTTAATTTGTTCTTTTTCTGTAATCTGAATTGAAAGTCCTGATTAGTATTTTTGCTTAGTTCAATATCCAGCAAGACAAAATCATCAGTGCTGTATTTATAGATGATCCAGATTATTTTGCTGTTTATAAGTCCAGGCTCAATTTTAACTGAAAAGAATTAATTTTAAAAATTAATACACTTATATTTTAGAAACAGATTGAAGATGAAAATTAGCAATGTTAAACTTCTCTACTCTGTTCTTCTCCACTAGGGTGTTTCAACCTTGATCCTAACAGAGTTTTGGATATTATCCTAGAAGTCTATGAGTGCAGGCCTGAGTATGATGACTTCTTTGTACCACTGATAGAGTCTTACATGTACATGTGTGAACCTCAAACTCTATGCCATATCCTTGGGTTCAAATTCAAATTTTATCAGGTAATATATTGCCATTCTTAATTTTTTGGTTTGGTGGTTGGTCATACACAATGTTGAACTGCAGTCAGTGATAGGATGTTTTCTGCAGATTTTTAATTAGTAAAATTCCAGTATTAAAAAGCAATAATGTCATCATTTGAGTGGAAGTCTTATGGGAGGATGCTTAGTGTTCCCTAAAAGAGCTGAAAACAATCCTGATATCTTCCACTTGTACTTGAGTGGCTATATAAGAACTGGCATGAACAAAGAGATTGTACCTTATAAACAAAAGACTTGTCCTCGAGAGTGAAGAGCATGTTTGCAGGGGAGTCATGGTTGATATTTGATAAAATATTCAAGGTTTTTATTTAAATGTATAATTATCAATTGCATGCAAGCACCACTGTAAGGTGTGATGAAAGTTGAATGTGTTTGAAAATACTGATTGTGTATCGCAGTAAATCCAGTGGTTTTGAATAAACAGCAGTTAAATAACATGATAACAGGGAGAATTGTGGGTTAATGTTTCATCTGAAGTTTGAGTGGTTTCTTTTCTGTTTCATAACCTTTTGCAGTGATCTGATTGGTTTTTTCTTGAATTTGCAATGTTGTCCTTTTTAGGATCCAAGTGGTGAGACACCTTCCTCCTTATACAGAGTTGCTGCTGTCCTTTTGCAACATAATCTCATAGAGTTGGAAGATCTTTATGTTCATGTAAGTGACAGTACTACCCTTGTCAAATACCAGAGCTAAGGACATTTAAAAAAACCCAACATATTCCTTACCCTATTTCTAAATCTTCAGATTCATGGCATACTCTTTCATGCCTTTATATGTACAATATTTAATGTCTTTTAAAATTTTCAGTGCTTTTTAATAAGTGCACACTGAAATATAAATGCTGATAAACTTTATTTGAATTATTTATGTAACATTCTCCAGATTGTTTACCTCCTGGCTGAATAGGTCAGTAAGCCAGTAACTTTCCTTAACAACTTTACTTAAGAATTAGATCTTTTGAGTTTTGCTTTACAAGATCAGTTTTTGAAAAAAAGCGGTAGGACAGTTGGCTCCTAACATCCTTTGTTTAGTTTAATAGTAGGATTATTTTTTTAAGCTCTTGCATGTTCCTGAATAGGTCTCTCATTCTCCACGAGAATCTTGACCATTTGTTAGATTGAAAGAGAAAGGGAATTATATGTTCAGATTTAATCAGAGAGACTTATCCTCTGCAGTCTGACAGTCAGACATCAACCAACCACCATCCCAATTTGACAGATGGCAGACAGAATGTTACAGTTATCAAATTAATTTTACATTATACAAGAATTTTAAATTCCAGAATATCCATAGATATTTCAAGATTAGGTATTTTAAGACTCAACTCTTGCACTGAAATCAAGGAAATGAGCTCTAGTTACAGCTATGGAAGTTTTGGAAAGTAGTCCTGCCATTAATTTGAGTGGCAGTTCATAGCATTAGTCACAATCTGATTTGTCAATAACTGTCGAGTATTTTGGCTAAAAATGTGTTGGGTGGAGCAAGAGTAGGAGTGCATGTCTCAGATAATTGGTGTGGAGGGAGGAATGTGTGATGATAATGCTTGTTTGTTCAGGAATGTTTGTAAGCTTACAGAACATGCTCAGACTTGGGGTGAGCGTGGCCTGTGCAATCTCAGCTCAGACTGTGCAGGTGAGGGCACGTTCCCTGTCAGTCCCACAGCTCGAGGGTCCCTGTGCTCATCTACACTGTTCACCCGAGTGATGGGGATTCTCAGTCTTGTTCCAGAATCTCTCTGCCAAATCTCTGTGTCTGTCCATGTTTGGAATGGCATTTTTTTTATCTGTTTCCAGTTCAGGCTTAGTTTAACTTGCTGTGAGTTTCTAGAAAATAATTAGCATGTAGGTGTTGAGTCTGAAGTGGTGCATGTTGTGTGGCTGCCGTACAAGAACACTGTAGGATTATCGTTCATATCCAGAATGTTCTCCCCACCTCTACCCTCCCTCCAAAGCCTGTAAGAACTGTTCTCTTCAGCCCTATAGAATATGTATTGCATCCTGGAGACACAATTTACCCATTGAAATTCTGTACTAGATGTTTCTTGGTGAATTATAGTAGGTTCCCTGTGTTTTCAAATGAGAAAGTGCAGCTCTGTAAACCTTTTACCTTTCCAAGTGGTATTTTTTCTTGCCCAAATTTCTGTGAAGTGTAGGAATTCTACTATCTTCCCTTCTTTTCTCATCAGTTTGGGGAAAGAAAAAACAGTAAAAAATCCCTTGTTAAAAACATTAAAAGAAAGGATCATTGTGTCAAAGAGGTCATGACTCTGCAGGAAGTTTTGATTACTTGTTTGCAGTTAAGTTTGAGCTTGGTTTTAGGAACTAAATTAAGGTTTGGCTTTGTCAGAAAAAGAGCTTTTCTTTTGTCTTGGACTTTGACCTTTTAATTTTTGAGTGTAGGGTTATCACCCTGATCATTCTCAAGTACAAGATTATGCTGAGGTCTTATCATACTAGGTACTTCTTAATCTAAGATGGTTTTTAAAGAGCAGATGTTACATGTGTTTAACCCACATTGCTGATAAATAGAAAATTTAGTCAGCTTTAAATGGTATTCCTTTAAAGGGGCAGTCAAAATGTGTGGCTAAGTAGGTTATCTGGTTTTCCTTGGGGATTAAATTTTTTTTTTTCCTTTAGATGAGCAAGTGAAAATTCATGCCTTTGAATATTCACTTGGTTTAAAGGCACTGAATTATGTCAGTCTTATCATGGAATCTGTGGGAAACTGTCGCTTCACAGCTGAACAGTGAATTGGGGAGGGGAACAGGAGCTTGGACAACTCATGGTTGTGAAGAAATAGAGCAGTATTATTTCTCATGAGTTCTTGATTTTTAGAATAGTCTCTTAATGGTGTAATTCCCTGTTGGGATGATGGTAACAAGGAAAAGAAACTGATTCCCTGAAAGGCAATCTGATTAGTAACAAGGAAGGACAAACTTCCGCTTTGAGCTCAAGTGATCCAGAGCAGCACTAGGTCACTTCAGTTTTCAGATGTATTTGTTCTGTTTTTTCAGCTTCTGCCAGGGGATAATGCCATCATGGAGGAACACAAGCGAGAGATAGTGGAAGCTAAACAAATTGTCAGAAAACTTACAATGGTTGTCTTGTCATCGGAAAAGACTGAGGAAAAGGAGAAAGAAAAGGAAAAAGAGGAGGAGAAAACCGAAAAGGTGTGTATCTGAGTAACCTTCTTTTCAATAAAATGATTTTAAATTGCATTAAACTAAACAAAATAATTGTTCTGAAAACATTTTTGTGTTCACTTGAAAGACAGTTATGTACTTCTTGGATGGCTTGTCTGTCCTCTGACTGCATTTCTGTTATATGGAATGTGCAAAAATGCATGGTTTGGGGTTTGTTCTGGATTTCTCTGTTTATTAGTCTTGATTCAATGAGGAATTTTTTTCCTCCCTTTTCGTTGTATCAGTGTGTCTCAACATTCATGCACTTCACAGCCTTTAACAACTGTGTTTCTAGGACCTGTGAAAGTATAATCCAAGTTGATTGCACAAAAGGAAGGATGTTAGTGAGAGTTTCTTCCTTATTTCTCTCCATGAAGAATTGAGATGTAAGGAATTGCCAGACTTAGGAATGTTGATATAATTATCCTGCGTTGTAGAAAAAGGTTGAAATTGAACATTTTTAATTGAACTTTTAAAAGTTCGTTGTACTTTACTTTAAACCTGTATCTTCATATGTATAAATTTATATTATACTCTTTATTTAAGTTCCTACTGTGTCATATTTATGTTGCCCTAGGTCTAATTTGTTTCAGTATGTTCAAGCCTTACTTTAGAAACAAAATTATTTAATCTCTTACCAGCCTTTCTGTTGTCATGCTCATTTGAGTGCCTAAGTAGTTCTCAAACATCTTACTTAAAGCAAAAAAAAGTAAAATAAAAGCTTGGTATTTGCATTTTGTAAGTGGCATACTGGAGTGGGGGGAGGGCTCCATCAGTCTTGATAATTTCTGTTCTTGATTTTCTGTATCCTCCTTGATTCTATTAATCTCTGACCTTTCTCCCTCCTTCCTTTTTTCTTGCCTAACTTGAAAAATCTCATTCCATTTTCTTCCCTCAGGCAGCTGATACAGTTACTCTCTCTGGCTCTCAACTGCAGCCACAGCTGCTGCTTAAACTGATTCCTTTCACTGGCTTTAAGTTTCTCCCTTGTACCACATTGCTTTGGTCCACCTTCTCTGCAGTCAGATGGAGCTGCCTGGAATTCTCTGAAATGTGCTTGTCACCATGATCTGATGGAGAAATAAAGTCTTGATGGGACATGGGGAGTGAATGTATTGCAAGCAGTGTCAGAAGAATTAAGACAGTTTTTATGGCTAAGCTTTAGAATTAAGAAGTAGGGAATTTTAAGCTGTAGCAGAAGCTGCAGCATTTTTCTGAAGGATTAAAATGACAAATAACAAAGTCTGAACCTGTGTGATGGGAAAATTAAGAGCTGTACTTAACAAAAACCAATTTCTGTGACTGTAGACGCTGTTGTGCAATGCATGCTGTTTCTTGAAAAGCTTGTTCTGCGTTAAAAGTATTTTTGTATGTGCTTAGCTGTGCACTTCATAGCAATTGGTGGAGTAACTACATGTGAAGGCTGTTGACAGTCTAAATTTAAGCACTTTGTATCCAGTATGTCATTTTAATGTGCAATTTTTGAGACAGTACCATGGAATAAATGCCTGGGTAAGGAAAGTAGTGTTTAACAACTACTGACATGACTTTTCTTTTAAATCCACAAAGTGCTTATTTTTGTGTGGTTAAAATTCATTATTGTCTCATGACTCTAATATCAATAATTTAGTATTGATAAATGTGTTCTCTGCTTTGACCTTTTAAGATGCATTTGGCATAACTGTATAACAGGGAGACAGGGAGAGATCAGGGCACCTGGCAGCATGGCTGGGTTTGGCAGCATGGCTGGGTTTGGCAGCATGGCTGGGTTTGGCAGCATGGCTGGGTTTGGCAGCATGGCTGGGTTTGGCAGCATGGCTGGGTTTGGCAGCATGGCTGGGTTTGGCAGCATGCAGCGCTTCCAGCCTGACCCTTCTGTGCCAGGCCTCTGTTGGCTTTTGGAGAGCTCACGTCAGAAGAGCCTGTTTACCTAAGAGGCCCACTCAAGCAGCCTGTATCTGTGTGAGCAGTGCCTGCTGTAGCACACACAGCCTAGAGAGACTTGCACTTTAAATCTAGAGTCTCTTGGAATAGTTGCTAATGTGAAACTTCTGGTACAGACACACTAAGAGACAGGGAAAGGGTTTGGGGTTGGTTTGGCTTTTTTTTTTCCTTTCTATTTTAATCTGCTTTTGCAAGAGAAATTTATGCTTTTAAATCCAGAAAAACACACAACATAAAGGATTCTTAAATGCTTGCATTGTTCTTAAAATGTCTTGTAAAGAAATAAGCTGCAACAGATCGTGATGGTTTGAAAAGTACATGATCAGACGCATGTCAGGCAACTTCATAAATTCCTGTTTTAAATTTTATTTTTAACTTTTTCTTTGATCCAGATCTTAGATTCTACGTGGACTGGTTTATTATTTCTTTTGAAGTTTGCTTATTGTCTAAATGTCTGGCTGAATTTTATTTTGCGCCCTTTTTCATTACACAGCTGAAGTACTGGTTTTTTTCTTTTCTAGCTCTGGATTGCAGCTGCTTAAGGAGAAGTATTAGAAAGACTTTATGAATACACTTTTCCTTTCTTATCTTGCAGCCTCCTGATAATCAAAAGCTTGGCTTATTGGAAGCCTTATTAAAAATTGGTGATTGGCACCATGCACAAAGTATTATGGATCAGATGCCTCCGTTTTACGCTACTTCGCACAAGCCGATTGCGGTTGCCCTTTGCCAGCTCGTCCACGTGACAATTGAGCCTCTGTACCGCAGGTAAAGGGAAGACCAGAATTCTGTCATAGGGGAAAACGATTTCTGTACAAGCATGAATTCACTAATAAACCTAATTGTTGATACATTTCTAAAATTTTCACTTCTGTTTCATGTGAAATGCTGCATGTCTTATTTTTCAGAGTTGGTGTACCCAAAGGAGCTAAAGGGTCACCGATTTCTTCTTTGCCAAACCAGAGAGCACCAAAACAAGCAGAGAGCTTTGAGGAATTGAGAAAGGAAGTGTTCAACATGCTTTGTTACCTTGGTCCTCATCTGTCCCATGATCCCATTTTGTTTGCAAAAGTAGTGCGCCTTGGAAAAGCATTTATGAAAGAGGTTGGTATGACACAACAGCTGGTCAAAACTTGAAAAATACCAATTATTCTGATGTCAAAAAATGCTCATGTCTAATAATTGTGTAGGTATTCGAATGATAAAACATAAAAAATTTCTTTGACTTAAGACAAATTTGGAGAATCTTACACATTTTTTGATCATTTTTATGATCAATAAACATTTTTATGAT
The DNA here is from genome assembly GCF_003984885.1 of Neopelma chrysocephalum. NCBI lineage: Eukaryota > Metazoa > Chordata > Aves > Passeriformes > Pipridae > Neopelma > Neopelma chrysocephalum. Next base: position 726,085 of record NW_020897734.1, read on the forward strand.
CAAATTAAGGCACTTTAAGTTTATGAGAAAGTCCTTGTTTCTGTAGATATGTAGAGTGGAATTGAGATTACTTGGCTATAGGAATCTCTTGTACAGGTTTACTGTAAATCTATTTATATAGTAGTTTAATATGTTTCTGGCAAGAATGAGCAACATTTTAGCTATTTGCTCTAGGTTGGAACTGTGAAGAAATTCGTCAGTGACAGAGTGGTTAAGGTAATATAGGGAAAGTTATTTTTAATGCACTGTTGCCATCAGCATGTTCTAGTTGTGAAACTACATTTAACACACAGTAGAAATAACTGGAGGTAATTTGACTGTAAGTTAACCCATACAGTAGTTTAAAAGTTAGACTACTAACACTGCACTGCAGCTTTCATGCTTAAGTGTACCTTTAAAATAATTGTGCACTTACTGGTGTGATAGCTTAATATGCTTTTCATGGTGAGTGGAGCAAGAAGAGCAGAAAAGTAATTTAATAATGAAGACTAAAAGCTTAAGAGAGTGTTACTGTGAGAGAAAGGTGGGGAAATAGTCTGTGGCTGTTGATAATTGCATTGGAAGTCCTGAGATTTTTTAGGTAGAAGGTGAATGCTTAGGGCATTTTTTTCCTCTCTCCAGTAAGGAAATTCAGATTTTCATATATAATAGCAAGTTTCCATGTAGTTTCAGTTATTATCTTTTTTTGGACAAAACTGTCCCTATATGTGTAAGGAATGCATTTCATCTATGCATTTGAATTTCTGTATAAAAATATTTTGATGCTGACAGATCTGACAAATTAAACACTTAATATATGCGTGGCCCTGCAGGTTTGTGCTTTTGCTGAAGTAGCCCTTGTTCTGAAACTGCAACTGTTGTGTTAACTGTGCTACAATTAACGTGTGTGTCTTTGTTATAGTTTCAGTCTGATGGAAGCAAACAAGAAGATAAAGAGAAAATGGTGAGTTTATTTTGGAGGAAGGTGTTTTTATGGAAGATTGTGATTGTGACCAAATGTTTAACAACTGTGTGACACCTCTGTAGAACTCTGTAAAACTCTGTAGAGTTTAATGCTTTAATAAAGGTATAGACTTGTCTTGATTTTTTTTCTTAAAGGTAAAGACAGTCCAGTCTCAGGGGTTTGTTTGTATTCCTGTCCTTTTTTTTCTTTTTTTTTCTTTCTCCCTGCATTCCTCAGATCTAATCTTATTCTCTTTAGTCCAGTGCATCTTACTTCTTCTTTTCTCAGAATCAGCTGGAGAACCTCCAGCTATTTATTCTGTAAATACACTTTTCATGGTATCTAAAAGAATTTACTGGGGAAAGTGGAGAGAAAAAGAGAAATTGGAAGTAGTGGAGGTGTTTATTAGTACAGTGGTTATTTTTTTTAACTTGGTTAATGTATTTACTTCTAAATTGTCTAAGTTATTGAATTATCAAGATTGTTCACAAGTTTCCAGCTGAAATCTAACTTGAAAAAAACCAAGTTGTTGTTTTTTTCTTAAATCAACAAGTGAGTTTTCAATATGAAGTTTATGCACTTTTCATTATTACTTGTTCCTCCTCTTTCTCACTTAGCATGATTTTCTGACTTCCTGAATAATTACAGAGAAAATTAGCCTCTTCAGGGTTTTTCACTTTTTGGGTTTTTTTATTGCTGCTACAGTTACTCTAAAGTAGCTCAATGCCAAAGAGAAATGTTTAGGAAAGGGTAAAGATGGGATACTGATAATATGGAAATTGGTACTCTGTCTGCATTGCATGCATAACATTCCTTCTGAGGCAATTCCTTGGGAGTTACCTGAGTTTTTTGTTTCTCTCAGGAGACACTGTTCAGCTGTTTGTTGAGTATCACCGATCAAGTCTTGCTTCCATCCCTTTCTCTGATGGACTGCAATGCATGCATGTCTGAGGAATTATGGGGGATGTTCAAAACTTTTCCATACCAGTACAGGTGGGTAGAATAATTAGTTTCCAGTCTTTGGAATGATCTGTTGAATTGTCAGTACTGAAATTAGTTTTCCTTTATAATCTTTGAAGGTACCGCCTTTATGGGCAGTGGAAGAACGAAACGTACAACAGTCACCCACTTCTGGTGAAAGTTAAAGCTCAAACCATAGACCGAGCCAAGTATATCATGAAGTAAGTAGTCTGTTCCCATGAATAATTGGGAACTGTGATACAATGTACTGCGTGTCACCAACTGAAGAAAAAAGAACTTGATAAATACATTCGCTTTCTAATGACTCTGTAATTTCACTGGTAGTCCTTGTTCATGAAGTATTAAATGTTACTGTCGTTAGAAAATGTAAAGGAAGCAAGGATACAGACAAATTGGTCACCAACAAGGGTATTTAATCTATGAGAAATGTCCCCTTAAATGATTTAAAACTTTTTCCATGGATATGTTATTGTTCCATAAGTTACTTTGCTTATGGAAGTATAAGAGTGTAACATATTTTCTCTGAGTATGGAGATTCTTTCATCCAAAGAGTCTCAAAAATCTTGTCGTGGTTTCTGTAGGTTTGAATGTAGGGCAGTAAGTTGAACAAAATGATTAATTCTCATCTTCAAATGGGCTGGCAGCAATTTCAGATTTACCTCGTGTTTAATGTTTCTGACATTGTCAGGGATTTGGGTTCTGCATTTGTTGTTGCCAAAAGCAGATGGTGTGGTATTATAATGTGGATAATCAGAACCTCCCTATGTAGGCAAGACAGTAGTTGTTACTGGATTGGACTTGGAACTGTAAAAGGAAGAAACAGTGATTTTAATTGTCTTTTAACTTGCTGCACAGACCATAAAACTTTCCCTCCCTTCCCTTGTACAGTGGATTTTGATTGTGCAAGTGTAACACAAAGAAATTATTATTGGTTTTCAGTGAACAGAATGCAACAAATATAAAATGATCTGTGGCTAAATTTAAATTTTCAAGAGAGATTAACAGCATCACATGGTAGTTTTGTATGTGGTGCAGGTTTCACTGACGACTTCTGAAAGCAAAGTGCTCCAAGGTGAAACTAGAATGTGGCCCATAGTAATATAGGGACAACTGGTGTGGTTGTACCATCTGAATCTTGTGGGATTATCAATTTCTGATTCTCAGAGGAGTAGTATTTCTATGTTTAGATTTCTTGAAAACACACCTGCTTGTGAGAATTAAATCTCTGAGACTAATAAAGGCATTTCTTCACTGAAACTAACCTGTTGTTTTAATATTCTTTTAGCTTGTCTGTTGCAATAAAATGTGTTCTCTTTTGCAGGCGTTTAACTAAGGAAAATGTGAAACCCTCTGGGAGACAAATTGGGAAGCTCAGCCACAGCAATCCTACAATTTTATTTGACTATGTATGTAGTTACATGTATTTGAATACTATTTCATACTAACAACAGATATTGAAGTGCAGGAAGGGACCTGCAGTTCTGATTTCTTTACTTCTGATGCAGATTTTAACATCTGGTCATTTTTTAGTAGTGCACAGGTCTGAGATATGTTTCACTGGTATCTTTAAGGTACCAAAAATTAATGAGAAATTAATCTCTTGCTTCGACAGTGGCTTAGGATCTTCTGAAATATGAATTTCAAAGCATGTTTTCTGTAGGTTTTGAAGACAAATATTGTTAAATGGTTTTATTATGTGAAAGATACCGAATGCTGTCCCTATTCAACTCCATGTCTTTTGTAACTTTCAGATCTTATCACAAATACAAAAATACGATAACTTAATAACTCCAGTTGTTGATTCATTGAAATACCTCACTTCACTGAACTACGATGTCTTGGCATGTATCCTTTAATGGAAATTAATACATTAGTTACTGATAAAGCTGCAGTTGTAGCCAGATCAAATCTTTTGTCTGTAAGTAAATATCTTCTGTAAGTAAATACCTTCTGTTGCTTTCTATTCTCATTGCTTTTTGCTGGAAATTTTAGTGAGGTTTGCAAATACCTTTGCACTTTTAGTGGATTATGGAACCCTTTCTATTAATGCTTTCACACTGGGAAATTGTTCTTTATTTTTAAGGGGTTTTCATTACTTTCACTCTGTTCTTGAAGGCATAGCGATCTTGTAAATAGTAAAGTAAATACTCTTTGAAGTTACTGTATCTTTCATGGTTTCATATTTTTATACCATAACTATGTTAGTGGATCTCCTATATCATACTTTCTATACTTGCCTGTCATGTTGATATATTACAAATTGTGGAGCCAGAAAAACAGATCTGTGTATCTTTTGTTTTTATAAGTTAAGGAAAAATATTGTCTTTAACTCCACTAAAGATTGTATCATTGAAGCACTGGCAAACCCTGAAAAGGAGAGAATGAAGCACGATGACACTACGATCTCGAGCTGGCTGCAGAGTTAGTATTCTTGATTTATTTATTACGTTAATGTTTAAAACGCTTTACCCTCCCTATGATCTACTATACCATTGATCTCTATGATCAATATTTCACTTGCACCTACTGGCTAATCTTTAAACAAAATGGAGAGCTGGGAAGTTTAATCAATAGGAAAATAGAGTTTCCTTTGTAATGCAAAAATGCACGTATGGCTAACATCCCATATGCACTTTGTTAATGTTTATTTAATGCTTAGCATCCCATGAGGTGCAGTCACAACTGTTTCTCTCTGGTTTAGGTCTGGCAAGCTTTTGTGGTGCAGTTTTCCGAAAATACCCAATTGAACTTGCTGGTCTACTGCAGTATGTAGCCAACCAACTGAAAGCTGGGAAAAGGCAAGTCTTGCATAATTGATCTTTATAAACTCAATTTTTATAATGTATTATTTGTGTGTTTACTGGTATGTGGGCACTCGATGTAGTAGTTGCTCTAGTAGTGGTAAAACTCCACTTACAGTAACTGGGAAGGTTAAGAAATTTAAATAGTGGAAAGAATAACGTCCTCTTTAGTACACTTCTGCTCTAATTGTATAGCTGTGACATTTTTGAAGTACTCATTTTTCATCTGTAACTTATTTTAATAGGTTTTTTAACAGCTAACCAAATGGGGAGAGAACCTGCCAGTCTGTGATTTTATGTAGAAGTTATTGTACATTATTTAAAAAACAAGTATCCAATATAAAGGAGTACGACTGTTACAGTTTTAGGTTTTCCTTTCTCATAATGTCTTCTCTGTAGGGACAGCTCTTAACATATTATTTAAATACTTTATCCAATGTATTTAGTGGCAGTTGACTTGCTTCTTTATATACCAGTGTAAATTATAACTCAAAAAATACTTTTAAACAAGGTTTGCAATTCAAATTTTCCTTTTGTCATTCCATTGTCATCACTTAGTGTTATTGTTTCATTTACTTATTTAATTTTATCACATAGGTGATTATCAACTTTTTTTCTAATAGGAATCCCCATATGGTTATTGAAAGGTAACTTACCAATGCTGATAACAGGGCATGTTATTTTAGGGTATTTTTGTTGAGAAATCTAGTTTTTTCCCCTTCCCTGCAATGTAGACACTCAGTCTCATATGCTCCCCTGTCCCTAATTTGTTTTGTTCTGATGATGGTACAACCACATTGAGCTGCAGAGGAAGGGTAAGTAATGTTTATTGTCTTTCCCCAGAATTAAGACTTTAAGTATTTGGGGGGGAAAAAAATCGGTTTAGTGCTTGGGATCATGAAAATAAAATGGATTTACCAGTAGGACCAATTCCATAGAACTGCAATATTCAAGTATTTGAATTGGAGTATATCCTGGTATTGCATATTTCCTAGACAAAAAACATGCTGACCATGTTAGGAATAACAAACAAAAATGTAAGCCATATAAATTATTTAAATATAAAGCTTTGTTTTGGAGGGCATGGGTCAATGATTTTTATAAGCAGGTCACACAAATCTCAGAAGTTAGTGGAAAACATTTCTGATTTGTGTGGTTGTGATACAATTTACTATACTTTTGTTGAGGAAAAGTCATTGTCCTTGTGGAATTAAAAGTAGGAAGTAAAGCCTAGTCTCTGGACAGGATGATTATTGGAGTATTTTGTGTATTGTGTTTAAGTAAAAGAAAACAGTTTTCTATCTTTCCAAATAACCTTCCCAGACTAACTTTTCCAGTACATTTATAAGGCTGTGTACTGGTTTAGAAACTTTTTAGCAAAATAAGAAAATATTCCATGTTCATGAAATAACTGTATAGATACACTTTGAAACATGGCAAACAACAAAAGGAGCAATAAACTTTATGATTAATTTGATGATACTTAAAAGTTAATAGCACCACGTTCACTATCATCTTCAAAAACAATGAAGTTGTTCTGAAGGGGTTCTAAAATCCAGCTGCTGAATTGCCTGCATTGCTTTTAAGTACTAACTTTTTACTTGCAGTAAAGAAATCCTTGTGCTCAACATACTAGTTTCTTCTTCAAAAAGAATGAAAATTTTGTTTTAACATGCACCGTAGTGTTGCTTTGTAATGTGTATTGAATGTCATAGCTTCCATTTCTTAAACAAATTGTCTTGTTTTTACTCCACTTTTTTGTTTTCTGTGCAGCTTCGATTTGCTTATTTTAAAAGAGGTCGTACAGAAAATGGCAGGGATAGAAATTACTGAAGAAATGACAATGGAACAGTTGGAAGCCATGACTGGTGGAGAACAACTGAAGGCTGAGGTGTGTTCATGTTAAATAGAATAATAGCTGTTGCTAATTAATGGTGGTTCTGATGCATGAGCATCAGATGCATGAGCTCTGGCAGCATAGCTGAGAAAGGTGGTGTACTTTCATCACAGAGTTTCCCCCTCCATTGAGCTTACAAGGCTTGAGACAGGCAGCCAGGACAGGGCATGTGAACCTGAATTGTGCATCACAGCATCTCCTGTTAACAGGACATGGCAGGCCTGTGACCTGCAGCAGCCAGCGAGCTGGGATATGGTGCCGTCCTGCTGGGACAACCCTGCTCTGGGGTGAGCAGCTCCCTGGGGAGGGGATTAGAAGAACTAGTTAATAACAAGCAGGACTCGTTAGTGTCTGATTCTTCTATCCATACATTGCAGTACAAGACCCAGGGAGTTTTATTGATGGACAGGAAACTGGTGTTAATTCATCAGTATTCCTGCAGTCAGCACACATGAATTCCGTTTGTGAGGCACCGTTTTCAAACTTGGGTAACTTCTTCTGTACTGTGCAGGGCGGATACTTTGGCCAAATCAGGAATACAAAGAAATCATCTCAGAGATTGAAAGATGCATTATTGGACCATGATCTTGCCCTCCCACTGTGCCTGCTTATGGCTCAGCAGAGAAATGGTGTGATCTTTCAAGAGGGAGGGGAAAAACATCTGAAGCTGGTGGGAAAGCTGTATGATCAGGCAAGTAAAACCACCTGTATTTATGAGAACCCCTCCTTTTTGTTAACTTCTAGTATATCACCACAATATACAAGAATTCAGGACATAAAAATATCCATTTATATGTAAGAATTCAGTACAATAAATATGAATATATAAGAATTTTAAAATCAATTGCAGTGGTTGCGTTGCTAAAGTACATGGATGTATTAAATATATATTATATTGACAAATGACTTCTGAGTAAAAGATCAAAGCATCCTTTGTCATAAAAACTTAAATTCTTTTCTGAAGTTGTCCATCATATTTTTCTGATCTTACTTTGGTAGTGGAACTTCCTTTTTTTTTTTTTTTTTTTTAAAGAATGCTTCTGCTACCTTAGGCATTAAGAACTAGTTGCATTCCATTCTGGTAGAACAGAATGCTCTTATAGAGTTCTGCTGGCTTTAAAATTCTTGCTCTACTGTGTGGCATTGGAAAAAAAAAACCAAACCAAGCTTTCAAGCTCTCCCTAACTTAATTTTTGAACAAAATAATACTGTTTGCTAACTTTTTATATCTTTTCACTTGTAGTGCCATGACACCCTGGTACAATTTGGTGGGTTTTTAGCATCCAACCTAAGCACAGAGGATTACATTAAGCGAGTGCCTTCTATCGATGTTCTGTGTAACGAGTTCCACACGCCTCATGATGCTGCGTTTTTCCTCTCGAGACCCATGTATGCACACCACATTTCAGTGAGTACAACCCTTCCATTTGTCTGCTTTTGGTGTTGCTCTGTTAGGTGTTACCAGCAGATATGTTAGGTTCCTGATAAAATTTGCTAAATAAAACTTGCGAAGTTTTATGAGTAGAGTTAGAAATAGAAGCTGTCCTCAATCTTCTTAGAAAATGCAGCCCACGTGTCGACTTCCATACAACTGACAGAAGTTGTAGCTAACAAAGTCACCTTTTCTCATGTCTTGGGTCATCAGTAGGAGTTCTCTCCCTCTGTATTCCCCCAAAGGTGTAAGTTCTTCTGCAGGTGTTCTAGATGGATTTTTGCTGTGGAGGAAAGTGTTGGAACTGCCAAATGGTGTGGTAGCTCAGAAAGTGTCAGAAATAAATTTGCTCCTTCATCTAAAATGCTAAATATGGAGAGCAGATTTCACTTGGTGTAGTGTAATTTGTTACTATAACAACAGGTAGCAGCATCAGCAAAGACAGATGAATACTTAAAGTTCTGTGTGATGTTCTTCAGTGCTTTATGTACATAAATGACATTGTGTGTGTGTAAATGTTATATAGAAAGATTTCTGAGAAAAGTTAAATTATATTGCTAAAGTTTAAATTTTGTTTGTGTATGTAGATTACAGTTTATTTTTCATATTTTCTAATCCACAGTCAAAGTATGATGAACTAAAAAAAGCAGAGAAGGGAAATAAACAGCAGCACAAAGTTCACAAATATATTACATCGTGTGAGCTGGTGATGGCTCCTGTTCATGAAGCTGTGATTTCTCTGCACCTCCCCAAAGTTTGGGATGACATCAGCCCTCAGTTTTATGCCACATTCTGGTCTTTGACAATGTATGACCTTGCCGTCCCACATAGCAGCTATGACAGAGAAGTCAATAAACTTAAAGTCCAGATGAAAGCCATAGATGACAATCAGGAAATGGTATGTTGATACAATTTTGTGGTCCACACTTTTTTTTCGTGAAGTATTATATTGAAGTTGTTTAGATCTGGGAGGTTTTGTCACCTTTTGTCATCCATTCTGATTTGTCACATTAACATAATATGTATTTCTTTATAATTCCCATGTTAAAAGTACCAATGACTCCACTTAGTGAAAACTACTAGAAAATCTGTTTCAGAAAGCAGTTCTTGACACCTGCATCTGTGGTTTATCTGTTTGCTTTTATCTTTAGTCAGCCAGTATTCATAAAATCAGTTGATTACTAGAGCAGAACACTATTGAGTGAAATGGGAAGGTTTTCAAATATTCTTTAGTGTTACTGGGAACTTATTGCTCTGTCTATAGCAAATGTTAGTATAACAGTAAATGAGTTATGTTGACATTTTGTAGCCTCCAAATAAAAAGAAAAAAGAAAAGGAACGTTGCACAGCTCTGCAGGACAAGCTCCTTGAAGAGGAGAAGAAGCAGTTGGAGCACGTGCAGAGAGTTCTACAGAGACTGAAACTAGAGAAAGATAACTGGCTTCTGGCAAGTAAGTGTGTCCAGGGGAAATGCTGTGGATGTTTTTGTAGTTATCACTGTCCCCAGAATTTGCTTGCACTAATAGCCTTAAAGGTTATTTGAAAATTTGATCTCTTTATGTGTGGAGGTCCATTTAGCAAGGTAAATTTTTTGCTAGAACGTAATATGTCTGTGCAAATGCTGAGGTTTTCAGAGAGGTGTTTTGTTTATTTCTTGCAATGTCAAGACCTTTTAAATATTGCACTGATTTAGGCAATAAGAGATTGACCAATTCAGTGGAAGGTTGTAATTGCAAGCTGGCTTGTACTTGCTAACTGCAGTTAGAATGCTGCTGAGTTAGGGTAATGGCTACTTTACAAGAAATAGGCATGTAGAGTCTCAATAAGTGGTGTGAGTTAACTTATTTTGAATCCTGTGATTAGGAGCAATATGCCAGTGTTTGGGCAGCAGCATAAACCATGTTCCAATGACAAGATAAGTATTGTGGCAGCATAACAGCACCACACAGTGAACCAGCATGCACGTGTTTCTTATGGCAGATATGCAGGAGGCAGAACCAAGTTTTTTCTCCTACAAAGCCTCTGTAATGTTTCATGTTGATTGTGAACTCTGCTTGATATGGTTAATCTGAAATGTTTTTCTCTGGTCAGTTTTCTTCTCTGGATGAACTTTGAGTTTGTAACTGGAAGTAGTAGTTCGTCTGTCCTGAGAAGCCTAGCGTAACCCAGTGGAAAAGAGTTTTATTGTCCGACTCGTGTAAGATCCACCCAACTGATTTAATGAAGAAACACTGACAATTAAATCAAGAGAAGTTATTCCCTATAAATGTTTAATGTACTGGTGTGGACAGCGAATGAGCTTCGTGAAATTACTGGTTGAAAAATTACTGCCTGACTAAAGCTTGGTCTAGAGCTTACGTGGTAAATTTATCTACTTAAGGAAGCACCCGAAAGCATGTAGAAAATTGTGTAGATATGATCTGTATATAAACACAAACTCTTCATAGTACAAGCATTTGTGGGATACTGGGAATAGCTTATTGTTGGCTCTTGAGTGCTCAGGCTTCAGCTGCAAGAAGTTTCCCAGTATTGTATCCAGAGACAAACTTACTATTTCAGCAGTTTCCCCACTGAAATAAATAATCTGTAATTGTGCCATATGAGGAAATTGAACAGCACATCCACTGTAGTAGTGGGTTTTGATTATTACCTTTAAAAATTATTAATATTTAATTAATTTTTTAAAGACTGGCTTCTTGTGTAGAAAGTTTTGATAGAGTGTTTGTATCATTAAGAATAGGTTAATTTTTGGCAGAATAAGTAGACAGGTACCTTCAACAGTTGGAAACTAGCTGTTCTGACTGGCTGCTTACTTGCTTTATTTGTACAACTTTTGAAGTAACACACACTTGATTGTTCTGTGAACTGTGGTTCTCTTCATATATTTTTGTTAAAGTGCCAAAGGTTTGTTACAACCTTTGAGGAGTAGATACTAAAATTAAACAAACTTAACATGAAGTTTTTAGTTAGTAAAAGCTGACAGTCCTTTCTTGAACAAGTTTTATTCCATGAGCATCACAAAATCAAAGCAAGTAAATCCTGGTTATTAGTGACTTGTGACCTGGCAAAACCACCCGTTGCCTTCATGAGGATCATGGCTGTTCTTCCTCTGAAGGCATCACTTGCAGTTTTCAGTTCCGTGCTTTCATCCGTATGTTTTTCTTCCGACCTTCCTTTTGTGCTGCACATCCCTCCTAGTTTGTTTTTATACTCCTCTTTGCCATTTGAGGACCAGTTTGGGAATGTGTTTGGCTGTTGAGTTTACCAACTAGTGGTCGGTCAAATGGAAACAGGTAACTCAAGCATACAGTGCACTCTTACTCAGCGCTAGAATGAAACTTTCACAAAATGTGTGTATTGGGGTGGTGGTTTACTGAAGACTGTTCCTCTTTAAATTTCTTTAATTGATTGATTGGAAAAATGATTCTTAATGGATTCTATATAGACAGCAAGTTCTTCAGTTTCTAAGGAAACAGAGCTGAAAGTCAGCCCTATCTAGAAAGGTGAAAGCAAGTGTTGTAGGGAAATAGCAAGTGGTGTTCCTTTTGTTAATGTGCACAATTGGAGCAGGTGGAGAAGTTTACTGAAACTTTTCCAGAACCTGTTTTTTCCTGCATTGTGTAGTAGAAGAATTTTCCCAATAAGAAATCAACATTTACTGCATCCACCCTGCTATCCTTCCCCCATCCTCAAACAGTTACACTTATTCTGACTTTTTCTGATGAGTACCAAAGATATGTCTGGAATACCAAGCGGCCAAATGTACAAAAACCAGAGTATGGATGTGTGATAACTGAACTTCTTGGGAAGAGAGTAGTTGAATGTTAACCCATTCATTTACTTTATTTTTCCTTTTTTCCCCTCTCAACTTCTTTGTTTTGGAAGAATCTACCAAAAATGAGACTATCACCAAATTTTTGCAGTTGTGCATATTTCCCCGGTGCATTTTTTCGGCAATTGATGCAGTTTACTGTGCTCACTTTGTTGAACTGGTGCATCAGCAGAAAACACCCAACTTCTCCACACTTCTCTGCTATGACCGTGTAAGTAGCTACAACTGTGTGTGTGTGTACATCTAGCTATGTGTGTACATGTAGCTGCAACTGTGTGTGTGTGAGCATGCCAAAGTAGTGTCTCCACTGCCTCCCAAAAGAGGTAAACAAATAATTACTGAAGTTTAATTTCAGAATCTGTAACAATCAGAAGTTTACTTTTGTACTTCAGATCTCACAAACCAAGTTTTCTTAAAGCTTCAGGGGTTTGTGTTTGTGTTTTACCCTAATGACACTAGAGTTTCAGAGCAAAGTCATTAGCAGTCATAGGAGTTGCTTTCAGGTTTTGCAACCTTTGAAGTACTCTACATTTCCATGGCCTCCTCTTAGAGGAAAACAAAACAGTTTTCAGTGAAGACACTTGAACTGTTGAAAACTCTGTGTCAGCAGCAGCTGTACACAGTGCTTAGATTCTGGGCCAAGTGCAAAGGACCAACAGTTAGGTAACAAAGGCTTGAAAACTAAACAAAATATTTTATAAGCAATTTCTGTTGTATTTAGAAACCAGCTTGATGGTGATTTAGATGAGAGAAATTTGTGATTCTTATAGTTTTTATTGTTCAGTAAAGTCATAGTAACTTTTTCTTGCTCTCTTCACAGGTTTTCTCTGATATTATATATACAGTTGCAAGTTGCACTGAAAATGAAGCCAGTAGGTACGGCAGGTTTTTATGCTGTATGCTGGAAACTGTGACTAGATGGCACAGTGACAGAGTCATATATGAAAAGGTATGTGAGCTTCTGCTTGGAATATGTAATGGCCACTTGGGTAATTCAGCCCACTAAAAATGGATTTAGTGAAACTTAGTTAGATTTAAAAACAGTGTGATTGGTTTTTACTGCTGGTGTAATTGTAGAATTAAATTTCTGTAATTTGTGTAGTTTTGATAGAAGTAATTTTGGATAGTGTTAAAAATATATTGGCTAAAAAACCCTTCTATTTCTGATTTTTCTTATAGCTTGTCTTGAAGATAATTTAGGGAACATATGGAAACTCTCCTAATACTCCTTGCAAAAAAAAACTAGTTGAATTATGAATAATCTGTTCTCTCACCCACAACTAAAATTTTGATATAAACAAGCTTTTAGAAAAAAAATGCGTGTCAGTCTTGTAAACTGTGATTATGTCTTATTCTTTAGATTTTAGAATTTAGAATTACCAGTTTTGTTTCCTGAAAAACAATTTTTTTCTTTTCTTTGATGCATATGTAGGAATGTGGCAACTATCCAGGCTTCCTGACTATATTACGGGCAACTGGATTTGATGGTGGAAATAAGGCTGATCAATTGGATTATGAGAATTTTAGACACGTGGTACACAAATGGCACTATAAATTAACTAAGGTAAATAGAGATGCCAAAAACCTGAGGTTTTTGGAAGCTTTAATAAAAAAACTCCCTACTTCATTAAATTTCATTTGTGTTTTAGGCTTCTGTGCACTGCCTGGAAACGGGTGAATATACACATATCAGAAACATCCTGATTGTGCTGACCAAAATCCTTCCATGGTATCCAAAAGTGCTGAACCTGGGTCAAGCCTTGGAAAGAAGAGTACACAAGATATGTCAGGAAGAGAAAGAGAAGAGACCTGATCTATATGCATTGGCTATGGGGTAACAACAACTTACTTTAAGAAAGTGGTTAAAAGTGGATCGTGAAAGGCATCTAAAGACTCGGAACTGTTACAGTCCTAACATTTGATTTTTACCTTATCACAGAAGATTCGCTATCCTGCGTCTCGGTGCTGGCAGTGTGAATGAAAACATTCATTTTGTGCTGGATGATCACTAATTTCCTTTACAAGACTCTAGTAAAACACTTTAAATAGTACAGATTTCCACTCACAGGGGCAGAGCTGTATTTTAGAGAAATAGTGTAGGAGCAAGGAGATAGGAGGGATAGTAAAACGAAGAAAGCCGAGGGCTATTTCTGCAAGACTGCTTAGATTTTGAAAGTTTATATGATTCTAAAATGCTTAGTTACATGTTCCATCTTTCTGTGGTGAATGTGGAGTCATCCTTGTGTGCCTGAGGGGCAGTTCAGGTTGCCCAAACAGTTTAAGTTTTGTCAGCAGTTCTGTGTGTTTGACAGGGGGGTGTGTGTGTGTGTGTGTGTGTGTGTGTGTGTGTGTGGTGGTGATGAAGAGGGTGTGGAGGTAGGGCTGCTTCTATGTCTAGTGGGTTTGTTTGTTTTTCTTTTTCTTTTGAGCTCATCAATAAAGGGGGAAGAAACTGCGTATCAGTTAGGAAAAACTGTGAAATAAATAACAGATGAACTGTTAGATTAGATCCTCATTTAAGATTCAACCCATGTTTTGCTTTATGTTTGTGCATATTTAACAATCTGTGCGACTTGCAGCTATTCTGGACAGTTGAAAAGTAGGAAGCCTTTCATGATACCTGAAAATGAATTTCACCACAAAGACCCACCTGCCAGGAATGCTGTACCTGCAACAGTACAAAATGGGCCAGGTGGTGCTGGGATGCCAACGTCTCTCACAATAAATACAGTTAGACTGGAAGAGGGCACTACTGAGGAGACTGGTAAACACACCTATGATTATTATATGTTTATTTCTTAGTAGAGTTCTTCTGACATTACGGGCTTGTCTCAAAATTTGGCTCATTAAACTGAAAAGAAAAAATATAAATGTGATGCTAAATAGGGACAGTGTACATTCTTTATTTTTACTTGATTTTGGGAGGGGGTGTTCTTAATCTAGTTGCCTATTTTAGCTGCTACCTACACATGACCATACATGAATATGCTTAGCTACTTGTTTTATTTTAACCAATAGGATGTGTATTAGCTTGTTAAAATAGAGTTCTCTTTTTTTTAAACAGATAAACTGAAGGAGAAGTCTCAGGGTGTGGTGAAAGTTATTAATAAAACTGTCAACGCTACACCAAAAGTGACAACAAGCAATGGAAATAGTGCATCTAATAGGTGAGAAAAACTATTCTTACTCATTCTCAATTTTCTTCCTTCCAAGCCACAGAACTATGCTTGAAAATTACCTGTCTTTTATTTTTACTTTCGGGTTCTGAATAGATTGTTTACATTTCTTTACAGTTTAATAAATGAGATTATTTCTTTCAAAATACACAGCTGTCCTAATCAGACATTGTTGTTAAATGCATTCCATTTTAACTAAACAAAGATAAAACAAATGAGAACATTTGCTTGATGCTGTTCTGATAAAGAAACAGCAAATCTGAAATCTTGCAGTGTCTGCTTTAGGAAATGCTGTCAAACCTTAGAAGTAAAACTTTCGTGATAAAACTGGAGGTGTGCTTTGCATGCATGCTAATTGGCCTTTTTATTTTCGATGCAGCAAAATTATTAAAGAGAAAGATGATAAAGAAAAAAGCGGGAAGGAAAAAGATAAAGAAAAAAAAGACAAGACTCCAGCTGCCACTCCGGAGATGAAGGCACTTGGGAAGGATGGGAAAGATAAACCGAAGGAAGAACGGGCAAACAAAGAGGAGAAAGCAAGAGAGATCAAGGAGAAAACGCCGAAATCTGACAAAGAGAAGGAAAAAGTCAAGAAAGAAGAAAAAGCTTCAAAAGAAGAAAAATCCAAGACGGTTGTTACCATCATTGAGTCAAAGTCAACTGCAGAGAAGGAGAGAGAAAAGGAGCCATCCAGAGAAAGAGATCTAGCGAAGGAAATGAAATCCAAGGAAAATGCTAAAGGAGGAGAAAAGGTGCCAGTAGCTGGGTCCTTGAAGTCACCTGTTCCCCGATCAGAAACATCAGAATCTGAAAGGGGTAAGTTTGGATATCTGTTCTTGCCTAGAAAAACAGAATGTCACTGGAAAATCACTGAATGTCAAAAAATGCTAGAGAAGATGAAAAAAAATCCCTACATAATATCTGGGATTTTGGCATTGGCATTTCAATATAGTATCTAAAATAGGTGGTCAGGATATCTCCAAAATGCAAACTATGAATGTGTGAACTTCACGTGTCTTCTGTGAATGCTTGTTTTCACAAAGCCTGTCATTTTTTTTCTACTATAAGTCTAAACAGTCTTTTAGTAAAATATATTTGTAAAACTTCGACCTTTCAAGTTTTGCAAAAATGTAGTGCAAAAACCTCAGTAGTGTACTCTGAGAGTTTCATCACAACCTTTGTGTTGGAAGAAAAGAGAGAGAGTGGAAGATGTAGGTCTGTGTCCTTAAAAAGGACACAGGAAGCTTTATTAGTTGCTTCTTATATTAAGGGTTAGCAAATCCTTAATGCTGATATTTTAAACTTTTATGATCTGAGGTTGATGTTGAGTTTTATACTTGTGCTGCTTAAGGCAAACCACATAAGGGAGGGTTGTAGTGCTTTTCGTTGGGTTCACCTTTTCAGGGTCTTCAAAGCAACTCTGAAATTCGGATACTGACTTGTATAAAGTGGAAGTTTGAAGTGAGCATAATTTTGCAGCAGTTTGTTCATAAAGAGGGTCAAGGCATGCTAGTAACTCTAGATAGCTTAAGGAAAAAAAATTTGGTGGTACAAAATGAATTCTAACTTAAATTGTGTTGGCACTTTAGAAAGTGTTATTATTGGATTCTCCTCTTTTAACTGTTTGAATAATGCCATTGTTCTGTTCTTTCCTCAGAACAAAAACGCCGCAAAGTTGATACACATTCTTCTCCATCACATTCCTCAACAGTAAAGGTTAGTATAGCCTGAGGAAGGCAGCACCCATGTTAGGCTCACGAGTTTGGGATGCCAGTATTCGACTTCCTTCAAGTTTTGTGCCAAGTATACACTGGAACCACTGGAGGTTTTTTGTTGCATTAGAAAATGCATTCCTTTTCTTTATTGGCGGACTGTCTTTTTTTCTATAAAAATATTTTTTAATTAACCAAAATAATACTTCAAGGACCTAGCACAAATTTTGTAAAATAGTGTTTGGAAATTGCAAGAGAATTTTTACACAGAAGTGCCTCATTGCTTTAAGCAGTCAGTTTTTTTGGAGTGCAATGGTAGCTACAAGCAAATGAGTCTTTGCAACAGAGTGGAGCATATTTTTCTGCACTTCTATTGAAGAATCTGTAGCACTGAAGATTCCTGGATGATACGGGATGTGCGATACCTCTGAATTCATCAGGCTTCTTGATGAGCATCATACCGATATGTGCCTTCTAAGGAGGAGTCTGGAAAGGAGTTCCATTTTAAAGTCTCCTTGGTGATCAGTTCTCCTGTAGTTGTGTATATTCAGTGCGCATGCAGCTTCTGTTGTACCTTCCCTTCGAGGTTTGTTTATTTCCAATGGGTTCCCACCATGTTGAGCCCTGCGTTACGATAAAACCAGATGTGGCAACCAAGCCTCCTACCCAGCAAAGAGAAACCCCAAGCATTCAAGCGCAGCACAAAACCATGGGCGTAGCCTACTTGAAGACTCAGGGTAGCCATTCCTTGCTCCATATTTATATTATTTCTAAACCATCTATGTTCATGGAATCTTTGAATTTGCAGTACGTTGAACATTTAAAACTGTAAGTTACTAATACTTCATCAAGAGCACTGTGATGGATTATGTGGGTCTTTAAACTTCACCATCTTACCAACTCTAGAACAACCTCTTCTTTTTTTTTTTTTTCTGTTTTTTTTCAAAGAGTACATCTTTTTCTGTGTAAGATTTACTTGAAAGATTTAGCTTAATTTTGGAAAACTCAAATAGCTTTTACTAGTTTTGAGGAAACAGGTGACAGTGATAACTACTCATAATGATCCAGTTTTTCGTAAAAGTCATTCTAGAGTGACTTCTACCACATTTAATTGAAAGTGGAGAAGATACAGGTTTAAAAGTATTTTAAGCCTGTTTCACCTCTGGTTCAGCTATATTCAGAGTTAGGACTACCTTTTCTTTATATTTTGTCTAGACAGAGAGTGTTTTTTCACTGTTTTAGGAAGAATTAGATATAGACACATTTTGTAGTTTATTTAATAAGAGTCTAGAGAATAGATATGACTGTCTTTTTTTTTTTCCTTCTTTCTTTTTAATAAGTATATCAGTTCCTAGTTTTATTCAGAGTACAGTATTAACATAAGATTTATTCCAGAAGGAGTAGCTGTTTTTTGTTTCAAGGGTACGGCCGTGCTTCCCAAAGTCCCTCTGGTTTCTGAAAACTATTCCAGCTCACGTGTCATCTCCGTTCATTTTCTACAGGACAACCTCAACGAACTCAAGGACTCTTCAGCAAAGGTTTGAATCTTTTAGAAAGCACCAAAGTTTATTTTCATGTTTTGTTGCAGAGAGAAGTTAACTTTTGCTCTTGTGGCAAACTCCATCAGAAAATTCAAATTCCATTCTTTAAAGTGTTAGTAAACTAACAGGGATTTTTTTGTCCTACTATAAAAAACCTCTATATAGGAGAAAGGGTTGGTTATGTAGAAGCAACATAACAAAAATCCCTTGAATTTACCATTCTGTCAATATTTTGAAGAGATTTTATGGGTCAGTATCTTTTCTGTTCCCCTCTGAAACTTGTAAAGATATAGAAGTATCCTTATGGTTAAGTCATTAATTTGGTTGAAAAGCTAGTAAATAGCTAAAATACTTATTATAGTAGTTTGGGGAATTTGAATATACACAACTTAGAAAACAACAGCTTAAAACAAAGAATATTTGAGGCATATCTCTGAAATATCGCTCCTCTTTCCCCATACAGTTGTATTCATGTTTTTGTGCTTTAGTACTCTTTCTAAACCATCATAGACAACCTCCTAAATTGTCATCTTTGTGCATTTGCTTCCTGTAAATGCTCTTCAGATTCACTATCTTAGGAGAAGGAATACTAAGGAATGCTCTCAGGAGTTCATAGAATCAGAATCCCAGGCTGGAAGGGACCTCAGGAATCAGCTGGTCCAGCCTTTCTTGGCAAAAACATGGTATAGGCAAGATGGCCCAGCACCCTGTCCAGCCAGCTCTTAGTGTCCAGTGTTGGGGAATCCATCACTTCCCTGAGGAAGTTATTCCAATGGTTGATTGTTTTTTCCTGTGAAACATTTTCCTTTTGTGTCCAATTGGAATCTTCCCGGTAGTAATTTGTACCCGTTACCCCTTGTCTTCCATGTCTCCATCCTGTTTGTAGCTACCTTTTAAATACTGGGACATGGTGATAAGATGACCCCCAAACCTTCTCTTCTCTCCTAAGCAAACACATTCTCTCTGCCTTTCCTCATATGCCAGGCTTCCTGGGCCTTGGATCATCTTTGTGGCCCTTCCCTGGACCATCTCCAACCTGTCCACGTCTTTTTTGTACAGCAAAGAGCAAAACTGAACGCAGTGTTCCAGGTGTGGCCTGACAAGCCCTTGGAATATTGTATTTTAGACAGATTCTCTGACTGTTCTGTTGCTTTTTTAGAACTCAAGCACATAATAACTGTTGCACAGTAATAGTCACAACCACTGCCAATGTGCCAATACATTCAGGGTATGTGACTGATGGGAAATGGATCTGGTCTTCTGAAGTTGCTATAAAGTTCTTTGATTGCACAGTCAGTACCAGTGTGTAACTTAACAGTGCAAATATTTATCACTTGGAAAATGCCAGCCATTTGGACTTCCTGGATAATGTATGGGTATATCTAGGATTACTTATATTCACTTAATTTAAAAATGCTTAATGGGTTACCATTTCCTATTCTGTGTTTACACTGTTGTTTTAATTGTAGCTCTTTTTGTGTAAACAGTGCTGAGAACACTTTGTATGTTTTCATTCAAAATAGCTGTGAGTCTGTAATGGGCACTTGCTGATGGATTTTTAATTAAATCTTTTCAGTGCTGACTATACCTGCTTATAGAGAGAGTGTATATAGGAAATGCCCTTTTAGTCTTACAGTTGATGAAATTAGTGTCTATAGATTGAATCCAGATACTTTTATAAATCATCATCATCATGGTATCTTGTATATTTAATTTTTTTAATTAAAAGATTACAATATTTGTGTTGAGCACACCTCTATCTGTAGTGTGGTATGGAGGAGTCTATATAATCTCACTTTTCCCTCCCTTATTTATTCAACTGGCTAATTGAAATTTTGCTCACATTTTCATTAGTTAAGCCAAATTTTTAATTAAAAATATGTATTCTGCTTGTTAGCACATTGATGTAATCAAGCAGACAGTGGAGCTATTTGTAATTAAATGATTAACAAACAGCTTTATTTTTCTTAATTTGAAAAGTTACATTTTAGAAATAACTCTGTGTGGACTTAGCTGGAAGTGTATTGCATTTGTGTGACTTTTTAATGGATTTATTCTTTTAGTGCTTGGGGAGTGGGGGTGTCCAAACCTTTCCTTCCTCCCCTAAATGCTCTTTTCTAATCTTTCTACTTAATGAACTAATCTTCATTCTTCAGTGCCATTCTAGCAGACTTAAAGCACTTCATGACAATGTTCCCTGTACATGGTGTAAGACAAAACTCTCCTCTTTACTGCCATGTACTTGTTTGGGGAAGGGATGGGATATTCAGAAGCCTGTAAGATATGAGTTCAGCTTCCACTGAAAGTTTAGAAGTCTAGTGCTGTTGTCTGCTTATAGGCTTGCTTTTTTTCCTTACTTGGCTCATTTTCCAGAGGCAGACCATGGAAATGTTGGTTTACATTGCAGGTTATAAAATAAATGATGCCAGACTTGAGTTAGGTTTGTGTTTATTCTTCTTTGTCATTTGCCCAAGTTACACAATGTACAGCAGTGCCCAAAATTTGA
Organism: Neopelma chrysocephalum; assembly: GCF_003984885.1. Classification (NCBI taxonomy): domain Eukaryota; kingdom Metazoa; phylum Chordata; class Aves; order Passeriformes; family Pipridae; genus Neopelma; species Neopelma chrysocephalum. The sequence continues at coordinate 746,906 of NW_020897734.1, forward strand.
TGTGGTTTCAGTTGGCAGCACATCTAGAAGCAAGTTGATAAAGCTTTTCTTGTAAAGCTGGGGAAGATGGATGTAGTTTTCCAAAACTCTGCATTGGAATGGTTAGAAGAGCAGTGGAACCTGTCGTGAACAGCCATGAGAACATAAGAAATGGAATAGGAGAAAGCAGAGCTACGTGTTTGTTTTCTCACATGGAAATCATCTCTGGGAGACAACTGAATGGAGCTGCTTAGAGAAAACGTGTTTGCATGTCACTGTCAGCAAAGAAGGGAGCAAGGATAAATTTACTTGTGGAATGGCATTGTAGGAAATGGAATAAGAAAAGAGGAGGAGTGAGGGAAAAGAACAAAAAGACATCCAGTGAAAGAAGTATTGAAGGTTCAGTCTCTGTAAGAGGAAAATAAAATTCCAATTAAGCAATAAAGGAAAACAGACCTAACATTGTCAGTGTGACTTTTAACATAGGACCAGTAACATCAGGTTTTGGTAAGTTAAATATTTACTGAAACTGGAGAAGGACAGAATTAATTTAATTAAAAGAATAAAGTTACTTGAAGCTCTAACTGGTTTGGTTCAAGTGATTTCTAGATTGTTCTAAAGTAATCTTTCACTTACCTATTTCGTTGGGGTCCTTTTAGGTAAAGTGTCTCAAAAAATAAATACAGAGAGCATTTTAATAAGATATTTTTTTCCCCAAATTAAGTCGTTAGCTTATGGAACTGGAGAAAGATTAAAGTTATACTGATTTAAATCTGTGTGCTGCTATAACTTAAAACCAACTTCCCTTGGTATTTGATAGACTTACTTAAAATGTGCTCTTAATATTTCTTAATAAGATCTAACTTAAAACTGTATTTAAAAAGACAGATTTAGTTACTGTAATATATTACTTATATAACATGTGCTACCTTCTATGTATATATATGTAAGTATACATACATATATGTATATGTATATATATACAGTAGCATTTAAACTTCATCAAGTGTTACATTTGACATTACTGTGACTTATTTTCTATTCTCCTCCCCTGTGACCCCAGTTTATATTCAAAATACTCAACTTTATGAAACTAGCATGTTTTACAGAGCTTATCAGAATTGGTTAGAAGAGATTGTGGAATAAATCTAGAACACATTAGAGGAAAAGACAATTCCTATCTGTGTTCAGCTGGTTTTATCATTTGAAGTTTAGGAGTTAGATGAAAAGACACATTATTCAAAGTATTGGTTTAAATACTTGGTTGATAAAGGTTATTCCTTAAAAATTAATAATAGCTTGTTTAAGCAGCTGATTCCATTCATTCATTTCAGGCAAGATTGCAAGTGTTAACTCAGTCCAATAATGTGCATATCCTGTTTCTGTAGCCCTGCTGTCTGATTTGTGTTCGTGCATCCAACAGTGCTGGTGAACAGCATTGTGTGTATTTAAATATAAGTGTTTCAGTTAAGAGAAAATATTCTTGAATTTCCAGTGTTGAATCAATAAGCTGTAGGTTAAATTATAGATGACAAGTTTGAATGTGTCTTCAATCACTTTTTGTTTTGCTGCTAAAATATTTATGTTTAATTTTGGTCTTTGAGCTAGATCTAATATGTTAGAGTAAGACTTTTTATTTACACATCTAGCAGTACATATTAATATTTGGTGATGTTGCCTTAATTTAACAGCACTACATAAACCACACCACTCCAACACTGTCCAAGAGTAAGGAGAGAGAAGTGGAGAAGAAAGATATGGACAAGTCAAGGGAGAGATCCAGAGAGAGAGAGAAGAAAGATGAGAAGGACAGGAAAGATCGGAAAAGGGTTGGTGACATTTTTAATGAACTAGTTTAGACAGCTGGTATATGCTTGGGAAGCCTTCTGTTCCAAGTCCTTGCAGTAATAATTGGCTGTACAACCCATCTGAGTAGAAGTGACTCATACCAGAGCTGGGTTTTTGTTCTGTTACTCTTTCAAAGGTCGGTTTACAGTAACCCATTCAAAACTTCTCCCCCTCAAAACCGACCTGGAGAAACTTTACGCGAGATGTAACAACTCAGTTACATTTTACATATTCAACAAAATGACACTATAAGCAGGTGCTACTTCAGGAGTATGTTTTAGTCTAACATCTGCATAATTGTATTTGGTGCCAGGATCATTCAAACAGTGACCGAGAGGTACCGCAGGATTCAACTAAACGACGCAAAGAGGAAAATGGCACAAGTATGTATTTAACTTTTTTGTGTGTGTTTATTAAGCTTTTACTTGCTGTGGCTTACAACTTTCTGTTCTGTTTTTAGCTGGTTCTTCAAAACACAGCAAAAGTGAAAGTCCTTCTGATTCCCCTCGCTTAAATGAAAAAGAGAAGGAGAAAAACAAATCAAAATCTTCAGGAAAAGAGAAAGGCGATTCAATCAAGGCAGAAAAGATGGAGAAGAGTTCCTCTGGTAGCAAAAAGGTAAAATAAGCTGTTTTAATTTTGTTGTTGTTTTTGTTTTTGTTGTTGTTGATAGAACAGGCTGATTTTTTTTTCTCCCCTAAATTTTATTGGTGCTTTATGGCCCAAATTAAAAAGATACACTGTGAATGTATAGGAAAACGCTTCTGCAACTTCTGATATCTTATGGCTTTAAATATTTCACCACTCACTCCTTGCAGGACAAATGGAGGACTAGTTAATTTTGGCAGTAACCAGGAAAATTCAGAACTTAGCCTTCAGAATATTCGCAGACTGCTGTAGAGAGCAAATAGATAAAAGCAGGCTTAACTTACATATAACCAGTCTGTAAGTCAGATTTTCACATGCATGTGTCAGCACAGCCTTTTTTTGGTGAAAACAGGTAGGTATGTTTTAGTTGTGTTTATAAACCACCAAACAGTAGTTGCCAGTTTTAGCTCTGGTGCCAGTGGTCATCAGAGAACTGGAAGAGGAAGTTAAAATAATGTCAGAAGTCACAGAAGCTGAGTACTGTCATTTTGTCTGTTTGTTTTTTTTTTAAGCTGTGTCCAGTTGTAATGTTAAATATTACAGTTCTAATCAGATTGTACAATGTGTACCATAATAAGCTGTTTCCCATATGTGTATTTTTAAAGGAATCAAGACATGATAAAGAAAAAACAGAGAAGAAAGATAAACGGGACAGTGCCGGAGGGAAAGAAGAAAAGAAACAATATCCTTTTACACAGTAGTATTTCAGAAAATTACTGAAAATGAGCTTCCTTTTATTATATGTAGCAAAATATATATATTTTTTTCCTTAACATTGAGTCTACTCATAAGTCTTCAGACAAGCATAGATAATGAAGATTCTTTCAGTCAAGGTAAAAATTTTTATTATTTACTTTGTTTGGTTTGGTGTCTCCTATGGGTCCTGTTGACTGGTAAGGGATATACAGACAAAACAGCCTGAAATCACCAAGGGGGCTGCTTGGGGTTTTGGGTTTTTTTTGTTGTTTTGTGGGGATTTTTTTGGGGCTGGTTGCGTTTTGGTTTTGGGGTGGTTTTTTTGGGTGTGTGTGGTTTTGGGTTGGTTTTTGTAGGTGGAGTTTTGGGGTTTTTTTTAATTTGTACCCTAGGGGAAAAAATTCCCCATCATCAGCACAGAGATTAATTATATAGATGCTCTATGCTTTTTTTGGGGGGGAAAAAAAAGGCAGGGGGATGTGCTGTGTCAGGTCAGAAGTGTTTGGTGGAGTTGCATCTTTGTTCCTTTTTCCAAGAAAAAAAAAAGATGAATCCATGTGATCCTGAGAGTCATCAGTCTTCATAATCTACCTGTTAATGAGTGTCTTGCCTAATATGTTGTAAACTCAAGTTTTGTATCCTCTTCTTACTTAACAAAAGCACCAGCTTTTAAACCAAATTGCTACATAGTGTAGTAAGTCAGTTCAGTATCTCTGCCTAATCTTTTATCTGATCAGATTTGAGGACGAAGAAGATAAAGGAAAACTTTGGTGTAGAAGCACTGACTATTTAAAGAAAGAAAAGAAACTTCAGGGTATTTTGATTAACCCATATTCAGACTGGATCTTTTGGAAAAGTCAGTTGTTCTTTGAAGTTGATGGTACCCTGAATGTTTTAGGGTTTGGGTTTTTTCAGACCTATGCATATATGTGGACCCTTATATTTTGTTTTACAGGTGGGAGGGTGGGATTTTTTCTCCTCTTTGCATTGAGCCATTTTAAGAATTTCAAAATATTTTGTTTTCAGTTGTTTGGGAAGGACAGTGCCCCAGGGAACTTAAAATTAGTTCACTTGACCTATGCAACTTCAGTCACAGACTGCTATTAATCTTTCTACATAAAGCAGTGGACGATTTTACATTTTAAAAAGTGTGATTATGTTGGGTAAGCATGAAAATGACTGATAGTATTCAACAAATATCAAAGAATGACTTCTTCCTCTCGTGATTTTCACAAATTGCCCAAGTGCTTTATAATTCTTGTGTTTGTTCTCTATTTAGAATTGATGAATTGTTTCTATTAAAACTTTGTAGCCTCTATGAGCAGTCAAGAAATGAAGTAGAAACAATTTTTTATTCAGCCACACATTTTTCACGGTTTGAGGTTATTTGCTTTCATAGAGTGATATTGAAAAACATATTAGACAGACAGTTTTCCTTTGGATCAGACAAACCAATACTGTTAGAGAGGGAAGTTAACATTTTTGAATACACAAGTTCTTTGTCTCAGATTTTGAAGGAGAGTTGAGATGGCTGAAAATTATTGTTTTCATGACTGTCTTGGCTGGTCTGAAAAGTGTTGCTACCACTTACAGACAGGATTTGCTGTGAGTCCCATTGAAAGGTGGGGATATTGTGAGCATGGTGAGAAACTCGCAGTTTGCCCAGAGAGGTAAGGGGAGCTGCCGTCCTTGGGGTGCTCCAAACCCAACTTGGCAGGCCACAGCCCTGAGCAACTACTCTAGTTCATTCTGCCTTCTGAGCAAGGATGTTGGGCTGGACAGTCTTCAGAGATCCCTTCCAACCTCGTTGGTTTTGAAATTCTATTACATGGATATCAGATTTGAGAATAGTTAAGGCAGAATTTAGTGGTGAGATTTATTGGCTGTGGACTCTGAAATGAACATTGCTCCTTGTGGTGGTTGTCAGGGAAAGATTGTGACATAGTCCCCAGTTCTTCTGTTTGCCTCTGTTTAACAGAGACCAAATCTGAAAGGTGTAAGTGCTTTGCTGTTGGAAATCCTTGTCCAAGAGGCCTAAGGATTGCAGGTTTGCTTACATAGACTTAGGATGTTTTGATGAGGGTCCAAAAAACAAACTAGAAACAACATTTGAATTCTGAAATCTCAATCGTCTGGAAACGTCTTCTGGGAAAAGTCTCCACTCATGGATTGTGGCCTCAAAGAGCAAAGGGGGGCTTATTGCAAAAAGGGTTTCCTGTTCTATTTGGTGTTGTGGCTCCTTCACCCACTGAAGGTGAGGGCACATGAGGGGTTTTGGGTAACAAAGCACGTGCTGATACCGTGTGCTCTTTGAAAGGTGTTGGTAGTAGAAAGGGTGGGAGTTCAGATTATTGCTTCTTAGTACTAATTTTTTTATCATCTTAAAATGATAAAGATACTTCTGTGAATAGTTTCCAAACTGAAAACTATGAGCTTTCTGGAAAGAATTTAATGGAATTTTTTTGACTCTTTGTCCTTCATAGCCAGTATCATCTGATCACTGTGGATGGATCTCAGTTTTTTCCCCATTTCTTTAAATGTTACTTTGGAAAAAAAGAAAAAAGACAGTCTTGGTAGATGAAGTTAACTACAGAGCACTTGCAGCTTCTTTAATAATAAAATGAGAAGTTTTGACTAGCAATTCAGTATAAAGTGAGGATTGTCATCAGCTGGAAAAGCACAACTGTGTTTTGATGACTGTAAGTAACAAGTGCTCAGGTAAATGTCAGCTGCACAGTAGAATTCCCATCCAGCTGTGTGAACTGGAGCATCTGGCCTGGAATACTGACAGCACCACATTGTGTGCACAGTGAAGTACGAAAAAGTGCTTTGTGTAGCAGCACAGTTGTGGAATCTGGTCCTGTGCTCCTGTTTGTTAAATCTTTAACATTCTTCCTAATGTACAATATCTGATTGACTGCATTTATTTCTTGCCTAATTTAGAGATAGTAACATTGTGAGGGGATCATACTTCTAAAAGAGTTTATACCTTCACAAGTGACTACTTGTTTCCTATTTGTGTCTTTAAATTAGTGTTACACTACTTACAATGCAGTGCTTAAGTTAATATAGTTCTTGCTGGGGAATAAACTAGAGTTAGAGAATGATGAAAATAGTTTTATTTCCCCTGTCATTCTTTGAGTTGTGAATGGAACAAAATGTGAAGTTGTGAGATCAGCGTTCATTTGAACAAAATCTAATTCCAATTATGTATGCCTTTGTTGCAGGTGACATTGAAATGGGAAGATATCCAGCTGTGACCAGAAATGTATTTTCCGGAGTATAGATTGCACAGAAAATTGTGAATGAAGAGGACCCATCTGCATCTCCTTAAATTATTCAGTTCTCTGCTTTATTTCCCCGTGCTAAGGACTTAATTGTTAAGTTGTACATTACTGTATTTTTAACTTGTTGCTTAGTTTCTTACACATTTATTTTCAGTACCTGGCTGAAAGTGTTACCTATTCCATATTTTAGCACAATGTGCTGCAAACAAACAGTTGCCATAGTGCAAATGAGGTTTCATGTGTACATAGTTCCACTTAGTTTGTTGAAAATACTGCCTGAATTTAGTAATTCTTTCAATTTGAAATTGCATTCTTTTAGATGTTTGAAAACCACAAATAAACAGTTATTGAACCTTTTTGGATTTACCTCATTTAAACTCAGTTTTTATTTATTACTTGGCCTGTTTTTAATATCAGTAACTAAAAAACAAAAGTTAAGTGGGAGCACTGTTTTCATGCAATGCTTAGAGATTATTTGTATATTGTGTATAACGTTGACTTGTTTAAAGAAACAAAGAATGAGCCCTGTCCCATCCCAACCTAAACCTGTGCTCAGTTGTCCCTTTTCACACCTTTTGTTTGTCATGTTGTTTTTAGATTGATTGGAAATGCTCTCTTCAAAACTGAAATAAATTAAGTTTCAGTTACAGCTACAGGAGCTTTGTATTGCTGAACTTTAGTCTGAAGATTTCACAATGACGTTTTTAAAAAAAAAAAAGAATTTTTTTATCTGCTGAATTCTACTAGTGTAACCTTTTTTCTAAATAAACAATAGTTTTCTCAATGGGTCGTAAATCATTCTCTGTGTGGTCACTTCATTGCTTTAGGGATTATTATAAAAATTGGATATTAGTTGGAACTGTGGGAGGGTGGTTCCTGAATTTGCTGAGGAGCCCTCTGCACCTGTCCTTTAATAGAAGGGCTGGTTACAGAGTGTGGTGCCTACTGTGAAGTGACACACGTGTCAGGGTTTGCCTTCCTGCATTCAGTCAAGTTTACACCTTTCCTTTGAGGCATTTATCCCTCATCCAGAGTTCATTAAAATCTCCTCTTGGATCAAGTATTAATACTATTAAACACAGAGACTTGTCTCTTAAATATTCTGAGGGTTTGGTTTGTTGGTGTTTTGGTGGATTATCCAGAGAAAGGGAACTTTAATCAGAAGTTGAGCATTCCTGGTGCTCTGTGCTTTCAGTAATCGGATTTGGTCAGAGGGGTGTTGTCTTGGTGACTGTATTTGAAATACTGAATGTTAAAGATTTTAGTGCTTATAGACTTGATCAGTAACACTCTTGTGATTTGCTTTGTTCTGATTAATTAGAGGTTATTTCTGAGTGAATTGTAGAAGATTACAAACCCTTGCCCTGCAGTGCAAGGAAGACACAGACAAATTGGGAAGAGAATTGAGTAAGAGTTATTCAGCTCATTAGAGGTGAGAAAGAATTCCTAAAAAGGAGAGTAGCCAAGCTAAATGCTCAGACTTTTAATTAACTTATTAGGGCATTCTAAAATGAAATAATTTTATCAAAGTCACTCTAGTCTTTGGGAGTTCCTGGCATCCCAGACACTGAAAGGTGAGTTGAAACAATCATTTAAAATCTGGCTTTGAGGAACTGCGTACCTGCCTTGGCAGGAGGGTTCATCCCTCACCTGCTTTGCCCCTGATGTGGCAGGAGCAGTGGGGGGAGAGGAGAAGAGATTTGGGATGGGGATGCTTATGCTGACCCTTCCACTGGTTTGGCAAGTGCAGACACACCCACAGTGAACTGCCACAGTAGGGGGAAATAACTGAACTTTGTGAAAGAACATGCTGTGGCCAGGATAACTTGGGGGTGTGCTCTGCTATGTCCTGTTTTCCTGAGAGACGCTACAGGAGCAGTCTCTCACCAAGTTCATGCCTACAGAGGGTGTTCTACCTCAAGGAGATTTAAAAAAAAAAAAAAAGTCATTCTGATCCTTCTGTCCTACATGGGTCTCTGCAGGGACTTGGCTGCATATGTGGAAATGTCAGTGAGAGTTTGGTGATGGGATTTGTACTTAGAGCACAGCTCAATGCAGGGGGCATGCCAGAGACCTTGAGTGGAAAAAGGGGGGGGGTCAGTGAGTTCCAGAGGGCTGGGGAAAGCATGGAAAGAAGGGGAGCTGGCCAGGTTGTTTGGCTGTTCATGCCGCTGGCACACTAATCAACTTTGTGTCCAGAGGGCCAAGAAGAATGGCATCCTGGCCTGGATCAGCAACAGTGTGGCCAGCAGGCCCAGAGCAGTGACCGTCCCCCTGTACTGGGCACTGCTGAGACCACACCTTGAATCCTGTGTTCAGTTTTGGGCCCCTCGCAACAAGAAAGACATGGAGGGGCTGGAGCAGATCCAGAGAAGGGCAACAGGGGAAGGGTCTGGAGCACAAGTCTGATGAAGAGTGTCTGAGGGAACTGGGGATATTTAGCTGGAGAAAAGGGGTCTTGGGGAGGACCATATCACTCTTCACAACTACCTGAAAGGAGATTGTAGCCAGGTCTCTTCTCCCAAGTAACAGGACAAGAGGAAGTTATCTCAATGCTCCAGGGGAGGTTTAGATTTGATATTAGGGAACACTTCTTCACTGTAAGGTTGATCAGGCATTGGAACAGGCTGCCCAGGGAAGTGGTGAAATCACCATCCCTGCAAGGTGCATGGATGTGGCACTTGGGCACATGGTTCAGTGGTGACCATGGCAGTGCTGGGTTAAGAGTTGGACTTAAATGATCTTAAATTTTTTCCAACCTAAGTGATTTTATGACTACATTTGAGAGGGTTGTGGGGAAGAACAAACAAGGCTGGGTCAGTGGTGGTCCTGGCCCATGGTCCTGGGGGAAAACCTGCGCCCATTAATTAAGCCCTGTCTGCTGTGATGTTCTAATTGCTCTGTGTAATCTGCAGCATCTGTGATAGGTCACAGCTTCAGCTATTCCATAATAAGGCATTTTGCCTCAACTTTGGCAAACTTCCCTTGTTTAAAGGGCAGGGGAATATTAAATAAACACCATTTATATTTATTTGCCTCAGATCAAACCGTGGCTCTTACATTAATTTTGCAGGATTTTTTGGGTAATTAGCCTGCTCAGCCCATATTTGGAATTCAAATCCAATATTTGTCGAAAGGCTTGGAATGATATTAAAAATCTGCTTCACAGAGGACAGGGGAGGGATAAACCCGAGGCTGGCTGCGTGCGGCCGTCCCCCCGGTGTTCACCGCGGGCCGGGGCCGCCCGGGGCTCTGGTCGTGCCGGTCGCAGGAGGCGGCGTTTCCCCCCATCCCTGCCGCTGCATGTCAGTGTTGCGCCGAGCACGGCAGCAGATCCCCCTCCCTGTTCCCTAATCCATCCTGACGTTACAGAATCATAGAACGGCTGGAATTGGAAGGGACCCTAAAGATCATCTCGTCCCAACGCCCTGTCATGGACAGGGACACCTTCCACTTGACCAGGTTCAGAGTTCCATCCAACCTGGCCTTGAACACTTCCAGGGATGGGGCAGCCACAGCTCCTCTGACAACCGTGCCAGTGCCTCACCACCCTCACTGGGAAGAATTTCTTACCAAGATCTAATTTAAACCTGTCCTCTTTCAGTTTAAAGCCGTTCCCCCTTATCCTAACTCTCCATGGCTTGGAAAAAATCTCTCTCCATCTCTTTTGTAGCCCCTTCAGGTACTGGAAGGTGCTCTGCCTCTGCAGACCCTTCTTTTCTCAGGCTGGACAGCCCCAGCTCTGGACCTGCTTCCATAGGAGAGGGGCTCCAGCCTCATGGTCTATTCTGGACTCGCTCCAGCAGGTCCATGTCCTTATGTTGTGGCCCCAGAGCTGGACACAGTGCTCCAGGTGGGATCTCAGAAGTGCAGAGTAGAGGGAGTAGAATCACTTCCTTGACCTGCTGTCCACAATTCTTTGTGATTCCGCCCAGGATATAGTTGGCTTTCTGGGCTGCAAGTGCACATAAGTTATCCCACAGTTATCTCCTTTCCCTCACTGTCCACCGTGCCCCACTCTGCCCCTGCAGCAGGGACCAAACCCTTGTCCCCTCTCCCTGCTCTTGTGGCCCTGCCCCCAAACCTGCCCGCAGCAGCTGGCCCAGGGCCCAGGCACTGCTCTCCCACACTGCTCTGCTTTTATATTCCTTTAATCAATTTCTGGTGTTGTATCACACCCTTCCCTACTTGTTACAGCGTATCAAGCATCTGCCATGTGCTCATTAATTGGTCAATTACTTTATTTATATGCTAAACATTATCTAAAGCACCAGTCATTACCAGCATCATGGCTGCAGTTTATGTTGTGTCTTTTTTTATAGGCTTTAAGTGCCTTACCCTCTCCTTGCCATCAAGGCTTGGGTTCTTGCCTGGACCCCAGTTAACCCCTTGTGGACCAGTCACCAGCTCAGCCCCATTCCTTGGCTCTGTCCCTCTCCCCACCTTTAAATGGCAGGTCCAGCCCTTCCTCAAGCTGTCTCCCTTTGGCTTTAGCTTGGTTTTTTTCCTGCTGCCTTCAGCTCCTCCATTCTTGAAAGTAGAATAAAGTAAGAAAGACCTGAAACCACAACAGAACAGATGACAGGAGAATCCCTGTAACTGTCTGCTGGGGCAGGCCAGGTGCCACTGCAAATCCTGGTTTCAATCCTCATCTGCTGCTACAAATTAGCTCCAAGTTCACCTTGAGTGTCAGCTCTGCCTGCTTGCTTGGAGGTGTCAACAGCCTCTTCACAGTGGGAAATGATTCCGGAAAGGCTCTGCTCTGCCTTGGCTCTGCTCTCCCATGCCCTGTGCTCCACCACTTCTCATGGCACCTTCCCTGCTCCTGCTACCCGTTCCTGCCCATCTGACTGCAAGTTGCTGTAGAGTGGGATCTCCCCTTGCTCTGCTGTAAGATGTCCTGTCATCCTAAAATGTCACGATGGTATAAATAATTTAGGGCTAACACTTCAATGTTAGAAACAGCAATAAATAAATACCTAGTGCGTGCACAAAGGTTTCATTATCCTGCCCTTTGTGTCAGGCCATGGAGTCACCGCCACCCAGCACGAGTCTGCCAGTGCCGTGGCATCCAGCAAAACCAGTGCTGCAGGTGCTTCCAGTGAGCTTGATCAACTCCACTAGGGAAGGGCAGAGGTTTTACTGTTACGCTGCTGTAAGGTGTGTATGGCAGCTCCTTTGCTCAGATTCCTCTCTGGATACTGTGTGGTTTCTGGCTGCTCCCTGCCTTGTGGGGCAGCTGCTGCCAATGCCTGTGCCTGGGGGAAGCTGGAAAGCACTTTTCTTGATGCTATTGCAGTGCTGATGCCACATTACAAACCAGTCTCATCAGACCTTCCCAGACTGATGAAACAAAGACAAGGAAGCCCAGAGTCAGAGCAGGATTGGGATGTTGTGGGAGCAGGGGGGAATTTTAGCCAAATTTGTCTCCCCACAGGGCACACACGAGAGGGGTGTCCCATTGTGGTGGTGGGGCTTCAGCCTGAGGCTCCTGGGCTGGGCAAGATGCAGCAGTGGCTGCCCTGACCCCGTTGGAATTAGCCCATGGTGAAATGCCAGCCTGGGCTCTTCCTGCAGCCCCAGTGCCACGGGGGCACCGAGCGTGGCTCAGCACAGTGCTGGGCTGCAGGCACTGCTGCTCCTGGGGGCACTGTCCTCCCTGATACCAATTTTAGATGTATTATATTCTGAGCTAATATTACTTCGAAATTTATAATATCCAAATATTATCTCTGTACTTAAATCATTTAGGTTAATTGAATAGAGCTATCATTATCCAGATCTTGTTTATGTATTGCTGCCTGCAAAACAGAGCCAATTTTCCAGACTGAAATGATGAATATGAGAACCAAAGACATTTCGTAATTTGATATCCATGATGTATTATTATTTAAATAACAATAAAGAATAATTATTTTAAAAAAATAAATGTTGCAGTCCTCTGCACAAAACCTTTGAAGGAAAAACTATGCCATAATGATACAGTTATGGATTTTATTTTGTTGTCAGGTGTGCTCTGTACCGTGGGGAGGAGCTGCTATTGTTCTGGGTTTTTAGGCCTGAACTTTAACACTGTTGACATCCTTTTGCTCCCACTGATGACTCTAGAAACTGGATACACTACTCTGAATTTTTCCTTGTATTATTCCCCCCTGCTGAAGCCTACAGACAAGGTCATGTTGGGGTGTGTTAGAGCCCAGTGTTCCAGGACTGTGGTGCAGCCCTGCTGCCATTGCTGCAGCCTATGTAGTGACGTCCAGGTTTTGGCCTGAATTGCACTGTCCTTGTGGCCCAAGGATGCTCTGGATTCCCTACAGCCACAGCCTGGCCAGGGGATTGCAGGATCTGTTCCTGCCCCTCATAGCTGTGGCTGTAGTCCCATGTGGAGCCACCTCCCACCCTGTCCTGCTGGCCAGGATCTCTCAGCTCACTCGTGCAGCTGCGACTCTTCACCCCAATTGCTTTTTTTTCCCAACTCAAATGTATTAGAAAACCTCAACACTCATTTTGCAGGACCTGGTGCTTGGTGAGACCCTAGTGGGGCAGCACCACACCAGCTGCTCACACAGGGCCAGGATTGGCATCAGTCTGGCATCGCTGTTCCACTCACACCCTTCCATCTCAGTGCTGGGGCTCAGTGGGCACATTAAGCCCTGCTTGCAGTGGCCCATTTTGGCAGGTCCCCGGGGAAGGGAGCATTGCTCGCCCCCATGGCTGGTGCAGGGCTGCGTTTGGCTGTCAGGCAGCAGGGAGCAGGTCAAGACCACTCTCTAGAAAACACAGCCCGTCCACGTTTGCCTGGACTTGAGCATGAAATGAAGGTTAAAGGACAGAACAATATTTTTTTCCATGCCTCCCTGCACTCATTGTGTGGGCACTTTACATATAAATAGGCTCATTTCAGCACGGGCTACCCCAGGGCCAAGGCAAGAAGGGCCCGTGTCCCTACTCCTGGTGGGAAGGGCGGCCCCACACAGAGCCCGGTGTGCCCAGCACAACAGCCTGCTCACACCCACAACCCGAAGCCTTTGTCCTTGTAGGATGCTTTAGGGTCAAATAATTGCTGTTTATTTTTCTCACTTAGCCCTTGCTTATTCCTGAGCTTATTTTGCTGTTGCTGAACCCTTGGTTGAAGACATGGTGGTGGGCTCAGCTCGTGTCCCACTGCTGTGCTCACATAAAACAAGCACCAGTGGCTGGCAGCAGTTCCACAGGGATTGGGGCCAGGCTCAAGCAGCCCCATGGTTGAGACCAACTGCTGGGTGCTGGATGCTGAGCTGCAAAAGATATCAGGGATTGCCATGTATGTTTTTCCATTTGTTAATCCTGTTTAATATCAGGATTACTTCCTAGAGTTCATAGTTTGTGGTGACTCGGAAAAACCACGCTGTGGATGAAGTAAACTCTAATTTATTGAGTTGGGATTAGTTGCAATGTTGGTGAAGGTTTTTCTTAAAAAAGCATTGCTGAAAAGGTGGGAATTGCAGGAAAATACATCTGTATAGTCACCATTTGAGGAATATTTTTACCCACACTGCTGCCCACTGCAGGGGCAGAGCATCTCCTGCCCTGGCTGGAGCCCTGAGGGTTCTCCTCTGCCCCTTCCCTGCTCCCCACAGGGTGCCCCTTGGACCTGGCCAGGATCAACAGCTTCACTCATCAAGAAAACAATAAATTAGTTGGTTTGCAGGGTACCAAACCAGAAATATGCATATCCCAGCAGTGTGGTGGGAGAAGGACCAGTGACACCCCTGAGGCCTGTGGCCAGGCTGAATGGGGCTTTGAGCAACCTGGTCTAGTGAGTTTAGGGTGGGGTGGTTGGAACTGGATGATCTTTAGGGTTCCTTCCAACCCAAACCATTTGAGGGTTCTGTGGTAAATACCTGTGATGCATCCCAGACTGGTCAAAGGGACAGCAGTAGGGAGGGATTCTTTCTCTTCTGATGAAAAGATAAGCAGGCTCTTTCATTTTTTTTCTTTACAGTTTTATTTACAAAATGTATTAAAACTCTTTGTACAACACCTCATCAAAATGAGGCTCAGTAATTGATGCCCACACATGCAGTTTATGCTTTTACAGCCATTAGTTTGCTTGGCAATTTTTCTGCTCACTGAAGTGCAGTTTCAACGACCAAAAATAGGAACTTAAATTACAAAAAAAAAAAAAAGGAGGAAAAAAAACCCAAAAGAAAAGGAAAGAACCCCCAAATCCCCCAAAGCAAAAACAAATTAAAAAAATATACCAAAACAAATCATCGTGAGACTACTGCCGAACTTCCAAGAGCTTGAAGTTGGTAGCCGGAATTGGTAAGCACTCAACACATTTTGTTTTAGCATTACATGCAAGTTTAAAAAATATCGAACCATTTACCAAACTCCCTTCACTGGTGTGAAGCCTCCACTCTTAAAAATTGATCTGATAAACATACATCTTTTATACAGCTTTTAAGAAAAATGTTTGTTTTAAATACAACTCATAACCGCACAGCTTTAGCTCGCCCTTGCTGGGGACGTGATCGCGTTCAGAAGTTGAAAAAAAAAATCACAGTTTCATGAAAAGAAAATGAAAACAAAACAACAATTTTTTTGTCAATATCTTGTTAAAAACTCGAACAATAAATTATTCTCCTATGAGCTTTTAAAATGATTTTATATTACAGTTTGTTGGAAATACTTATTTTTTACGAGACTTTCTTTTTCTTTTTTTTTTTTGTTTTTGTTTTTAAATCCTATTAAAAGTTCAAATCTATCATCAGCAAACTAAACGCCTAAGGGTCAGACTGGTTTAAATGAGTTTCTTTTTCATTGTATGTTACTGATGAAATAAAACTCTATATCGTAAACTACAGAAAATACATATTGTCGATTAGAGGTAATTAGTATGCAGATATTCCATTGAACATTTCCCATGTGACTGACAATATGTTTAAAGGTTTGTGGTTTGTTTTTTTTTCTTTTTTTTTTGTCTTTTCCTTTTTTTTTTTTAATTTTTATTTTTAAAGATGAAGTTAAGTAGTTTCCAGGCAGAGGTTCAAGGCTGAAATGCTGCTGTCTAAGACGTTGGACGTGAGTAATAGCGAGCCCCTGCCTGGAGCAGAGCTGGCGGAGCGCGGTGTCCTCCTCACTGAGAGGCAGGGACAGGAGCATCCTCTCGCCAGGAGCCATGAAACAAGAGCTGGCAGGAGCTGATATAATATAACAGTACTAGCAGGAGTCATGTTAGATCACTTACTATTACTCTGGAACTGCAGCTCTAATTTGAGTTACTATCCTCTTCCCTTACTTCTGTTTTACAAGGACCATTACTGAGAAGCATTAGCTGAGCACAGTGCTAGTTGGGAGAGAACTGGGGTGAAGCAGAAGCAGGCCTGGGAAAAACTAACCTGCCCTTCTCTTGCTTCATTGCTTGATATTAAACAGTGAATTAAAATGCAAATGCACAGCAAGAAAAGAGATATATGGTCTGAACCTAAACAGCAAGTAGCTTTTCCTTTATTTTTTTATTTTAAAAGCCACCCAATGTCATTCTAATAAAGCACCTGTAGGTATGCCTGATGATAGAACAAAAAGAGGAATGCAATATTTTCTGCCCGCACTTTAGCAACCTTGCCAAGGAATTAATTTACTGATCTGGAAGCAAGACATGCAGTTCCACAAATTCCCTTCTTTTGGATTTACGGATTCACAGTCATTGACCTTAATTGGTCAAAGACCTTTTCTTCAGGTGTTACACCTTTTACTGCTATACAGAATTGCTCAAATTAGCTGGAGAGATCAAAGTGGCTCAGAAAAAAAAATAAATCACACCACTGTAAGTAAATACTGAAACATCTTGACATCAGCTCCAACAAGCAGTGGCAGGCCGGTCCGTGTTCGCACGCAGCAGATTTCTGAGGCTTTGTGTCAGGAGGAGTTTCATAATTTGATACGATTGGGGTGGCTGATGAAACCGGCTGCGATCTGCTTTCAGGACACAAGTTCAGTTACTGTGCAGTGGTATCAAAGAATGGCTTTTGTTGCACTGATTTTTTTACAAGAATTTTTTTTTCACATACCAATATCTTGTTACCAGTCCTTTCCTTTTCTTTTTCCTTTTCTCTTTTTCTCATTTTTCTTTTTTTTTTGTTTTATTTTCTTTTTCTCTTTTTTTTTTTAAATTTTCTTTTTCTTTTGTTTTCCTCTCTTCTTTTACTTCTTTCAAGCAAAGCAAGAATATTTCAGTGATGGTTTGCATTGTTGTGAGTCTCAGAGTCTTCCATAAGGCACTGAAGGAAAAAAAATCAGTTTTTCCTATTAAAAGTACATTGCACCATCATCAACACGTGTCATGCCTGACACCTCGGAGAGAGTACGACTGGCTCAGGTGGTCCAAATCCATGAAGTAACCACATTCTCTGCTGCTTTTCCTCTTGCATGCTGTCAGGGCGAGGATCTATAATAAAACCAGAAAGATTTCATCACTGCCTGGCAGCGAAGGGCAGGAGAGCTCAGCCAGGGGAGAGGCACAGGCTGTGGGCTAACCAGGTTTTTCCAGAGTAATTTTTTAGCAATTCAGCTCTATTTTTCCTGCTTTAGAAATCGCAAATTCTAGTGTAGAAGTTTTTGTTCTATTGTAGATTTTTTCGAGACTTCCTAAGAGCACTTACCTGATTATAGCTTAAAAAAGAAAGGGGAAGAGATCACCAGCAAGACAGATGCAATTTTTAAAGCACTTAACAAAATACTTCCATTTTGAACCAGCACGATGCTGGAGAGAG
Source organism: Neopelma chrysocephalum (assembly GCF_003984885.1). Classification (NCBI taxonomy): domain Eukaryota; kingdom Metazoa; phylum Chordata; class Aves; order Passeriformes; family Pipridae; genus Neopelma; species Neopelma chrysocephalum. Next base: position 764,121 of record NW_020897734.1, read on the forward strand.
GAGTTACTCACTACAGCATGAAGTCAGCTACCACTGTGTGCAATATAGGATGGTACCAAGCTCACTTCTGAGCAGGGCAGAAATTTAAACCACTGACACTTTGAGACTGCCACAAGATGAGGTTTCAAAAGCCCTCTTGCAGCAGCCCGCTGATGCACACAACAAAATAGCACAGACAGTTAAAAAAAAGAGAGAAAGAGGAAGCCCCAGAGGGTCCAGCTCCCGGCCCGCAGCCGTACCCCTAGATTTTCACACTTTCTGTGCCGTACACGTTGTAGCCTTCTCTGTAGGTAGCGTAATTCTGGGTGTTGGTGGCAGGAGCAGGTTTGAAGTTCTGCGTGTTCTTGGTGAGTTTCATTCGCTTGGACTCGGCCCGAGACTTGTAGCAGAACTCGATCAGCGCCACCATCATGGCCAGCCCCAGGCCTCCCACAAGGATATAGAACACCCCAGCAACATTGCTCAGGCTCAGAGCGCTTGTCTTGTCCTAAGAGAAACGAGCGATGCCGTTAGCTTTGCTGTGAGGAGCAGATGGGCAGACAGACAACAAGTTACTGTGCACTTAGTCCTAGCAGGAATAGCTGCACTCATGGTGTTTGGTGTCCGGCTCACGGACCAGTGCTGTCCCCCCATCCCCGCAGCCTGGGGCTGCGCAGCAGTCACTGCTCTGCCTTCCACCCTGTGGCGGGTGAAGCCCTGGCTGACTCCAAGGCGATGAGATATTTTTGGCCACTGACTGTCCCAGGCCTTTGGTGTCCCAGAGCAAACCTGCCTACGGCCGAGCATCCCTGGTGGCAAAGGCACTGCAGGAAAGCTGTGCCAGAGAAAGCAGTGGCTGAGTAAAACAGCAGGTTTTAGAAAAGGCCGTGACAAAACCAGAACAAGAAAAAGCCAAACCACTGCACACTTGGTTCTGGTGAATGTAGGTAAAATTGCTGAGATGCTGCTAAACTTATCTATGTTTCTTTTCAATATTAAAAAAAAAACAACCACCCTAGGAAGATGGTCAGTTACTTAGAGGTCAGAGCAGAGCCCTGAGCTAAACTAGCACCTCTGGGAGAGTGAGTTATTGAATAAAAACAGACGTTGTAAACCAAAAATCACTGGCCAGGGTTTACCTTCCTTCAATACATGTCAGATGGGGGACAAGCTTGCATTTTTAAGAACGGGATTCTGTAATCAGAATAAATAGAGCTGCAACCCTTTTGCTGCTGTACAGGTAGGTGGGCTGGCTGTGGGCAGGAAGGGCGGCTGGCACGGCCCTGGCTGGGCTGGCACACCACACCACACCACTCTGGGATGGACAGGCAGGTGCCAAAGCAACCTGGCTGTGCCCAGAGAAGACGCTGACAGAGCTCAGTTAACAAGTCTCTCCAGGGAGAGAAAAATTCGCATTTAGTCAGACTAAAACAGGGTCTACCTTGCAAGTGTCTGTGCATTTCACGAGCAATTTGGATACATGCAGTTGTAGCAAACAGCCTGCCATGTAAACTAAAGATCTTACTCATTTACACCTCTTTCCAATTACATTTCCCTTCTGCAGCTCCTGTGTGTTCACATATGCCATGATCCCAAATTTATCTCATACAACAGCTACAGGGTTGTGCCCTAAGGAACTTCCAGTCACACTGAAATCAATGAACTTTTATTATTGGCTTCGCTGGAACTTTAAATTGTCCTCCGACACTGAGAGGGTGCTTTGAAATTATAGTTTTCTGTTTGAATGATTACAGAGAGCACTTCCAAAGGCACCAGGGGAGTTAGGCACTCAACTGCGACCGATTTCAGCTGGAGCTGGATTTCTCCTCCTCTTGGTGCCTTTGAAAATGTCCTTCACTCCAACAAGCCCAGCACTTTTACAGGGTTTTTCTCCCCAACGGGTCTATAAGCATTAAGAAAAAAAAAATCCTCTGTGTTTTCTTTTAACTGAATGGTGTAAATAAATATTTCCTGCAATTTAAGGGGGGATCCACCTCAGGAGTGCGATCCCCCCTGGAGTCTGCAGCGGTTCCACATGAGGCTGGCCAGCCCCGCAGCACAGCTGGTGGGCAACAGGGGAGTACAGCAGCAAAATGGTTCAAAGCAGTATAAAAAGGAATATACAACATTTAGTAATGACTCACCATTGGAATTTCTAGATTTAAAAAAAAAAATCCAATCAATTTCAGACTGAATTGGGAAACAGGGTGGGAGAGGTGTTTTTTCCTTATCAGTGGTCTGTCTTGAAAATTTAAATCCTTAGCAAGCATGTGACTGTCTCCCAAACTGACATGTAGAGAATCTAAGTCATAATTTTGAAACAAAAATGTGTTTTTTCAATAAAACTAAAAATAAGAAAAGATGCTGGCCTGAATAATACACAATGACTGTGCTAAAACTTGTGCATTTAATTGAAAACACCACCTTGGGAGACTTTGGGGGCTTCTCTTTGCATGTTTTTCTAGCAAAATACTCACACAGTAAAACATACTTACAACTACAGTCTGCTACTGCATATAAGAAAAACGCTGTCATGTTCTGAGACTTAAATTATTTTTTCTAGTCTTTTCTTTCAACCTTCAAAATGTAAATAGCAACTTTTGAAAGTCATTCTTGGTATAAACAAACAGTGGGTCAAAATGTGATTGCTAATCAGTACAAAAAGACCTTCAGCGACTGACCTTACTTCCGGAGTCCTTGGCTCCACATTCACCCTTATCGTACCACCATTTGTTTTTCAGCTTGTCTAAGATGCCTTGTTCACTGAGTTTCAATACTGCAAGGTTTACAGGAGTTCTTCACGTGGGAAATAACATAAATAACATTATATTATGTTATTTTATGTTATTCAATCTTTAAACTACTTTAATACTATACAAAGCGATAAAGCAGGGTTCCTGGCCACAAAGTATTTACACTGCAGGCAACTGGATCATCCCCTTAAGTTAACTCTAGAGCATCTCTACATTACCAGGTCCTGCCCATATCGCTTTGAGTAATCGGCACTCACTGTTAAATGAAGGCAGTAGAAACAAAGCAAGGCCAATTTCCCAGTTTGGTGCCCCACAGGCACTTGCAGTAGCTTTATGCATTCGGGTGGGTTTGATCTAGCAGGACCCTCGTATTGCACTAACAGACAGAAGCCCCAAATCCAGCCCCCGTGGCTTCTCACAGTCAAACAGTGCTCGTGGCTCCCGGTCCCCCACAGCCCATGTTGGGTGTGTGTGTGTGCACATCTGCAGAGCAAAAACCCCCAGGGTGCGTTCCTGGAGGGAGGCTTTGCCAGCGCTCTCGGCTGCTTCCCTGCCAGTGGTGGCTTCTCCAGCTCCCGTGGTTGCTGCTGCAGGGGCTGTGCTTGGAGGCAACGGTGCTTGGCTGCGCTCCCCGGAGCTGCTGCATCCTGAACTCCCCCAGCCCAGGGAACTGCAGCAGAAAATAAGCAAATGCAGACCTCTGTGAAGCAAATGAGTGAATATGGAAACGCTTGCTGAAAGTGCCCAGGGTGGGAAACGTTGGCATGACAAAGGGAGCTGCTGACTGATGCTGCCAAAAGCCCACAGCCCAAGGGTACCTGAGCTCATCTGCCTCTTCCCTGTGGGAAAGCAGCACCTGAGGAGCTCTCAGTCGGGTTTTGTCATTTCCATTTCCTCCTTGTGTGATGTCTTGGGTTTTTTTCCTGCCTGCTTCAATTAGACAGGCTCCCTGCATAAGGGACATCCTCAGTTCCTGCTCCTGCTTGAAAAGCTCTGATTCCTGCTCCATGGTTGTGCAGGGCAGCTGGTGGGGCGGAAGGGGTTGGGCCCTTATCCTCAGCCATGCTGTGCCACTTTGCATGGGATAACAGCAGGCAGACACATGAATGGCCCGCTCTGGGTCCATCCAGGCCTGTAGTCAGTGGAGGAGATGCAGGAGCTGAGCCCATGTCTGCCCCAGTGCCAGCCTCATGTCTGGATCTTGCTGCTCCCTGCCTTTCTCCCACCCTTGGCCAAAGGGCCTGAGACTCTGCCAAGAGACTCAGGAGAAAGAGCAGCATGACCTATACAAAATACCTGAAATACAAGCTGAACTGCACAATGGAATTTAGGGAAACATTCCCAGACCAGGAGGGCCAAGCCCTGCCATGCCTGGGGCAGGGCAAGATGCTGGAAGAAGTAGCTGATAAAGAAAAGCCCCCTTCCCTCATCTGCCAAGGAGCTGCCTCTGAGATGGCTGTGAGATTGTTGGTGGCTGATGCTGGACAGCGCTGCCCTCGGAAGTGCTACGTGCCCTGTGGGAGGAGGGCAGCAGCCCCATGGAGGTGGGACAGGCTGTGTTCAGCTGAGCCCAGGCAGCTTGTGGGGCACCAGATAAAAATGAGCATGTTCAAGAGCTCCTGAGCTGAACTCCCCATGGGCTGCACTGACATGACCCAGTGTGGTGTCACCAAGGCCACCAGGGAGGCAAGGGCAGGGAAAAGCCATCGAGGTGGGGAGAACCACCGGCCCCTGATCCCAGCGGCAGCAATGCCAGCACTGCCTGCAGAGCTTCCTGGCTGTCCAGGGAGAGGCAGCACAACTCCTGGTCTGCACAGGGCTCCGTCTGACACCAGCCAAGATTTTATTTTTATAAAATGGCTATTTTTAAGCGGCAGCTGTAATCTAATTAAGTATCAATCAGGGCTGGCTGTACGCACTCAGGCGGACACAGCCGATGGCTGGCGGTGACAAGCCGCAGGAGACTGACCATGTTTGCTGGCTCGGTGCTGGCAGCAGGCACGGAGCCCCTCCACCAGGAGCCAGCGGCGTCCTAAAAAGCCAGCTGTGCTGCAGCTACACTTACATCCTCCTGTAGGTAAGGCCATAAAACATTAACAGGATCAAAGCAAGCTCTGCACACTGCAAACGTCCTGGGTGCTGCAAGTAATGCACCACTGATGGCCACCAGCCAGGTCCCAGCGAGGCCACCACTGTGGACTCTCCTGGACAGCAGTGGCTGTGTTGAGACCCCCAGTGACACCCAGGCAAACACACAATGAGCAGCCGTGCATGACTGAAATGCCAGTCAGTGAAAGCTGAGTGCCTTTACCTACCACTTGCAAGCACCAGCGGAGAGTGGGGTGAATTATTGTTTAGAGAACAGTGCTCTCATTTTAAATTTCATTTAAAAACCATCCAATCTGGAGAGATTTTATGCAATACATCTCTCCGCTTTGAAAAGCATTGTACAGCTGAGAATACACAAACAATAGGAAGAAGGTTATAAACACCTTTCCTCCTACCTGCATATTTTATTGTGCAAATTTTCCCCTCCCCCCAGTCCTATTCCAAACACTATTTTTAATTTGCATGCCTTTACAAACCCCATACGGAGCACCAAGAATTTGCATAACATCCAATACATTATAGATTAGCTTTCACAACATTATACAGTACTGGGAAATGAGGAGGCTTAATATGCTAATTAGGGTGCTGTATTTTTTTTTCAAAACCAAGATTGCAGTTAATTGTGCACACGCAATTGCCAAAAAAAAAAAAAAAGAAAAAAAGAAAAAGTAGTAAACTAAAATTATCTTAGCTAAACAAATGGGAATTTGCCTAAACCGGGGTTTTCACTATAGTTTGTCACGGCCGTTTGTCAGGTGAGGTCCCTCAGCCTGAGCATGAGAGAGGTGATTTGGTCCATCCATTTGTCCCAATGTGAGGAGATGAATGGGATGGGCAGACAGGTGCCAAGGAGCCACCGCCTGCTTCTGGCCCACCAAGGCTTTGCTGGTGGAGCTGTCACTATGCCAGGGGGCTCCCCTGCTGGGGCTGTTCCTCCCCTGCCTTAGCCCATCCTGTTCCCCCTGCACATGACCTGGAGATTTGCCTGAGCCAGCTCCAAGTCCCCCTCGGCTCGACTGTTTTGCTGGCTGGGGCACTGGGATGAACATCGGTACCTCAGCGAGGACACCCTCTCAATGTGCAAGAAAAGGCACCAACTTGTGGAGCAAAAAATGCAGTTTGTTTCGTTAAAGGAACAATTTTGTCAGCTTCCAGGAAATAAATCCCAAGACCTCCTAATGCATGAGCTGCTTCCCGTGCAGCAGGATTTGAGCGACCTGATGGTGGGAGAAGACACAATGCCTTTGCAACCACTGGTCCAGCGCCTCAGGAATGCAGTGTGAGCAGGTGTGGGATGAACTCCTCAACTCCCAAATTCCCAAGGTAAGTAAATATATTGGAAAGCAAGCCTGGCTGCTGGTACATTTTCTGATTGCTCATCTCTGAGTAGTTGTGTAGTTTGGTTCAATTTAACAGTCAGAGTCAGGTATGGTTTTAGCTGAGATCCTGGTGTGAGTGCAGAGTGCCATGTCTGGATCCTGGCATTTTCTCACGTTAAACACAAATCCTCTGTACCTCCCCTCAGCTCACAATCAGCTGGTCCCACCAGTGCCCTGCCCGTGCCAGTGAGTCCACGGCCACCAAGTCACCAAGTGTTCTGTTGGCTGCTGTAGAAGGAAGCACAGGGCTCTTTTGGGAGTGAGAGCTGATGGCTGTAGGAAGAAGAACTTCCATACGTTGCCCTGGCACTGTTTGTTTGATGGGGAGATTTTTTTTTTAAATTGACTCAGGGGCAGAGGAAAGTAGACACTAAATGACTTGCCTGGGTCCCATGGGAAGGCTGTGTCCCCAGCCACCTACTTGTCTCCCTGTCCAGCCCACAGGATAACTTCCTCAGTTTCTGTGTCTCTCTCTCACACGACTTCCATTTCCTCATCTTTTTCCCGGGATAATTTTATGTTTTCCAGCTGTTTTTCTACCTAGGTTGCTGTTGATGGGCTGTACAGGATATCCTATGAGGTCCTCAGTCCTTTCCCAGGTAGTTTCCACTATTTTTCCTTGCTTAAATTTATGATGGGGTTCTTTTTCATCTCCCCCATGTCGTTTCCAGACCAGCTCTCTATTACTGTGGTTGCTTTTATCCAAGTAAAACGTTCAGAGGTCTGAGCTCTTGTGCTCTCTTGTTGTGTTCTGTACGCCAAGAAACCGGGACGAGGCCATTTGGATCGAGATGTCAGCTTTCTGGATGCCACAGGAGGGTATTCTTGTGCAGAAATTTGCACTGTTTCTCTTCCTCCCCATAACCTGAAGGATTTTGTTGTTTCTTTGTTTGTCCTTTTCATCCAGCACAGCTGGCTCATCCAGGCTTAAGCACGTGAGGTTGGATCTGTTGGGCAGTTTTACCAAACCCTGCTAGGATTTTTTTTTTTTTGCTGACATCTACAAATGACTGGAAGACTTGAGTTTAGAGAAACAGTACCAGGAGCCTCATATGGAATAGTATTGCCTTCACAGACAATTAAGCCATCTGCTATGGCTGATTTCTATTCTACAGGCTTCATGAGAGGCTGCCACAAACATGATTTTACACCTGGGACAGAGGTGGGTCTTACCAGTGTTTCATCTGTTTGGTTTCTCTGCTACCCTGTTAGAAGACTCTACTCAGATGCTGGCAGTATTACCTTTCCCTCTTCAGCCATTAGTTACTGCTGGAAAACTAGCCATGCCAGTCTTATTCCAAATTTAATGTAACACCATCTCAAAGGGAACCTCCTCTTCCCTTTGCCCTGGGCCCTGGGGCCTCCTCCCTGCTGCACTCCAGCCCCTCTGGGCACTGGACATGAGCCCCTCCGCACCCCTTGCTGCTGGTGGTCCCAGGTGACAGGACAATACTGATGGAGTGAACTGATTTTTGAAAAACAACGTGCATTCACTCATTAAAATCTCACCCCTGAGCTTTGGGTTCAAGTTTAAAAACTCTCCAAATTCAGGAATTGCTACAGCACTTCTTTGACATGAAGGCTGATCCTATATAAAATATGGCATCACTTCCAAGCTGAGTATGTTCAGCAGGCAGATGTCCCTTCTCAGAGGAAGGAGCTGCTATGTGCTATGTGCTCTTTGCACAGCATTCATTACATTTCTATTTCATTACTATCTATCTTATATTCATGCCATTAATATGGAAAAGAGGGAACATGACGACTCAGAGGCCATCTCTCTTCTTACTTCTCTTTGAGACACCCTCACCTGTCCGAGGGACTTCTTGCTTTGTCTCCTCTTGCCAAAGCACTAGTGCAGGTTAGTTGCAGTAAATTTTATCTCCGTTGAGAAAACTGGTGGCATTATAATATTTCTTTCTGGCCAGAATAAGTTTGAAGTAGAGGACAAGTAAATTAATCATCAAAGAAATAGATCTTTATTAGTCCCAAAAGTGGGAAGGTAGAAATTCTGCCCCTCTCAAATTATAAATCATAACAGGTTTCTGGCAGTTTGATTAATGACCTTTTAGGTTCATTTTCATGATTTCTCCTGCACCTATTTAAAGCAGATAACCCCAAATCAGATGTTTTACCTACTGCCATCACTAAATTCTACTGGCTTAAGACAGAGGTCCAGCAGGCTGCAGTCCCACATATGACTGCAAAAGCTGGCCACGCTGCTCTTCAGGCAATTGGGTTCCAGTTACTGGCCATTGTGTTCGTGTGCCAGTGCTGCAAACAGGACTCTTCCCTGAACAAACCTGGACTGCAGTGAAGAGTCAGAGCAGTTTCTTGGAAAAGTACTGTTAATTTATGAAAAGAACATTGCAGTCTTGCCAGGAAAGGGACATTTTCCAGGAATGATGCTAGTGGCTTTGTAGCCAGTGTTTGGGGTTGGTCCTCACAAGTCACAGCAGGTGATACAAAGAGCCGGTGACCACTGCAGGTGAAAATTACGAGCAAAAGTCACTTCAGGACTTGAATATCTCACCCAATAATCTGCAGACTCTTTTCAGCTGTGTCTAACTGGTGGCTGAGTGGCATGAAGTCTCAGCAATGCTGTAGTTATGTTTATTACTTGCAATCCATAAAGATTTTAAGTGATGATTGGAACAGCTTTGAGTAATTCACACCCCATTCTATGCTCTAATGGATGTAATATAAATGTTATACCCAAACCCAAACACTGCCAAGGAGAGTGAATGAACATGGCAGGCAGCACACTGTTCCTTCAAACCAGATGAACCATTGCTCAGAATTCATTTAGAATTTTTAGATGCAATCTTTCAGAAAAGGGAGGTGCAAAGTAAAGGTGTAACAAGTGCAGGCTCTTCAAAGCACCAACTGAAGGGCTTCCTCGGAGTGGGGCAGGGTGGAGAGGGCAGTGCACGGGCTGCATGGAATCTCCAGGGCTGTGGGACTGCCCAAGGGCTGCCCTGGCACCTCTCGCCACCTGGGTCTTACTGCTCCTTCACCCCCACCATCAGCCCATTTCTGATGTTCTCTAGAATATTTGGTGTACAGAACACAGTGTGGCATTTTTGCAACACTGTTGCTTGCAGCATCTTGAGACTTAAAATGTAGCTTTTCCAGGGGTAGCAGACAAAGGAATCACCCATGAGCTTGAAGGAAGACCAGGATAACATCAGCATTGATGTCTCTTGTCTTGAAAATGTCCTTTCTTCACTCATGCCCAGGGCTGAGGCTCAGGATAGCAGAGAACAATCTGCAGAAGAGCTGATCAGCTGAGGAGGGATCCTGGCTGGCTCAGGAAGATGTCAAATACTGGGCAAGAGCTCCAACCTCTGCAGCTTCACTGCTCATGAGTGGTCCCAGGAGGGCTCCACGGCTTCTGCAGGGCTACTCAGGCAGGACGTCCATGTCCCCAGCAGCACCTGGGAGAGATGTGGTCCATCTCAACCGGTGACAGAAAAGTCCACTCAGAGATGAAGCTAAGAAATATCAGGCCAGTGGCAATGAGGATCCTTCTCACACAGGCAGATGGATGCTGGCTCCCAACATATGGTAAATATGGTCACCAGGAGCCTTGTCCATTGTTAGCAGGCCTGAGACGTGACCTCCCCATGCACCACACCTGCCACGATGCAGAATCCTCTGCGGTCGCCAACAGGCCCTTGCTCATTTTTCCCAGCAGTACAACAGCAGACGCCAAATTCCTCTGGTTGGAGAAGCGCTGTGGAAATGCAGGCACACACCACCTGGGATGTGGTATTCACAGCAAAGCTGCTTCTGTTTCACTGTACCTTAGTAGTGCCCATTTGGGTCCACTGGGGGAGGTGAAATTGCAGCGCCAAAGACACCCCCGGGCTCCTGCTGTGTCACACAGCACGGCGCAGAACAGCTGTAAATCTGGACTAATATCTGGCTAGGCCAGGTTTATGGCTGATTTGTGGCATCAGAGCAACAAAAAGCCACAGGAAGCGTCTGGCAAATCTGTCTCTCCTAAGAGTGCAAGATTAATGAAGTGTTACATCCTCCCTCCACATCAGAGAGCAGCCCCATGGTCAGACCAAGGGCTGTGTTCTCTGCAAAGGGCTCACCACCCTCCCATCCAAATCCCAGTGATGTGAAGGAGGCGAGAGTCCATGGTGGTACCAGGTCTTAGTTATTGCATTATAAAGTGTTTTTTGAGTTTTTTTAATCCCTCTTATTTTTACCTAATCCCTTTAATTTAGCAATCTGACATATTTAGAGCATTCTCACTTCTGCAGCAGGAATTGTTTTCCTTTGTTCCTTATGACCAGAGCTGTCCTTGCTGGCTGGAGCATCTCTGGGATTCCTGATATCAGCACAACCCAACCAACAACATTATAACATCAAAGAGTTCAGAAGTTGAATGCTTGGGTTTCTAAAATCCACCTCACAGTGACAGAGAAGGCAAGTGGATTAAGGCACAAACAAACAAGCATTTTCTTAATTCCAAATGCTTCCTAAAATCCTCTTGGGTAGAACTGCTGAAAATACTGAATTAATTGTTCCTCTTGGTGTCACAGGCAAATCTACACTAACTTCAGAGGAAGCAGAGCGGGCAGTTGCCGCGGACATGTGGGATGTGTCACCTTTGCCATGCTCCAAGAGGTAAATATGTGAAGGGCACAGGGAGAATGACCCTGAACAACTGCACCATTGCTTGGCACTGCACCCAGCACAGCAGAGAACACCCTCACTGCTACACATCACACAGAATCACCAGCCTTCTCCACTTGGCTGGCAGGAGGAAGGGGAGTTGATGCTGAAAGGAGCCTCCAGTCCTGCTGACTGCAGCTGAGCAGGCCAGAAAGCAAGTGGCCACTGCTGCATCCCCGAGCCAGCCCGTGCAGGCACACGGCCACACAGGGCACTGACAAAGGCAGAAATCAAGCCCAGGCACTCTGCTTAATTTGACAGAATACCATAAAAATCTCACTAACAACCATCTTGGTATTGTTAAAATATAAAGATAGAAACAATCCAGGCAGATACACCAAATCCAGCATTACTCTCTGGAGGGCATCGCTTGAGGTTAAAGACCCATCTGAACCAAATGAGGCACTTTATTCCCCCAAGTTCTATAAATCCCAGCCTGATCTGCAACTACTGAATGGACTTTTTGTCAGATCTTGTTACTGAAATAACTTCTGAAAAGACACAAAAGCTGGGGGTGAATGCATTGTCCGAGGGCTCTGCTCCTGCCCAGATCAGATCCATCTGCCTGTCGCAATACACCAATTTAGCAGTGTCTCTGTGCCACGACTTCATGTTTTGTGACACACCCATATGTGAGGGATGGGGGAGATTTTGGGTGGAAACAGGCTCATTATTCAAACCCATGTGTTTTTTTAAAGACTACAGTTACCTGGTACCTCAAGTAGGAGTGAAGAACCTTGATAATATGGGCACAAACCAATATTGTCAATCACTGTTCCTACTTGTTATCTTCTGTCTCAGAAAATGATCTTTGGTATTCCTCATTGAACATTTAACATTCATGGAAAAAGTACCAGGGATTTCTTTAAGAAATGAGCCCTTGGTTGCTCTTTGCTACTATTTCAGACCCACACTTTCCCCCTGTTCTATGTTACCAGCAATTGCACATCTCCCAGATTTAACCTTTGAGGGATTGAAATGCTTTATGGGTGGGCAGAGGAAGAGATAAAAGTGAAAGCCATCTAGTTTGAAGAGACAAAGAGCTTTAAAAATTAGAAGATTAAAACTCAGTGCCTCAAGCCCCATATAACCCCCAGCCACCTAAGAAATACACTGCATGTCAATGGCTGGGGTAGTGCTCAGAGGCAGAGCAATATATCCCCCTGGCAGAAGGATGTTGTTTTTCCTCAACAGCAGAGCCAGCAGCAGTTCCCTGTGCTCAAGGCCCCAGGGCCCCAAGTGATGGTGAGCAGTGTCCTGGGGCTGCAGCTCCCTGGTTGCCAGGGGACAGGCTTTTTTAGTTCCTGCTGAGTGCTTGGTAGCTGCAATAGTTCCCCACAGCAGAACTTTGTTCTAGTCTCCATTACTGGACTTTTTTGTAAATAGTGTTCTTTTGGTCAGCTCAAGGATTCTTGCCTTTTTTTTTCCTTTCGGGGCAGGTTGGAGGAACGACTGTATCTTTGCAAAATCTGTTGTGTTTTTCCTTGTGGTAACCAGGTATACATTTTAAATTCAGGTGTTTGAACTGGTGCACAATGTCATTGTAACATCTACACACACTGTGCACACCTGTACAGAGCCATATGTGTTACCAGCTGAGGCTGCAAGTTCCTGTGCTCTTTGCAGAGAGTTTGCAGCCTTTGTTTGGCAGCAGCAGCTGTCTCTATGAAAGTATATTTATATGTTTCATAAGTGTAGCTCAAACAAATTAAACTCTGTACTAACAGGACCATAATTTAATAGAAGCGCCAAGTGCTAATGCAATAATATCATGCCAATGGGATTAGGAAATGCAAGCTGTTAACAAGTCACTGTAGTTCATTCATAGCAGTGCCCAAAACCTGAGGTACAGATGTGATGAGGGGTGGGAGGAAGAGCTCCCCAAACAGGGAGGCAGAACAAGGGAGGGCAGATGCTTAACGTCACGCTCAAACCTACAACATCTGAAACAGCAGCATGGATCTTTTCTGTCATTGCCTGGATCCTTTCTAATCAGGATGGGTATGAGCAAGAGACTCAACTTACCTTGCATGTGGGCTATCCCCTCACCTTCTCTTTCTCTTGCCTCTAGACACATCCATTTTCCCCCCGTCTCTACTTTCCTCTTGGAACGGCTTCTTCTGCGGCTCCTGCTCTCGGCTCCTCCGCAGGCTGCAGGGAGGTGCTGCTTAGTCCAAAGGCTACACAAGACATTCAAAGAACAGCTACGGCGCTTGTACAAAGCTAAAGGTGTCCAACCCACGGTTACAGTGCCGGCCAGCACAGAGAAATCCACAGAGCAGCACAAGTGCCTGCGTCCACGTGAGCTCAAGGCTGAAACATTAGAGTCACTTTGAAGAAGAACAAGAAGAAAGGCATTTACTTTTCCCTTTGTATGTTAAATGACAGCAGTTACTATTAAAGAGGAAACAGCCAAGCCCAGACCCTCGGGGAGATGTTCAAAGAAAGGGCCCTGCTCCTGCTGCTGGGAGCTCCACTTCCAGCCGCTGGTTTTCCTTTTTTTTCTTTTCCAGTCCCACGGAGCCTTCTGTCTCCACTTTTCCCACGCTGATGCTTACAGTACAGGATAAATGACTCATGTAAGCAATTTATGGAAATTAGCTGTTAAGCACCACAGGTATTATCAAAAGGAGTGCACAAGTAACAAGTCTTTCACCAAGATTTCGCGTGGCCATAAAGGCAGGACATGTGTCCCTGCATGAGCCCCAGCACTGCTGCAGTTAATGCTGCACAAGCACATGTCCTTACACAGTCAGGTCTGGCTTTGGCAAGGCAGCAAAGCCAGTCCCCAGGACGACAAAGGTTATACAGGCAAAACAAAACAGTTCCCAACCCTCAGATGCCACTAGCCCTGACTCCACCAACTCCTTCCCAGCATGGGCAACCTGCTCATCCCAAATTCTTGTTCTGAGTATCCCAGTTACATTCCCAGGAAAATGCCCTCAACAATCTGCACAACAGCACTGCCATTTCTGCAAACCAGAGCAGGCTCTCTGCCCTTCCTGGCAATGCCCTAAGTGAGATACTCCAATGAACTTCTAGAGCATTAAGACTTCATTCTTGGCACAAAACATGCACAGTATTATTTCCTAATCTGCTATAAAGTAATAGCTGTCAATTAAACCAATATTCTGATGTCTTCCTTTTAAAGCACTATTTTGCTTTGTCACTAATTTGCACAATACAATAATTTCATATAACTTTCCCAGCTCTGAGCACGAATTAGCTCTGTGTTACTGTCACTGGCTCTGATCGGCCATTTTATCTTTTTCCAGCTCATAACCCAGGCCTACAGAATGGGTGACAGGGAAATTCATGCTGATGAACATAATTCCAAACAAATTGCTCAAATGAATCGTGCTGCATCTCTTGAAGATAGCCATTTCCCCAAATGTCCCCTTTTACGCACGACGCGCTTGGCAGTGGTGCTCTTTAGGCGTCAGGTATCATCTAAAGCAATGCATAACAGATTTCTTCCAAAAATATGCCACTTAAAAAAATTATGCTGCAAATGCCAACGGCTGTGCTGAAAATGTATCAAAGCAAACCGGCACAGAGAAATGGGGGAACAGATCCCATCTGCTAATGGCCACACTCACAGCTCGGAAGGGCCTTGGAATGTGATGCTGCATGGAACGCGGCTCTGAGGGCACAACTCAACCAGCACGTTTGAAAAGTAATCCCACGATTAAAAAGAAACAATTGGAAAATGAAGTAGCATTACATTGCACGTCATTTCACAGATATACTCCAGAAGAGATATCAGCCTAAAAAAGAATATATTAAAGAAAAACTGAGTCAAATAATTAGCAAGGAATCTTGGCGTGTGAAGCTGGTGAGAAGTTGTATTCAAACATTCTCCTTCCGTGTTGGTTGTCATTAAATGTTACCATGAAGGTATACGACTACAAGAAATCTATCAACAGCAGAATTATAGACATTTATCTTAGCAGAAAATTGTTCCTATGCAGCTGAATAATTAATTTCACTTAAGTCACTCAGCCTGCTACTGCCGTCTGCATCCCCTTTTGTCTAGTTCTTGTTAAATTCCTATTCAGCCATCACTCAGCCCCAAGATGATAGGATTGTATAATAAACAAAATAATTAGTTTCCAAACTTGTAATACACTATAACATAGTTCCTGGAATATTTTTTTAATAACTGTTATTTCATATTCTCTCATGATTGAGAACTCGGCTCACGTGTATAAGAGCATTTGAAGAGAGGATAATTTTGCCATGACACTGAATTCATGCTCGTTTAGTAGGGCAAAGTGAACAAATTTTGATGCATGTACCAGAACGTCTGCACTAGCCAAGTCAGCCCACCCGTATTGACATGCATCCCAGAAAAATTACATATAGATGGAGCACATTCCCCTTCAGACTTCTTAAATAAGGACCACTATAAAAACTGGGTAACTCCCTTTGCCAGGGCAGTACCGGCAGCTAAGGCACTTCAGGGTAGACTGACACCCTCTGCTCCACACCAGCGCTGGCACAGACTGGTAGCACTGAAAACAAGACACATGTCAGCTGAGGCCTTCAAAACAATTTCATTAAAATGGCACAGTCTCTTTAGTCTTAAATTAAGAGTGAACCCCAGGAGCACGGGAAGCTCACAGGACCAACCTTACACTCTGTGTAACCCAACAGATTAAAAATCTTGCAGAAAGTCAATGGAATACCTTTTCTTCTTTCCCGCTTCAAAATCCTTGTGAAATTGGAAGTCACTGATTAATTTCCAATGTCAATGAAGATATGATAACAAGAGATGAACTCAGAACTCAGAATCATTCCTCTCCGAGCACAGGCACACCGCATGCGAGGCCGCAGGGAGGACGAGCACAGGAGGGCACAGGGATTTTCTGGGTGACTGGGTCCTTTGTGGTACAATGATGGGCACTGGCACAGGCAAGCAGGCTGCATACTTACCTCTGGCTTTCAGCATAAGCTAGAATATCAGAGTGCACAGAGGAATTCAGTTTAAGAACTCGGCACTATCAGTTTACAACAACTCATTCAGCTGCACACAACCCATCAGCAGTAGGTAGCAGGTGGATGATTGCAAACTTGAGGCGGCGATTTCCCAAGCCTGGGTCTCTACTGGTGAAGCTGAGAGGGGGCCTGTCAGCTCAGCCGGTAGAGAGAGCTGCCCCAAGTGAGCAATGGTCCCCACACCAACCCGTGTGACGTGGTGCAAGCTCTGTATCTCAGCCTCAGGCACCTTTACCACCCCGTCTGCTCTGATTCCCACCAGCTACCACCTCCTTTAAGGGAAAAAAAGAACAGTTTTGAAGCACCTCCTCTGAAAGCTCTATAAATGAAGCCGTGCTCATATAAACAATTAACCAGAGAGACGGGATGAGATGATGAGGGCAACTTCTGGTGGGAGGACAGAGAGGAGAGAGAGGTCAGCGAGACTGTTGGAGCTGTAGTGCCCAGAAGGCAGCACTGGTGCTCAGCTTTCCTGAGAGGGCAGCGGGGCTCCCGCTGGGTGGGGGCATGGCTTGAACTTGGTGTTGGGGGTGTGCACTGCAGGGAAGGCACCTCCTATTTGCTGCAAGGGTGCTGCATCGCAGCCTGCAGTACTCGGAGCCTACGGGATGCTACCTCAACAGAAAAGCTACTTCATAACAAAAAAGCCCTTTGATTTACCACACCCCTGGAAACAGCAACTAACCCCTCCTCCACCTCCCTCAGCTTAGTCTTCGGTGGGAGGTCTTCTCCTACCCACATTCTCCACCCTGGGAACTTGTGCCAGCTGAGCCATGCCCCGAGAGCTAGTGTCTGCAGCTTAGACAAACAGCAGTCCTTCACCACAGCGAGTTACAACAAACTGCAGAAAGACAGCACTTTGGACTAAAACAGCAAAACACTCATAATTGTGTTTGCTCCCCTTCCCTCTTCTCTGGGTACCAGGTCATGTTATCACAGCATCCCTGACTCACTCTTGCAATACTCCCTGAGCAGGCCAAGGGCTTGCTAATAGACAATATCACTCTTTGTAAAAGGTCTTTCAGCACAAGCAAAAAATAGAAGGATGGCCCTACCCTAATTATGACCATTTAAAAAATCCTTTTTAGTTTCCTTAGGGCTGTAAGTTTTATTGGCTGAGTTTAATTCAATGAACTTGAAGCAATGAAGTTCATTGGAGCTGGTTTGTACAAAGAGTTTTCTTTCATGGAGGTAGCATTGGACAATGAGGTGCTGGATCCCAGAAGAATATTAAACATTTAATATACTGCCAAGTATGACATTATATAAAAATGTTCTGTGAAGGATGAGCAGCAGAGCTAAAAAGCATAAAAAAGCTCATCCTCATCACTAGGCTGCTGCTGAGCACTGCAGACCTCCAGCTATTGAACAAACCTGAATTCAAGAGCTTTTC
Organism: Neopelma chrysocephalum; assembly: GCF_003984885.1. Taxonomy (NCBI): domain Eukaryota; kingdom Metazoa; phylum Chordata; class Aves; order Passeriformes; family Pipridae; genus Neopelma; species Neopelma chrysocephalum. The sequence goes on from NW_020897734.1 coordinate 781,421, forward strand.
CTTCCTTCAGTATTACACAGTGGCTTTTGCTAACATGAGACATGACCAGATGAGCAATTTCCTACGTTGCCAACTGTAAGCAACTCTTATTAATAGAATGCAGCAGTAATTTGCAGTAATTGTCCAAAACTGCAGTCTACTGAAAATACTGGTATTATTGATTTTGGACCAAAGCTGAAGCATTTTTATAAGCAAGATTAGGAGTTATTGTTCCCTAAAGAACTGGTTTTACTAGCTGTAGGAGAGTGTCACTATGAAAATGAATTTCAGTACTTTTCAGTATAACAATGTCATTTGAATTAATTTTCTTGGTAATTCCAGCACCCGAGGTGACAAACAGTACCCAGACTACTTTAGCTACAGCTTCTCCTCACTGGGTTGAAGACTGCAGAAACTACCAGCTTTACAGGGTAAGGGTGGCAATAGAAAAGCACATTAGTTAACTTTTGCAATACACGAGCTCATTGAAGCAACTTCATGAGCCTCACTACCAAACACGCTGCCTGGAAGGGTTCCTGGGAGGAGCCTCAGCTCAGCAGAAGGCAGTGACAGCACCGCCACTGCTGTGACTAGAGCCAGATTTGAGCCTACATCTGTATCAAAGGCACGTCAAACACAGAGGCAGGGCTCCTGCATAGGTGTGTGCAGAAGACTGGTCAGTGCCATACAAAAGGTGACATTTGAATACTCCTGGCAAAACTTCCAAACCCTCTTCCCTTAAGATCAATTTCCAGTTTTTTGCAGCAATCCCTGTTGCAAGCAACGCACCTCGTTTCAGCTTTGCCTACCACAAGCTCCTCACCTTACCCTTGTTGCTACGATTTTACCATTAAAGGGGACTACCATCTCTGTGTAACATTATGTCTTTGCCATGATCCTTGCTTAACTCTTATCTCTGCCCCACACTGTGATTAGGTGAGCAGCCACCCTTTCCCTCCCTGAGCTACAGCCCCATCCCAGCATCTCTTCTCGGCAGACCAGGCTTCCTCCCAGGCGCTCTCGTGGCACCAGTTCAGGCCAGCAAAGCCTCACGTGCTGGTACTGGTTTGCTTGACCCCTGCCCCAAAGAGCAAAGAAGCCCTTTCATCTCCAGGTCTGTGCTGGCACAGCTGGTCCTGGCAAGAAAAGCCTCTCAAAACCTGCTCTGCATCACATCTAAATCATGGACGAGGACCAAAGCCTTGTCCTCAGGGGTTATTACAGCGGCCAGATGCCATCACCAGTTTCTTGTACAGTCACCTCACTTATTTGCTCGGTGTAGATCCCACCAGTACTGGACTTTCTATCTGTTAGTTAAATAAGGTTTCCAAGCTCGACCAAGCCTGCTGATGATATTAAATAAGACTGTTTCTTTGAAAGAGCTACTGAGCAAGAAAATGGCTTTTTTTCTCCCCCACCACAATTAGTGAAATGGTTTTCATCTGCTTTCTTTTTTGGGGTAGTTTTTTTTCTTGAGAAGCGAAATAACAGCCTTGCCGATTACTCTTTGCTAAGGTACCCGATTGTGGTGACATTGAGGCTGACCTTGGAGTCACCTCCCCCGCTGCCGCACTCTCCTTTGTCGTACCACCATTTGTTTTTCAATTTGTCCAAGAGGCCTTGCTCATTCAGTTTTAATACTGCCAGGTTAACAGCATTTCTTGAAACGATAAAACATAACTTGTAAGAAAAAATGCACAAATGCTTAGGAAATCGTAACGTATAAAAAAAGGAGCACAAGAGGACAAATTGGCTAAAATTTCACAGAACGTGGAGCTATCAAAATGTCTGTACAGCAAATACAGGGTTAAATATTGGAAGGTGGCATGGAGGATAACATTTGCTCAAAACTGAAGTGTGCGGGATGGGGAAATCGTCTTTGAGAAAAAAAGTAACAAGAACACCACATCATGCAGTTAACATTCGTCACATATGGCAGGTTAACTTGGCTTTTACCATTTAAATTGAAAAAGCCATTGAACTGTAAAATTAAAACAGCAACAAACAATCAGAAAGGACAACACGAAGAGAACACAAAAAATGGATGCATTAAATAAATGAAACCATAATTTACCGTCTTATTTAACTCCATGGAATATTGAAGATTTTAAACTTTAAAGTTACCTCAAAATCCACAAGAAAGAAAATGACAACACAATACATCAGGGTAGGTGGAATACTATAACAACATGGATATTGTTATATTATTCCACCCACCTTAATGCTGAGCCTTTGGGGGTTGCTACACCATAGCCCTTGGAATCCAGGTTGCCTCCAACTTTCATGGTGTCGCAGGGCTTGCGCTGCTCGATGTACTCGTTCATCGTCGACTCCAGCAGGAAGGCAAACTTCCCCTTGGACTTCCGCACCCTCGCCACCCCGTCCGCCGTCGTTTTGGTGAACACCGAAGGCTCGGCCGACTTCATGTACGACCACATTTTCTCGTAGACAGCTATTTTTGACCTCTGGGAGAGACAAAAGGAGAGAAATGAAGAGTCACGTCGGCAAGGGCACAAGGGCAAGGGCTCCTTGGGCTTAGCTTAGGGAGGTTTAATGAAACCCTGTGGCTGATTAAGGCTAGCAAATAAAAAAAAGTCAAGGTAGTTCGGAAAGAGATACATTGCCCCGTGAACAATGACAAAAACATGAAATGTTTGGGGAGGGGGACACATATCTCAGACATCTCTTCTACTAATCGCCATGTAATTGGCAGCTTGGCAGTCAGAATGAGCAATGGCCTGAGCCTGTCCCAGCACTTGGCTCCTGTTCTCTGCTGGGTTTATCTGCCTGTGTGATGCTCTGCTACTGAACCAGAGGGAGGATGGGAAATCCCAGCTCATCTATATGGCCAAGAGATGCAAAAGGAGCCTCTCCTCTTCACAAAAATCCTCAGCATTGTTTTTTTTACACTAGCTGCAGCTAGGGAGGACTGACATTTGCTTATTACAAGTTTTCAGCAAGGCAGGAGTCTGCTTTTCACAGTGCCAGTGGCAGGTCTATGATACAGGAGACCATGACATTCCAGTGGCTTCTAATAGTGGTGCTCATACAAGGAGTATAAATAGTAATTACAAAATCCTTTATGAGTCAACAGTCAAACCTTCAAGAGTTTTCACATTTCCCTAAAAGATAGCAAACACAAATATTAGCAATAAGTTGAAAAAAATCTCTGCTTAAGTGCTTGCCTGTCATCTCTATATATTTTTTCCTGCTTTCCTTGTTTTGAGAATGAGCCAATCCTAACAGCCTTTAGCTCAGCATACACGTTTTGTAAACCTGGAAATGTTGAGAAATGTGTTATTTCCCCTTCTCCCTCTTCCCCACCAGTAACATTTAAACCACCCTCAGATCTCAAAGCCACCTCCAGACTCTTAAGCATTCGTATCCTGGACTACCAGATAAACTTTCCTGCTTGGTCAACAGAAGGCAGTAATACTGACTGTATTTCTCTAAAGTCTAGAAATCCAAAGGATTTATATAAGGCTTTTGGTCTAAGCTGTGGGTTTCTTGAATTTATGCCTCCTACTCCTTGCCAGTTCCCTGTCCACAGCTTTCCTCTCAGAATGGGAATGAGGCAGGCAGTAGGTGAATCTAGTTCAAATTTAGCAAACTTGTGGTGGAAGACTGCTAATGTCCATCAGCTTGATGATCAAGACATGTTTCCTCCTCATTCAGGACAATTTAATGCATTTTGAATAATGTAATGCTTAACAACCAGCCTCCAAACACTTCACAGGGAGTAAGCCCTGCCTGTACTGCTCCTCAGATTAACATGCTCAGCTGGTGTTGCTACAACGGATGGAGGGGAGCACAGAGGGCAGGATTTTATTTTAATTATCCTTTCTGATGAGCTGAAAAACAACCGAAGATGCAAACCAATTAAAATCAGCCCAATCGACAACAGGAAATCAGAGACAATACAGCCCAGCTTCAAGAGGAGCTGGCTGGGTAGTGGGTGTGAAAAACAAGCAAGAGAGAGAACATCTTCTGGCTAAAGAGGGGCTGTATGGCTTTGTTTGTCCAGCACCAGGAGGAAGAAGGATATAAGTGGGGCCTGAAATGGTCCTTACACAGGTAAAAGAAGGAATCAGGATTTTCCTGACTTTCCTCTGCAACAGAAAACACTGAATACCCTGAGACGAGGATGGTGGCTCTGAAGCTGAAGGGGGCTGTGGCAGCTCAGCTCCTGGCCCGTGCCAGCCTCAGCAGGTGGGTTTGGAGAGGGGAGCTCTGAGCCCTGGCTGGCTGCAGGGCTGTGGGTCCTGCCCAAGGGGAGATGTCCCACTGGGGCTCTCAGACAGGCACCCCGGGGCCGATGGCCAAACCAGGCTGCTGACACTCTGCGAGCACACTGGCCTGGATCTCCTGCTTTTCCAACCACCCCCTCAATGCATGTGGGCTGGCCAGGGTAGTGCACAGTGCCCAGGCACCCGCCAGAGGGGCTGTGGGGACCCCAGGGCTACCAGAAGTGCCTGGACGGGGTGGTTGTCACTGTCTCAGCAGCTGCCACCACCCTCGTGCCCTGTGGGCAGCACAGCCCCTGTGGCAGCGCTGTGCCCCTGAGCAGGCAGCAGTGCAGGCAGCACGGGCAGCCCACACCACAGCCCAAGGCACTGCCCACGGCCGGTCTGCCTTTTTGTGCAGCTCCCTCAGGCAGAAAAGGAACATAAACAGCCTGGCTGGCCAACACACAGACTGAGTGAGCAGTGGCAAACCTGGCATGTCCCAGTTTCAAGGTTCTCTTCCTTACAACCTTCATCTTCTTTTAACATAAATAATACAAATGCACCTGCCCATTTATATTTGCAAATGGGCACCTAAGGAACAAAAGAAAGGTATGAAACCAGCTTTACTCTTTCTCCTTCTACCTGTCAGCAAGCTACAGCAGTGAGCCTTCCCAGTTGTGCATGCACCACATATACTTTTGCTTGTTTTCCGTTTTCGTCTACAGAGCGTGCCTCTAATTACACAGATAAACCAGAATTTCTTTTCCTTTTAGTCTTCTAACTCACACCTGAATACCTGTCTGTAATAACTTCTTTCATACTCTTTCCAGCTGGCCAGACTACGTGAAAGCAATGGCCAGTACATCTGTGCGTTGTTTATAATCACAGTTATCCCATGAGTGCCAACAGCTCGCTCAGGGCTGCACATGGTCCAAACAAAGCACGTTCCCTGCTCCAAGGGCAAAGGGTGAACATCATCATTCATGCTTCGGAAAACCAAATTCCATGACTCAAAACCTGATCCCTTTTCAACTTCAACAAATAGCCTAAGCTTTATAGTTTGCTGCCTTCATTTAACTCTTCTGGATGATGTGGTTAAAAATCAGTTCCCATTTCTATACGAACATTGCCCACCTTTTCTTCTGCCAAGTGGGATTTTCACAGTATCTTGTTATTATCAAATAACCTAAATGAGAATAGCAATCTGATCCAGTAGAAGTAGACAAAAATGCAAGTGAGAAATGAACAGTATTGACTTGGAAAGGTTAAAATAAAATGCATCAGGCACGTGCTGGTTTTGGAGCAGAGAGTCCAGCTGGGGGGGTCTTGGTGAGGACCCACAGCTGTCCTGGGAGAGAGGACCAGGGAGGTGATGGGCTCTGGCCACTGAGTCCTGCTTGGTTAGTGCTGCTTTTTGCAGCCGTTCACCTAAATTCATAATGAGGCCAAAATAATGACTTATGATGAGGCTTCTTGGAGAAAGGAATACTGCACACCTGCTCAGCAGTGCTCAAGCGCATTTTCTGTCCCAGGAACCATATTTTACACCTGCTCAACGCCATGAAACAACCAGTTGACTAAAGCTCGTCAAAGATGCAACAAGATGAAATGAAAGATGATATTTTGAGTAAATATTTACATTTTCCCAATTTTCCAACTGCCTCAACAAAAACCAACTACCCTAAAAGACTTTCAGAAAAGGAAAATTTCTTTCCTTTCTAACTATAAAGCTGCAAATCCTTTGCTGAAAGAAGATTCTCACCCATCTGTCCTCCTCTGCAGACATTCACGCCACCCCTCCCAGTCCCCCCCAGGAGTCTGACACCCATAAGGGGGGCCAGACAGCAGAAGCAACCATAGGGAAAGGATTTACACTTCAAAATAAGGTAAAGTCTGACAGATCTGCGCTGTTGCTACAGTTCAGCGTCAGTAAAACATTTTCTCTCTCATTAAAGTGTTACTTTTAAAGAGATACTTAGAAAAAAAAGCTTAAAAGCAAAGATTTAAACCAATTCAAAGCCCATAACTGCAGTAACTCCCTATGCTCTGCAACTCTTATTTCATTTCTTTGATATTGCTCTCCAGAAGTCCACCACACACATTTCCTTGGGATTTCAAGGGGATATTATTATCATTTTTTTCTTAAAAGCAACATTTTCAGCGTTTCATCTAGGCCCTGGGACACATTAAAGCGTCTTTTCATTATCACAGCCTTACTGCAGATATAAATAGAGCTGGCCTTTGCTTTGTCAATAGTGCCGCCTTTTTTTTCTTTATTTGAGATGTTTATGCAGAAATATGAGCCACCAACACCTCAGCCAAGGGTGCAGGCAGCTCCCTTCCATGTCAGCAGAGCCAGCAGCTCTCGTGCCGACGACTCACTTCACTTGGCCTGTTACTAATTGGTACCTAAATACATGTTGCTTCTGGATAGCAAGGCATTCATTTGAAAAGAAGGTGCCAATTCAATCAGTCCACAATTTTAACACTGTCTTTCATTCTAATTCCCCCAGTTTTGATGTGTGCTTGGCTCCAGTAGTGAAATGAGAAATCAAACAACCCCACAGGGTGTGAGAGCATCCAAAAGTCTGGCCAGCCAGGGCTGGGTGCACCATACAGGCAGTGGGAAGGAGGCAGGTTTGCCTCTCAGTTGCAGTTATTTCTTCAACCTATCCAACCACCAAAAAACCCAGCACTGTGGCTCCAGCTGAATGAAACCAGATGCCTTGGTTCACTTTGGCACATCCCAAATCACCTAGAGCTATACAGCAAAGCTCAGCACATGTTGGACAATACCTTGACATTGGTTAAATTTAGCTCTAAAATACCTTTGTGGCTGAAACCTCCTCCCACTGACTGAATTACCTTCCCCCTCTGCAAACATCTGTCTCATGCTTCTGCCAGAAGTGACACTGCATCACCTCCTCCACTACTGAGCACCAGTGAATGTGGTGTTTGAAGGAAACAGCATTTCTCCTCTATAGTTCAAAGTATGTTACAGGGATGTCCTTTGCCTATTTTAGAACATTTAGCCCTCCCTGCCACCTTCTCCACAACCTGCAGGTCTTCTTCAAAACGCCTGCCTCACGCACCCTGTTCAGATATTTTATTAAAATGACCAAAATGGTCCTTAATTTCTTACAGCAGGCACCACGAAAGGATTTCCCAGCAGTCAAGCTTAAATTTTTCTATTATAGGTGATGACTGATGATCATCCAGCCATGATGATTTTTCACCCATTTTTCACCCGAATCAATTTTAGCTTTAAAATCCATTTACATATTCTACCTTTTATACTGTTTAAAATTTTAGATTATACTGATGTTAGTTTTTTTACCTCTGCCTTCAAAACTAAGATAAGGTCTCTCCAGTAATCCACTAGGTGGGCTATGAGGAAAAACAGGAGAACGTTTTGTGCTGGGCAATATCAGTGTAAGAACAGAATGGGCATAGTAGAGATGTAGAAGACCTACAAAGAAGCCAGTTACAGATGCCTGGTGTCAGGGCTGGGTCCAGGCTACATAAACTTTAATATACCTTGGAGTAGGCCAACATGCATGGAAATGCAGTAAATCCAACAGGGAAGTGCAGCAAAATAAAAAGTGCACAGACCATCCTGACTATGGCACACACACCAAGGCAGGCAGAGACATCAATAAAGGACCTAAAGCAGCAGACTCCTCTGCTACACCAGTCTTATGACTATGTTATAGCTCTATAACAAGAGAAATTTATAGCCCTTAAGTCAGACAGATGTTGCTGATACAAAACACAAAGGTCCATCCTAAAAAAAGTGCAGGTATTTAATCTGAATAATACAAGCTGCCTTTATATAGATGCACACCTCACTGGTATGAACTTGGGCACTTAAATGTGAACCTTAGCTTCATTATCATCACTCATTGCTTTCCTTCCACGTATGCAATTAGCTCTTCTACAGCAGCTAATGAATCCAGTAGCTTATAAACTAAACCATTAAAGAGCAAGTTACTAAACAGGAATGAAAAACTGCCAGAGACTGGCTTGGTACCACTGCTGCTGCCTGGCCTGGGCATCACTGAGATCCACTGGGTTTAGGCAGTTGCTTGCTTGAACTTCCTACATGGTAAATTCCAATGAAGTGTCTACCACTGTCTTGGTCATTTTGGATAAGGCTTTGATTTCCACACCCCCTCAAGCCTGATGACAAGTCACCCCTGGCACAGCTGCCTCTGGGAGGAGTTAGGGACGGTGGTGGGAGCCCCCAGTCCAATCCCAGCTCTGGAGCATGTGGGGTTGGTCTAATGATGCTACATTAGTAATAGGACCACGATAAACATCGTCAGTAAGGCCTGTCTGCCTGAGATTTCCAAGCTCTTTACTGAGAAGGTAAAAATAGGTCTCATGAGGGCCAGAGGGCACCATTAGTCCCCTTTCCCCAGTGTGGACATGAAAGCAGAGATGTCATTTACTGAAGGTCATAGGGCAGAGTCTAATAGATCAATGTCACAGCTTTTAGCCACAGATAACTTGTGATGCCAGCAATTTACTTACCTATATGGACAGAAAAATCAATCCCATCATTACATCAACCTCTTGCTTTTATTACATTCTCAGCAGAAGAAAGTAGGTCAGATGCCATGAGCATGCACAGGGTATTTCTCTTCTAGCAAGGCCAACCCCCCAAATCTACCAAACTCTACCCATTCTACCCAGTTTAAGAATTGTGGGATACCACAGAAAAGCAAGGTTCAAGCACGTGCATGTAAACTAGTCTGCGTGTTTGTAGGAACACACAAGCCTTTGAAACCATATGCATAAGTGTAAAAGAAAGGATGACCTGGTGACTAATAGTATTTTGCAGCTTGTGATGGGAGACACTGTCACATTGGTTTGTTGCTCAGATAATAACTTATGCTTTAGAAATGGCATTTTCCTTTTCCAGTTGGGGCAAATGAAGCCCAGAGAGTGGAAGGATCAGGCCCACAAACCCCAGGGCTGCAGCATTTCTCTAGGAGCCTCTAAGATGCAGACAACCCCTGCATGGGGTGGAGGGATGGGGAATCCAGCAGGGAGCTGGTGGAAGTGGTGATGGTGGGGAAGGAGGGTTTACGGCAGTGCTGCCCACCCAAATAGATGGGGAAGCAGTCTAAAAAAACCCCTCCAGGCTTCAGCATCACTTGTTTTTCCACACTTGACATACACAGTGGCCTGACTACAAAAGAAACTGTCTTATAAAAATAATACAATATTGTAGGAGTCTTTTGAGACTTTCTTCCTGTGCATCATAGTCCTTTAGAAAGTGTGACCTTTGGCAGCAGGCGGGTGATGTGCTGTAGCTGCTTTAACAGGCATCTTTTCTGGAGCGAGCTCCGCTCACACAAACAGACAAGCAGAGAGTCACTCCGGCTGCAACCAGACGTCGCTGACATGTCAGTAACAGTGTGAGCAGCAGAATGTAAATCAAGATTTTAAGACGTCCTTTCCTGGCACAACACTGAACTTCAGACTATAGTCATCTCCTCCCTTTATTGCTGCCATCCATTCCTCCCCGTGTCAGTGCTGATTGGGAAATTAAAATGAAAGTCTTTACCAGCGACAAGCTACCTTTGTAAATCCTCCATGACCCACGGACACAGCGCTCGCCCCAAGGAAGCACTTCCAGGGGGAATGGATGTTGGGCTGGGTGGCACACGCGGGGGATCCGGCTGGCTGTGCTGGTAAGCCTGTCTGTCTGTCTGTCTGTCTGCCCGCCTGGGGAGCAGGAGCAGCACGCACTCGAGCTGGCTGGAGGGAGGGTTACGTCAGCCTTCAGGCTAAGGGGCATCATTCCAGCACTGACATATTCAGCAGAGTTGTCTTGTCTGGGCAACTGAGCAGCACACCAGCCCTGCTCTGGATTTGGCCCGTAATAAATTAACAGAGAACGGCATTTCCAGCACACGATCTGAACACTGTCAGGTCTAATGAGTTTTCAGCTCCAGACAGAAAAGGCCAATATACAGGCAATGATGGAGAAATCCCAGCAGACTGCAAGAGGGGATGTATTCATATTCACATCGTTAGAGTTTCTAAACCTTCATATATTTTCTAATTATGCAAAAGAAACAGTAGCAGCGCTGTGAGTAATTTATCAGCACCCATGTATTTTAAATGAATCCCTAATAAGCATGTACTAATGTGACACAGCAGCATTACGTAAAGTAGGAGAGACTTGAAAAACCAGGGTCCTCGCTGTCTTGAGCAATGTCATTATCATTATCATAGAGCTGCTCTCCAAAAAGTAGAGCATTCAAACAGCAAGTGATTTTCCCCCCAGGCACTTTCTGCTTTGCCTCTGTGGTGCAGACACAGTTACAGTGTTAACACACTGTGAGCTGCTGTGCCTGGCTTCCCACGGGCTACAGCCCCCCTGTGCCCAGCCTCCCACAGGCTACAGCCTCCCTGTGCCCAGCTTCCCACGGGCTACAGCCCCCCTGTGCCCAGCTTCCCACGGGCTACAGCCCCATATACCACCTGGTCCCCAAGACCCAGCTTGTGACTGCTGGGCAGCATTGAGATAGAGGTGAACTGCAAAGCCAAAACCACAAACACAAGCAGAGCTGATAGACAAATGTCCTTTGTTATTGAAGATAATGGAGAGATCTATTCAAATATTTGTTATTAAGTGTTGACTGAAAGCTCTGCTAAATCCTAGCTTGCCTGCTGAAATTAGTAAAACAGTTCAGCCACCTTAACTCCAGCACCATTCAAACGCTTCCTTTCCAAGCAGTGGATGATGGATGAGCTGTTAATTTTAGTTCCCGTAAGGATACATTTTCCTCTCCAATCTATAGCCTTAAAGACATTAGATCACTTCATGGGAAACCATTTCTTTTGTAATTATGTCACATTTGATTTCCTGCTGCCTTTAAAACTGCCTGTTGGCCATGTGGCAGAAAGGAGGTTCAAGAGATTAAAAGAACCCCACAAGCAGACCATCTATCATCCATGCAATGGGGAGGCTGTGATCTCTCTGCACACATACATTCACCTTTTAATATTTCTGCACACTCCTACCTGTAAACAGGGAAGGGAGAGAGAATATATGGGTGAATAAAATTTCCACACCTGTGTTGAAAAACAGTTAAACCACAGTATTTATTCTGATTAATTGCTACCACATTGCCTATCAAAGATCTATACGACTTCTATTTGAAGCTATCACTTTTCTGTGATGTTCTGTTCTTTAAAGCCCATAAATACAATCACACTTCAATATTTTTGTCAGGAATTTGTTATGATGACTGTGTTGTTTTGCTCGATGTCAAGAACACAGAAAGCTTCAAACTGCTAATCCAAAGGCAAAAGCACAGCATTTGTGTGAGTGCTGTACTAGAAACAAGACCTTCATCTTCACTAGTAAAATAAATTTTGAAATTAAAAATCAAAGAGTTTAACTACAGATGAAATCCTTAGCACAGCACACACAGAGTTCATGATGGTGTTTTTAATAGGCTCTAATGATGATCTCAATATCGCTTCATTGCACAGAATGCATAAAAATCACACAGCAGCTATGGGTGTATAACCCAAGGCTTTTCCTTACCTAAACTGCTTGCTGGTGGAATTTATTTCAGTCTCATCTTCACACAACCTTATCATCAGAGGAAAGCAACGAGCTCTTTAACTTATAACGGGGTGTAACAGGCTAGTGTTTCCGAATGCATTATGGTCATAATTCCTCCCTCTCTCCTGACAGCTCTGGGATGGAGCTGTGCTCCTGCCTGGCTGCCCAAGCACAGCACTGGCCTTGTCCACCACAGTTTGCCCATACTGAGTGCCCCAGAGGCACCTGGATGGGGAGTCTTCTCTGCACGAGCCAGGAGGGACCCACTGGTGCCACCACAGCCCCACCCCACACAGCCCGACACACAGCAGCGCTGAACAGGAGGGGAGGTCTGAGTTACCACAGATGCTTTTAGTGGAAGTTACTTCAAAATCCTTTTGATGGGTTTAAGGAATGTTTTCTTTTAATTTCCAAGGAATTTGGAGTCAATGTGTTCATTTGTTCTTTCACTGTTTTTTTCAGATAAATTTTCATTTTCAGCTTTGGTGCCTACCTGTCTGCTGTTTTTTTCTTTGCTTTTTAGCAAATTGTTTTCTGTGTCAGCTTAAGTTTTACCAGCTAAGGAACTTGTACTTAAATTTCTTTTCAAGAGATATCTCACCAATTCCCTTACCATATTTACATGCTTTTTCTGGTAGCTATTCCCATGTCAAAGCACCTTTCCTCAGCATGGGCAACCAGAAATGCAAAGCCTCTTATCAGCATCTCAATGCTTTTCTACCTGCTCCTGCTGAACTATTCTGACTTGATGAAACCAAGAAGAGACAAAAACAGGGAATATCTTAGGGGGCCATCCTTAACATGACTTCCTGTGTCTTAAAACCTGTAGTTTTAAAGTCCAGAAAGGCCTCACATCTGAATGTGGTTTGGAAAGAACCACTTTTTGAGGAAACTGATGAACCAACTGTAAGAGCAGAAACCATCATGCCCAGAGGGTCTTTGGCCTTTCTACTGAAATTCCTAACAGGCCTGGCAATTAATGACATTTCCAGGAGAAAAAAATTAGGAACTGACTTCAGGGCAGCAAGTCATTTCACCTGAGGCAGGGGAGAGCCACTGGATTGCTGAGTTGTTTGGTTGGGGACATCCTTAAACTATTGCAGAGAAATATACAAATAAAAAATTTCTACAATAAACCAACATTCCTTTCAGACCTTCTTTTTCCTTAGTTTTAGCTAATGGTGATTAACTACATTGGTAATGGTGTGATATGAGCCGCCTGCAATTTTCACAAAAGGAAGAAGATCTTGCTACATGTTACCTGCCTCACTATTTCCTGTAGAGCCTGATCACATCAGACAAATTTTGAGGGCACCTTCTGAAATTTCAGGTTCTCAGTGAAGTGTACCAGCAGGTCAGCTGCGTTTGTCAATGATCAAACACACACTTGGCAAGTTATTTTGCAGAAGTTTCTTACCACTCATATCTGTTATCAATTAAACCACCACAAATTCATGGGTAATTTATATTTCTAAATGTCTACAAACTCGTTCTACTTCTACTGAAGTTCAAATACAACCAAGAATTACTAATTGGTTGTAAAGGTCATGCCTTTTGAATATATGCATATTGGAGGTGAAACCTATTAGACTGTGGTATTATACTTAGGCTCAGTGCTGAATTTAGATTAAATGGTGTTATATTGATTTGATAAGCTGCTCAGATATGCTGAAACTTTAATTGAATGTATTAGAAGATAATTCTAACAGATACACCCTTAAAAGCAGTAGTTCAGTGATTTGAAACTGCTTTTTCGTACAGGCCTCCATCAGTGCTCAAGAAAGAGAAAGAGGTATTTTGGCATTGTTAATTTGGGACTGTGTGTTAATAAATAACTAAGGAGAGGTTCTTTCTTTTCCTTTTCAATATGGATGAGTGCCCTTTAAAAGCCAAAAGGGAATTGATGTAATCTATTGATTGCCATTTAAATGCCTTTATAAGCTAATTAGTGCAAAATGTAAAATGTTTCTGAGCAGAAACAAGCAACAACCATGAAAACACAGGAAGGTTCCTTTGATTCTTAGATACACCGGGAGGACAAATGCCCTTACACAGAGAGTCACCAACAAGTGAGAAGTGTGAACAGTGTCTGCTGTGAAGCTGTTACAACAAACCAGCTGTGGTTGGAATGTGAGAGCAGTGTCAGGCCGACAGCAGACCCTGTGCTTGCCTGGAACAGCCATGGTGTATCCAGCTTAACCCACATAGCTGGGACAGCGTCTACCCGGGAGACATTGCAACGCTCGGGGAAACCGCCAGGACTGTAAAATAGGTCACTGGCTGAGTCTGCCCAGGCCTGAAGTGGCTGAAAGTCATTACCATCTGTTCATCTGAATTGAGGGGCTGGTATCGCTCCAGTTTCAGGTATTCACAGGTATTTACACTGTAAAGGAGACCTTCAAAAATGATCCTATCTGGAAACGGGGTTGGCAGAAGGGAGCCATGGCCTGAAGGCTCTAAAGGAGCTCCTCCTAAGCACATGCAGACGACACGGTGGGGATCTGAAGCTCCCTCTACGATGCATGAGGAGGCAATTTTTCCTTTCCGTTGGCACCTTTCTCTGGCCAACAGTAACCATTAAGATCAATATCTGACTAGTATCTTTGAGAAACACGTTAGCCTTACAGCTCTATGAAGAGATAGCTATTGTTCTTGCTGCATCTACACATGTGCTGACTGCCTGCTCACAGCCAGGCAACTTCCCCCATCTCTAGGGAAGATTTACCTACACATGCCACAGCCAGAGTGTGTAGATAAGCATGGGCAACTGGTGTAAACAAGGATTGCACTAACTTCTTCATGCACCTTTCCCTCAGTTAAAACTTCCTTTCTTACTGGGTACCTGATCCTGAACCACTCAGCCAACTGCTGCTTAAATTGGCTAAATGCTGGGGGAGAATGGGTGAGAGAGGATATTCCCCTTACACAGGGCATAAGCATCACCCTGTACCCAGGAGAACCCATGGCTTTTCTGACTCAGAGTACCATCACTCCCACTGATGTTCCAGAAGCAGTGAAAAAAGATCTGCCAAGGGAGAACAAATCCCCTAAAACATAGAGAGGTGCAGTCTGTGCTATAGGACCTCAGAAACCCAGAGTCCTCTAGGACTTATTTCAAGTTTCAGCCACCATTACCCTCTCATTAAGTAACTAATAAAGACTGTACAATTTAGTATTTATGAGAACATACACATTTAATCTAAGGCAAAGCTTTTGCCCTTTTCAAATCAACTGAAGAAGACTCTAATTACAACACTTTCATGGTTGCATCACCCTATTCAAATTAATTACTCTGCAGAAGTTAATACAACTGAAATTGTGTTGTGTGCCTTGAGAATGCTGAAGACAGAGAAGCACCACTTAGGGCCCATTCTTCTTCCCACTTGGCCCATCCAGCCTCACTCCACATTACCAGGGCTCTGCTCTCCTCCATCCCCATCCGACTCCTCTCCTGGCCAGATGGAGCTGACAGCTCCTGACAGATCAGCCTCATTTACAGCCCTGCTTTCCCCAGCACCAGGAGAGAGTCACAGCTCATCTCAAGACTATCAACAGCACAACAAAGTACTCACACATTTACCAGACTTTGTATCCTTTCACACAAAACACTCACTCCTTTGATCTCTTCATGAGAAGGGATTTCCTTGTTGTGTCAAACTATTAAGGAAATGAAGAAACACCCCTATACAAGCCCTCTTTCTGTATTAACAGTAACATGATATTCAAAAGAAGATATTTTTCCCTCTAAGAACAGTATAGTGACTATAAACAGAACCAATATTTCTAATCAAGTTGTACTACCTCTTCTGACAGGTCTACTCAACTAATTTTTGCTGTGCAGATAATATTGCCTCAGGCTGATAATTAAATGGAACAAAACTTTTTATACGTTAATGTCACCCTTACAAAGTCTGTGTTTACCTCACAGGATTTTAACACAAACAGAAGCCTTTGTAATGTACAAGCTACGACAGTTAATTAAGAACTACTGAGTATCTATCTGAATGTAAAGACATTACATGTAGGTAAGGCAGAGCACAAAAGCTTCATAAAATACCTTTGCATTCACTTTCATCTTTACATTAGATGTACATGCACATGTATGTGTGTTATCATTGAAATTTTAAGTAAATCCAAGGAGCCCTCAGGATTTATTCAAGGAGCCCTCGGTATTTCATCAGCCTACAGCAGCAAGGGTTTTTGTCTGCCTCCTCCCTCCCCCCTGCACCTGGCCAGCATGCGTGACAGGCAGTAATTAGTCCTGCAGCACTGACCACTTTTCTATACAAAAAAAATGTTGGTTTGAATGGCACCTGATTGGCACTGCTGAGAGAGAACCAAGAGCTCCCTGAAAGGGCTGAGCATTTCAGTTTGCCCTTGGAAGGCCAGAAGTAAGAGCTTTTCAGGACAACGTTTTCAGAGACATAAAAGTGGCCTGAGGTCATATTTAGAGTTCTTAATGCCCCTCACCAAACTCTCTGCAGTTCAGCTTGTGGCTTGGCAAAAGGAGAAAGAAAGGATGATCATAAATAAAAGTGTGCACCCCCTCTATCCCCAAATGTTGCAAACCCAGCATTTCTCTAACCAAGGTGAATACACCCCAGTGTTCTGGGATACAGAAGTTTTACCTCTGACTGCCTGACAGGGCCACAGCCAGACACTGGTGAGGGAGGAAGACACAGAAACAACAATGGCAGCAATCAATGCACCAATAGAAATGAGCAGCAACGTGTCTCCCATCCCCCTGTCGTTCTGGCAAGTGAGCACTGATGTCGGATGGCATTACCGGCTGCCAGCTGGGCACGCAGAGCAAGTAGGTCAAGAGCATCACTCCTCACAAAGAGTTTTCTCTGCTAAATATTGTGCTAACGACTGCATTATTGCTCATCAGACCGAGGTTCTGGAAATGGTGTTACAAAATGCAGAGGTCAGATTTCACATGACATGCAGAGGTCAGATTTCCATCTTGACACGTTTCAGGTTGAGTAAAACCACTCATTTTTGATAAAATGCATTTTGATATTAAAATCTGCACTCAGGCCTGTCCTGATTGCACAAAGCAGCTTTCACCAGAACAGCTATTACAGCTGGGTAAAACCAAACAACTGAAACCCATAAATTAGGCATTTACAGTTTAGAAAAACTCTAGCGGAGATTGAATGGACTTACTCTAAAGAATTCTTTGGTTGAACCTGAATCCAAAGTGCCATAGGCTATTTCGGTTTGTTTAGCCAGGTCCTCTGCGCTCTCTATGGGTGAAACCATCCTTTCCACCGTAAGGAAGGCAGCGAGATTAGCAGTGTAGGAAGAGATAATGATGAGAGTGAAGAACCACCAGACTCCTCCGACAATTCGCCCTGAGAGAGATCTATGGAAAAACACACATCATCAAATTGCTTTGAAGACATTCCTTGATTTTTTTCTTCTTCATTGAAGAGAAATTCACATGCACAACCCTTTTGTCCAGATCCTCCAGGTATCTGTGAACAGGTGGACTGTGAGCCAGCTCCTAAGAGCCTTCTTAGGAGAGAAAACTCGAGCGCATCTGGTCTTATCTAGTGAAAATCCCTTTGCCTTTCAGTGAAAACAAGGACAGTCAATTAAGAAATACTTCATTTGAGGCTTGGAGAGGAACAAGCTCTCCTGACTTCCACAAATACTTTGCTGGAAAAGGCTTTTGTCACACGACTTTTGTCTTCTCCATGTGCCCACATTTCCCTTTGGGGGTTGCCCAGCTTGGAGGACACAAATGCACTTTTACTGCATCAACTCCCAAAACGTAAGATACAGTAAACTGCAAAAAGGAATTTGAGCAAACATGCAAAGGAATACACCAAAAATGATGCAGTATCCTTCTCTCATTGCAACCGAGCACAAATTACAGACTGAATCTTCATATTGAAGTGAGGAGAGAGGCTGGTTTGGTTTATGTTTTATGTTAATTAAAATTTGCATGTTGCACTGTTCCAAGTCAAGCATATTCTTGCTTTATAACCACCATAGCAATGGAGAAGGAAATAGAAAAAAAATTAACTGTGTTTAGGTTTTGTTGAGGTTTTTGTTTTTTAAAGGGATCCAATAAGGACTAAAAAAAAGCCTATCTGCAAACATATAATCACAAAATGCCTAATGGTCAGGAGGTCTAGATCCTGTCAGTAAGAGCTCTTGATGCTTTACAGCAATTGAACATCAGGCTCAAAGTATTTGTCCTGGGCTGAAGGATGCCAGTGTCATGTCACTCAGCCGGGTGGGGAATGTCACTGCCATGTACAATGCTTGTCCTTCAAACAGCATGTTGACCAAGAATCATTTCAGGTGCTGACACAAAGCTATTTCATATGTTTTCCCTTATCTCTGCTAAGTGGAGAAATAATCCCAGACACATTGGTGGAACCAGGGTGGTGTAGTCCTCAGTTTGTGGGAAGAGAAGAAGTAAAAAGCAAGAAAACTCTTACCTGATTATTTGTTTCCTTCAAGCCCCTCAGTGCCATCCCCAGACAGTGGGTACAAGTTGTCCTACCAACAGATGGAGGTAGGCAAAAAGCAAAAGTCTCATGATGTGCCCCCCCAACCACCCACATAGGGGGGTTTTGCTGGTAAACTGCCCAGTCTTGGCCAGAGCCCAAGCTTGCCTGAGCCATTAAAAAAAAGCCACTAAATTATTAAGAAATAAAAGAAAGAAAAAAATTATCCATCCGACATTAAAGAACATACCAAACTAAAAAAATCGCCAACACAATAAAAACAGAGAAGTCAGTCTGGAATAGGTGAGAGGAATGTGGAGAAGAAACACAGAGGTGAAGCACTACTGTTCTCCACTCTCCTCTGCCCAAGGAGCTGAAGCAGCAGCTCCCACCAAGAGGGCAGATGCAGGCTGGTTCCTCAGGGCAGGCACACATCCACCGGATCACCCACAATCGGAGGAGGCTTCCCTGCCTTTCTTGAGGGCCCCCAAGAGGACAAAAGGCTTCCAAGTTTCAGCTTGGGCTGTGCAGCTGCTGTGCTCACTAACAGAAGGCTACTGAGTGGCTGCAAAGGGAATTTGCAGAAATATAAATACAGAATAATGCATGAAGTCATAGAATCTCTCCATCTCTCTCTACATTCTTCATAGGTATCAGGCAAATATCTTTGGATTTTACATAGGGCTCAAGTTCTTTCTGGTCAGCTCCCTTACCAGGGAGGGTCTTGGCTTTAGTTGTTTAGTACAACTTGATACCCTACACACTGAATCAGCCTCTTACATGGGCTAACACAATTTTAGCAAACCACAAAGCAGCGCCTGCTGAACTCGCCATGTAAAGCTTCCTTTGGAGCCAAGGGAGAGAAAGAGAGGAGACAGACACACTTACAAAGAGATTTATCTCATTTGCTGTAGTGTGGGATAAATCTAAAGTCATCTGTCTCATGACTTTGGATGCCTCACTAAAAATCAGTCCATTGCTTTCAGATGGCTACATCAGGTGAAACTCATCTTACTTTTGCTCCTTCCTTCACTACACACTTTCTGTCTTTAGAGAAGATCTGGACTTGAACTTCTCCATGCATGAGGTAGACAATTTCAGAGCCAGACTGAGCAGAGGTTTTGGGTAGCAGGTACAGCAGATGAAACATCCACTTGTCTACAGCAGAACTAGCTCTATCTGGAGTTTCCAGGTTCTCTTGGCCCTGTTGCTTTAAGGTAGGCCTTGAAAAAGGAAGACGAAAAAAAGACTTGCCAGAGTGTTTTGATAAATTCAGTAGAAGCACTGGGAATAAAATAGTATGTGTTCATTCTCCTTGTTGTTTCCCATAGGAAATTTCTTACTTGCATTGGCAGCTGCCCCTTCTGTTAGCAGGACAGATGGGCTGCTGGGATGGAGATGTGCAGAAGACAAGCATTTTCCAAATCAGTGAAACATCAAGCTCACACTGCTGCAACAATAAAAACTCTGTGCTGTGCTGCATGATCAGACAGCATCCAACACACCAAGAAAGGTAAAAATATCTCATCCCAGAGATCTTGCAACCTGCATGAACCAAATCAGACAGATACAGGACAAAAACTGAGACCAGCTGAGAGGCAGGGGAAGGGGGGCATGAGGGGATCCCTTGATGAAGAAGGCACTTCCTCAGGGGTCCTACATGCAAGAGAGGGGTCTTGCTAGAAGGGAACCAGGGCTGTTTTCAGAAGAGTTGAGGTCACTTGAAAGAAAACTGGATGTCACTGAAGTTGTTTCTCCCATGAGCACAGGAAGGAAGATTAAACAGTGGCTACTACGAAGTTGGGCTGACATGGCTGTCACTGGTGGGACCACAGGATGGGGCAAAAGAAAAATTAAATAAGCCACAAAGCTGACACTGAAGGAAAGACAGACAGACAGAGTTGAAGAACAAGGCATGGCCTGGCAGCCTCCTTGCCCAAAGGACCCCAGTTCCCCCCAGACCATCTGCTGATACGAAGACTCCTTATACCCACTGCAGGGGCTGGTGTGGAGGGATGCAGGAGAAAAAGGGTTAGTACATGAACACCAGACTGGTAATCAGTGAATAATCATATGGTTTGTATTGTGACCCATAGAAATGTTTGTCCACTACTCAGATAATTATAGAAAAATCAATCACAGCTTTTAATACCAGCACCACATCTTCTGATGAAGACACACCTGTTCACATGTGTAGTGTTGTAATTTAAAACCAAAACAACTAATGCTTTATCCCAACATGTAGTTTTCCCAATCCCCTCAATAATTAGATACTTTGTATGACATTATTTTAAAGTGAATTAGAATGCTAACAAATGAGAGGAGCAACACAGACCTGGAATAACACAATTATAACCCAATAGTCAAAACAAAATCAGATGGTGTTTTCAAAAGCAAGGAAAAGTGCATACCTTGAGAGGAAATTTAAAAGGAAGCATGGAGTCAAATGAGAGCAAATTAGTAACGAGAGAAAAAACAAAATAAATATTCAAATTCACATTCAGTTTCCAGGAGAATAATACATTCAAAAAAAACCTCATTTATCAAGATAGCTTGAATTTTGTTTCTGCTCATGGCCATAAAACATTTGATTTCCTATAGTACAAAGAAATAATAAGCTCCTCACAACTACTCAGTTTTTAATTGGGCTCTTCGGATCGACACACGGTGGTTGCTGTACTGACAAATAACCCTGAACAGCTTTGGTGCAAACTCTCCTAGTCTAGAAGCCCTTGATATTCTGAGCACACGTTACCTGCGAGCCCAGCCCCTCGCTCGCTCACCCAGCCAGCCCTCGCCTCAGCTACAGGGACACAACACACTCAACAACAGCATCTAAAGCACTGGCTTGAGATGCTTCCATCATAGGAATGGCAGTGGGAGTTTCAGAAATCTCTAGTTACCTGGCTCTCATTGCTACTGTGAAAGTCCCACAAAGTCATTCCCATGGCCTTTAATAGGAGTCTCTCGAGTCTCCTGCTGTTAAAACAGGGACCTAGAAATACAGCCTCGAAATGACCAACCTCTTGAGACAGTTCTTAATGAACCCCCTGTCTTTTTCCATCAGCAATTAATTAATCTAGCCTCTTTGTTCTACATGAATAAAGAGCAAAATGAAAATACATGCTCTCATAGAGATTTCAAAGATACATTCACTCAAAACAGTGTTACAAATTTGACTGTGTCTTTTCCTGATTCCATTTGCTGTACACATCTCACATAAAAGGAAGTTTAATAATCTACTTTTGATCCATCAAAAGTGAATTTTCAATGCTTTAGCTCACTATGCAGAAAACACAGCAGCCTTTGATAGCAGAACAAAACTGCTGAAATAAGTGTTGATTCCATCAAGGGATGCACTAACCCCCACCCTTTGGCTGCTCTCTGATTCTGTTTAGACGACTCCTATTAAATATAGAGAGGAGAGTATAAGGATATATCCTCTGGAATATCCACACAGCATACTCACCGAGGATAGATCTAACTAGTCATTAGATGTCACAGCTGTTCCACACAAAGGCAGCTGAAAGAGCCTTTATCAGCAAGTACAAAAGTGATCTCTCCAGACTGCTTGTCGGCATCTCTCTACAAGTGCTGTATGCTCTCATATAAGAAATTTATTCAGACAAAACTCACAATGGAAGAATGAAGCCCCTTTTAATGGCAATAAAATAGTATGAAACATTCATATAGTCAATGTACTGTGAATGGTGTAACCTTACAAAGATACGGATTAAGAATGGAATACTTGGGAATAGTCCCTTCTATGGAAAAGAAATTTGACATTTTAATCAACTTAAATCAACATATAGGTCAAAGAAACAGTGTTTCTGGAATTTAAACCCAAGTATTAAATTTGTCTTTCTTTTCAGTAACAATGTATGTAACGGTCTGGAATGTTATCACAGAAGATAACAAAAGAACTGGACAACGTCTTCAAACAAGGGTTATATATTAATACTGAGCTAATAGCTTCTGATGGACAGTTAAAATAAATAGGTATACTGCTGCCTCTTTTCTGTATTGTAGGTATATCCAAGGCACTTATGATGGTACTACTGAGAAAAACCAGACTATGTTCCTCGTGTTATATAAGGGAAATGGCTGAACATACCAAAGAGTCACATGAGAGCTTAACAAAAATCCTATGCACTTCTATTTAACTGTCAATAACCAGACCTAGCAGAAACAGTGCGATGCCTGCAGCTTTCCATGTGATGTCCCAGTGCTTATTTCCCGGTCCTTTACGTTGGGCACACACATGGTCAACAGCAATTTAAATGTTATCACTGCTCATCCCCTTCAACAGCAAGCAGCTAGGCAAAGTTTCAGTGCAGGATTTAGGCATAAAGCAGAAACACGGAGTGTGAACAGGAGGAACAGATGAACAGCTGTAACTACACAGGGAGGCAGCACACCCAGGCACAGGGAACTGGGAAAACTGGCACGTGGTCACAGCCAGGGCAAAACGTGTGTGTGTTACAGAGGGTACACATGGATTCCTTGGTAAGAATGAAATACAATTGCTGCTGTCAAGACTTTGAAAATGTGGGTGTGACTTGCATCAAATATCACCAGGCACATGCCAGTAACTATCAAAGTCCTGGATTTCACTGCCATCAGAAGGACATTTGAATATGCAACGACCGCGAATTTATAGGATTGTTGTTACACTATAACAGGTAAAATCATGATCTTTCCCATGAAACTTCATAGTCACTTATTTCATGGGGGCTACTCAAGAACCCCACTGCCATATGGACCAGGAAAACCTGGCGACTTTTCAGTGATTCAGGTATTGAAAAAGTAATAAACATGGAGATTAAAAAGGTGCATTTCAAATGCCAGTGCTTAGAAAAGATCTGCCTCTCTTCCTCTAAATAGCAACCTTGTTAAATAGAAAAACTGCATCCTGTTTGTACTAAGCAGGTATTTGGAATAATTAAAATAGCTGTAAACTGATTATTAGATTATTGTCATACAAAATGTAATTAGTGCTCCATCACTAAGAAACTAGATAATTTTATTGCTTATCACAAGCATATCACTAAAGCATTTTACCAGTGTAAACGCAGAAACAAGATGTGGTATGCACTGTTCAATCAGAGGGAACTTCACTATTCTTAGCTGGTTTTGAAATACTTCTTTAAAATAGAAATTAAGTCTACAGTAGTTAATGGCACTGTTCTCTGGAACTAATGTCAAACATACTTTCCATAAAGATATTTCTTATTCATGAAGACAGTCTTTCTGGATAAGGCTGTAGTAAACTGGCAATGCTTATTAGACCATATTGACTATGAACAGAGAGATAACATATTAGACTGGACTGAAATAACAATACACACACAAGGCAGTACATACACAGTACATACAGAGACCCGAACATATGCAAAAATGTGGTGGAAAGCAAACTACTAATTGATGAAAGGATGGTTCAAGAAAAACAAAACTGGAGAAATTAGGCTCAAAAGAGAGTAAAAAAGACTAGCAGGAGCCTTAATGGGAGTGGAGATGCTTTAAAGTGCTGTTGCATGTGACTTTTAAAAATAAATAATTCTTATTTTGCAAAGCAGAATGTGTTTTATGCACCAAGGAGATGACCGTAAAATGAGATATGCAGCAAAAACACGGTAGCCCTCCAAGCATTGCTGAAAACAGAAAACCCTATGCATTTTACAGCCTTAACATGGTGAATATAAGTTTGGCAGAAATGCATAAATGGCATTACAAGCAATGCTACTCACTCTGGAGGTGGATGTTAGCAAGCATGGTGGCTTGATGATGATGCTGAACATTGAATGGAATCTCAAAATAAAAAATTTGGAATTAAAAAAGAAATTTGAAAAAGTAACATATATGCACCATGGCATTAGAAAATGACCATAAAATGCAAAAAGGTGATGGAGTGACATGGAACAAACCTTGGAGAAATATCGCATCCTTGCTGCATAAAGGCACCCAGGGAAAACCAAAGGCTGTTAAATATTCCAAACTCATTTGGAGGGTCAGGAGGATTCTGAGGGTCACGTGGTTCTTCAGTGCTGTCTTCCAAGTGCCATTCATAAGGGCTGAATCTGCTGACTAGGAAAAGAACTACGCTGACGCCAATGTAAGCAAAGACTATACACATCCAAATTTCATAAGCCAAAGGATCCAGGAAAGAGAATACGCCCGGTTTAGATTTCTGAGGCTTCTTGATCATGATGGAGATGCCCAGGCTCATAAAGGGTTTGGAAAAGTCTATGACTTCTTCTCGCACCAATGTTATGGTGAGGGGGGCAACAGCTATATCTGCTCTCTGAAAAGGCAAAACAAACCCAAGTTAGCTACAAATCAGACACAACAGAAGCACAATCTAGAATGTCAGGCTAATGAATCAGATGATAAATTGCAAGAGTGAGTGGAAACATTCTTCGCAGCCTATTTTGCAGTCACTGAAGTTAAAGACTACATGATATTAATAGACAACTATTAACAAGAAAAATTACAATCAAATCTGTGCAAGGTGCTCATGACAGAGGCAGGTATTTCTATTAAGTTAAAAGGGATGAATAAACACTACACAAAGTGGACAGTGAGATGGCAACTAAAACAATGTAATTTTCTAGTAATGGTCTGTATCTACCCATTTGTCTTGAAGACTTCGGGTAAATTATGTTTTCTATGTTTTAATTTTGCCTTTTCCATTCTTTCAGCAAGTTCTCTTGCCTTACTGATTAGTCTAGGATCTTTAAAATGAACCTATGAGAAGTAATCAGTCACTGAATTTCAGCTGCATTTGGGTACTGCTACTTGTATACTCCTTTGAAACTCCACTGCACTAAAGGACAGAAGATGGTAAATAGTGGGGGATAGGAACCAGTCAGCCCACCCTTTCTGCGCTCACTGAAGGACAGTAACACAGATTTGTGAATCCCTGAGGAGTAAATAGCCTGGATAATCTGAGAAGAATGCAAAGTAGTATTTTTCAGTCTCCTGTGTGCCCTCCTGTTATACAGGACTTGCCTCTACAGCCCTGTAACAGACCGTACTCTGGGGCTGTGCCATCTGGAAGCACAATCGCATCTATTGCACCTGTCATTCACCAGCACATGGGATACCCTGACCCAACACCCTTCCCTTCAATCAATACACCTCTGCTGAATTCCATGGCAGGATAGGAATGTGAAAACAAATTGGTTTCCTTTACAAATAACATTCTAGAATAGATTTTCAACATGTTTAACTGTATCTGTATGTCTATGCAAGAAAGAGTCAAGTCATGCTGCTTAAATAACCTAGTAGGTGTCAGCACTTGCATCAGAGGGGAATGGAATGTTTTAAAAAAGAGCCTTTTTCATTTAAAAGTTACTGTTATGAGAGCCTATATACCTACATACATTTTTTGTGATCTATTTTAAACACTATAACTATTCGTGTTATACTTTCAAAGATAGTCTTTCATTGGTAATTACGAATTTCAGAAAGAAAAAATGATTCTTAGGGAAAGCTTAACTTACCAGTACCTAAACCACTGTGAACCTTTAAATCTGATTTTTTCCCCCCATTATTAACTATGTATCTCTTTCTGGTGGAAAAATAAAGCCTGATTAAGTAGAAGTTCGAATACAAGTTAATAGGAAACATTAAAAGGAAGTGATTAAAATCTGTGCCATAAAACAATTGAATATGCCTTCACGTGAATCTAATGGTGATGTACGTGACTGGTTTGCTCCTCTTCCTAGATAGTTGGTTTAGGTTTTCTTTTGAAGTTTAATAAGCAGAAATGGTGAAGGCTTCTGCTAAGGCTGATCTCAGCATCATGGGCTCTGTGCCCGCTGGTGCCTTGGCAGCACTGAGCAGCCGTACCCGGGGCACTGGCTCGGGGTTTGCTGACCGAGGCTTTGGCAGCCCTGTCAGATGAGCACTGGCCCTCCCCACAACAAGCCTCCCTCCACAGGGCACTGTCTGCACACACAGCCTCTGCGTTTCCTCCAGCCGCTCAGGAATATCCCTCAGCAGTTTATACTGGCATGTGCAACTACAAGGTACGTGCACAAGTTCACAGCCTGGAATAATCAGATAAGCCATGCCTGTGCACGTAAGGAAGCCACTCGGAAACCATGGCCCTGAGTGCCTCCTCTGACAGCCCTGCTCAGCCCCTTTAGACAGTCATGTGTGCTGGGACACTGCCTTTCCCCTTGAGTGACCCTTTCCCCAAGGAGAGAACCTTCAGCTATGTGGTCACTTACTGCAAAAATCTAGCTTAACGTGGCTTGAATATAAAACCTGAAAATGCCTTGGGATGCCTGGGTGTTCACTGTCTTTGCAGATGAATGTGTTCATCACCTAAGTAATGGAGAGACTGGGGGGGGGACATGGATAGAGTGAGGTAAAAGGACTGGATGATGTTGGAATTTTTTCATTGAAGAATTCCCCCCAAACATATATTTGTCTTGTAGCTGCTGCTCGTTGAGCTACTGTTAAATATTAGATGTCTGCAGTCAGTATGAGATGCACACAGAATATCAGTTTTAAATGCAGTCAGAGTCCACGGCTGGCTGGAAGACTAAGCACTTTGACCATGGCCACTGTACTTTGTGTTGAACTAATGAGGTACTTACAAATTAATCCTTATTAGAGAACAATTAATGGATTGGGACCCCTGCAGAGACTTAGCAATGCCTCCATGCGAATTGAAGCTTAGGTGGGAGGCAGGTGTCACTGCCTGGCACTTCTGCACGTGGACTACCAGCCTTGGAACACCTTGTCAAGGAAGGAAAAGGCTGCTTCAGCTATAAGAGCATCTAGTTTCTGGAATGTTTTCCTGGACCTGGAGAAATTTAATTCTCCCAAAGTAATATTTTAATTGCCAAAGTAGACATGGTGGAGCTCTTCCTAAGTGCTGATGCAGCATGCAATAAGGTCTGTATCTCCTTCATGCCCAGCTGAGTTCATGTAGGATGTTCCTGTGGGACTTTGGGGGGATGAAGATGATGTTGTGCTGAAGCACAGACAAATCACTTTTTAAAGGCCTCAATTGTTACCATGTCCTCATTCATATCATACAGTACAGATTTTCATTGTAAATACTTTCAAATTGCATTTTAATATTACAAGGGATACGAACATTTATCTTTCTGATACGTTTCAGTCTTCCTCTTTTCCTATTGTTCCTACCAAAGGTGTTCACTGTATTGGAAACACCAGCAAATACCCTCATCCCTAAATGAACATGACAGCAATTGGTTTCTGCAGAGGGAACAAGCACCGGTTCACATGCAGGGTCTTGAGAAACCATCAACAACCAGAGCACTGAGGGTGGACCAGCTACAGTCCAGCACCCAAGCCTGGTTGCCCACCACTTCCCTGAATATTAGTTGCATCAAGGAGGTTAAAAACCAGTTTGCTCTTTGCTTATTTATTTAGAGATACAGTATTTGAAATAGAGAGCTTATGGAGAGCTCTAAGCACCCTAAAGGATCATTAATAACTGCAGCACTCTTGAGAATTTCCCTCCCTGTTATGGCTGCAGATAAGCAGAACCCATACAAATTGAGCTCGATTAAAAAGAACACAACCACAAACATGTCCCTCTCTGTGCAGAACTGGAGGGAGTTTAAGAACCTCAACAACTAAGCTTTGCTAATCACTCATGACTAATGGTGTTTCAAACATCATCTTCACTGCATTTGAGCTGGGCGAGAAATGTCATGGATTCCTCTGAGGCTTGTTCTGTCTTTGCCTACTAGTGTGGGAGGGATGGATTTAGAGAGGACATGCAGCACAGAGGCGCTGCCCACTCTGCTCAAAGCTGACCCCAGGGAGCTGCAAACCTCAAGACTCTTATGGGGAAGGAGAAAAAAATAGCAAATGGAAATCCCCTTCTATGTGGAAAAGAAAAAAGATAAGATGTTCCACCCCTGTAATCCAAAAGGAGGGATGGAATTCTTCTGCTTAGAGATGACTAACTTCAAAGCTATGCACTAGAGACAGCAAGAGGCATCAGAAGAGACTGTGTTGGGATGGCGATTGACTCTGAGCATGTTTTAAGACTTCTCACTGCAGTCTGAGGTTTCCAGGTATGAGAAAAGAGTGTCAGACAGAGCAACACATCACCTGTGGTATCTGCTGGCAAAAGCTAACTTTGTAAAGACAGGCCAGTACCCCCCAAGGATATTCAGGGTGTGTTGAGAGGCCAGGTCATGGGGGCAATGTGCTTTTAACACAGTAGCTCACACTTATTTAAAACCAACAGCTGATATCTGACTAGGAACATGCTGTGCACTGAAACCTTAATGTGTACTAGCTGAGCAGTGTAAAAAGGTATTAAGGTGTTAAAAGGACAGTTGGCCTTGTCTGCTGCAGTTTGTCAATGTTAAGTCCATTCGTGCTTTATGTGGATGCCCACAGCTCTTTCTGACACACTACTGCCATATGCAGACAGAGACATAAACAGTACATCTGCCTTTGGAGCCGTGGGCATATGTGTGCTTCCTGTGTCTGTGCTGAGACCCAGGTCAGCCAGAGTCTGGGCCCACAGCAGTGTGGCTCTGTGCCAGGGCTGCGATCCCGTCCCCCCATGTGGCAGTGCCACCATGGCAGAAACCAGGGGTGAGGAGGGAATGGCAAGCTTCACCCACCCACTCATGGCACAGTCAGGCTCTGCCACGGTCTGAGAGCACACGGGACATTTTGAGGAGAAGTAGGAATTGAGTTAGTCTTCCTCTCTCCTACAATTCAAAGGCTTATTTAGATGCCTTCTGTAGCATTTCCTCTGCTGCTGGGAGAGCCTGAGAGGCCAGCACACCTTGAAGCTGGTCAGTCTGCTAAAGGCAGGGAGATGTGTCGGTGGTCCCATTCCGACAGACTGCTACATTCTGGAGACTGCCGCATTCTGGAGACTGCCTGTCCTTTACATCCCTGCTTCATTCCTTTGTGCTATTTTACATACTGAAAGGTTTTTACAAAGACCTTTTTAACCTGAGAAGAGTTTTAAAGGCTGTAAGTTCTGGCTGCTCTTTTCATTCCCAAAGCATTTGTAGTTACAATTAAGATCTGTGTTAAACCTACTGTCAATTAGCCTCAGCGCTGTGAAAAGCATCAGGGCCAGAGAGGGACGGCTTTCCCTGGCTGAACAGGGAAGGAAGAACAGCAGCCTGCTTTAAAAGGGAAAGAAGAAATAAAAGTCTACAGAAAGAGGCTGACCCTACAGAAGAGAAAAGACGACTGTCTAGTGCTCAGCAGCTGGTGGGTACAAAGCCCCGAGCACCGGCCTCATGGGGCCCGTGCTGAGGGAGGTGCTGCTGCTCCACAGCCCCAGCTGAGGGCACGTCCTCAGCCCCTGGGTCACTGGAGGACAGCACTTGCCCTGCTGGATGGCTCTGCTGGTTAGATTTAAATAGTGATTCAGTTTCCTGGTCTGAGAATGATTTAGCTACTTTCCCTCATCTGAAATGTCCGGGAAAAAAAAGCTCTATCTATTTTCTATTTTTATTCTGTCAAAAGTTTCCACTATGCTGTAGAAATTGCTCTTAGTTTAAAAAAATAATAGTGTTCGAATTGGTAGGTTTTTTTCTGGTAGGATGAAGCCTTATTTTGACACCACCAGAATGAAAGAGCAAAATTAAGGTTTTTTTCCAACCTGAATTGACACTTTTTGAGTTACAAAAAATCAGATAAATTTCATTTTATGTCAAATTTCATTATCATTATTAATTATTATTACTGTTACCATTACTACTCCTACTATATCACCAACATTTAAAAATTGCTAATAAGCCACAAAGCCCTGTTAGCTCCTCTCTAACAAGACTTCTGGGTTCTCCTGCCTGAAGCAAGGGAATTTGGGAATATCTGCTCAGGCAGAACTCCCTGCCTCCAGGGCTCCCATCCCTCTGTAACCAGGTGCATTGGTACAGGCCCTTGCAAAGCTGCAAGGAAAGGCCCAAGAGGGAGAGCTGAGATTGTCCTTGACTTTGGAGACCCTATGGCACAGCAGACTTTTACACCCTCCAACCAGCCCTGACGTGATATGAGACAGGGGAGGGAGAATTTCTAATGGGAAGTATTTCAGTGGGTAAATGGCAATGTGTAACTCCCAGGACTGCTCCAGTTAGCCTAGTTAATGCTGACCTCTGGCTAGTCTTACCCTGCAGTCAGGGCTGTGCTGGGCAGCCTCAGGACCTGCAGCACAGTGACACAGCACCCCTGTTGCTCCGGGTACAGCTCAGTGCAGACCGAGCCCCCTCCCATCCCACCCATCCCTCTGCTCCTTGACATTCAGAGCCCTCCAATGCAGTGGTCTGGAGGCTGCATATTCTCTCCTGGCTCTGTGCTGCATTCCACAGGAAGCAAGAGCGACAGTAACAATGAACTGGCACAAACCAAACATTAAATATAGTTAATTAGGGTTTTGACATTAAAATGACAAGCCATTCACTTCCTATGACTGTCCTAAGAGCAATTTTAGGAAAGAGTTGTATGCGTGGGGCTATGCAAAAAAGGGCACAGTATTCAAAAAGCCCCAGCAGTGCCAGGTGGTGGTGAGGAGGCTGTTGGGTCAGGAATACACTGTATTTGACAAATGACCAGTCCCTGTTTATTACGTGAGACAAATGCAATCTAAAGGATTGTGTTTCTGCCACAACTCAGCTCAGCTGCTGGATAACTGGTACCAAAACCAATCAGGACCCTTTTATCCCCCCAAGTCTGTCTTCCATACATGCTAATAAAGATACTTAAAATCTAATCTCCTTCTTGTCTTCCCAAAATGGAATCCAGAGGAGCCAAATTTGATAGTCATTTTGCCGACAAGGCTCACAGGGGCATTAGAGTAACATACAGTTTTAGTTCCCTAATAGAGTTTTAAGCCCCTGAGAGATAAAGGAAAGTCAGTACGTAAATGAGGCGTTTGCTCCAAATAATTAGCACTTCTAGAGCATTTCTTATCTTCAAAGGGCTTAGTGCACATCCTCGTGAGTGTGGTACACAGCCCCCTCTCAACAGATGGAGGAAGAGGCCAAGGGTATTTCATGATGTTTGCAAATAGAGCTGGGAAAAGGTCTGGAGGGCTGGTGAGGTTTGCACTCAGAGTTCATGGGCTGTTTCCTCTGCTTACAGAAAGCCAGGAGGATTTCCATGCAGCTTGCCAGTCAGTTCAGCCTGGCAGGCCAGGGAGCTGGCTCAGCAGAGCAGGGCTGTAGGAATTAACCTGGGCCTGCACTCAAACCTCATGGGACGACTCTGACCTTTGAATAATTGAGCACTGCAGTGAAGAGGCTTCAGTAACAGAGCTCACAGCTTGCGTACAGGAGCTGTTGGGGGTCAGGGAGGAAAACATTCCTCAATTTTTCATTAACAAGAAAACACAGATGAAAACTGTGCTCAGAATACAAAGGAACAGACCTTTTTGCAGGGGAAAATGAGCATGGTGGGGTGGATTTGGGGTTGTTTTAAGCTATGGTCTCTGGTGCCTGCAGGGCTGGTCTTGCTGGTGTGGAAAGGTCACAAGTATGGTTGGTCACAGGGACATGGACAGGGCTAAGTTTGATGCTAAGGAGGCAGAGCTCTCTGAGCAAGGCTCGTCCCAAGGGGTTGTGGAAAAGGCAGCTGCAGCCAACCTGTTTATCACAGAATTGTTTGGGTTGGAAGGGATCTCTGAAGATTATCTACTGCAACCTCCCTGCAATGAGCAGGGACATATTCCATGAGATCAGGTTGCTCAGAGCTCTGTCCAGCCTGACCTTTGAATGTTTCGAAGGATGGTGCATCCACTGCCTCCCTGGGCAACCTGTGCCAGCTCCTTGGCACCCACACAGTAAAGAATTTCTTCCTAATATCTAATCTGAATCTACCCTCTTTCAGTCTAAAGGCATTTCTTACTGTCCTATCACTACACACTCCCGTTAAAAGTCCCTCTCCAGCTCTCTTGTAGCCCCTTTAGATACGGGAATGTGCTCTAAACTCTCCCTGGAGCCTTTACTTCTCCAGGTTGAAGAGTCTCAACTCTCTCAGCCTTTTCTCAGAGGAGAGGTGCTCCACTCCTCCGAGCATTTTTGTGGCCCTTTCTCCCGATGGATCTTACATAGCACAGCAGCTGCACAGGCTCATCTTACTCGGCTCAAGACCCATCAGAAGTTGCCCACACCACACCTTTCCTCCTCTAGTGTAGACAGCCCCTGTGCCTGACTGTTAGCAGCAAGTTCAGGTTCTCTTTTGCCTTGCTTTTTGCCTATGGTATGATTATTTTTTTAAGTGAATAAACTGCTTGTCACTCCAAAATAGATTAAAAGGACCCAATTACAGCTGATATTCTTGATATTTCTTGAACCACACATAGAGAAACTGAGGGTTTAGATTTCCAGTGCAATGTAATTTGCTCGAAACTAAATGAAACCTTTGCTTCAGAGGTTCTCAGTGGACTTGTGTTCTCTAACAGAGCCAACATCAGCTTCCCAAGTTGCATAACTGAGGCATGGGGAGTTCAGAAGGTTTGCTTAATGTCAAACCTCAATGCAACAGGGAAGCAAAGATGTAATCTAGGGGTCCAGCCCCCTGTTTACTTTCTCTCATCAGTACATTTTCCTTCCTGCCATAATATGATACCACAAAAACATTTTTATTTTTATAAAACATTTTGAGGTTGAAGAGACTACCATGCATATAATGAGGCATCAGAACTGACTGCTCCAGAGTGAGAAAACTTTTGTAAATCCAGCAATTATTTTAAGAAGACTGATTCATTTGAAAAGAATTATCTCACCAAACATTTTGCAAGAATGATGATGTATTATCCCAAGGAAATTTTGAGGTGACTTTTAGAAATTACACTCAGCCATAGAACAAAAGGAAGCAATTGAAATATTCGCTTCTGCTCAGATATTTTTAATAGAGGAAAGCTTGTTAAAAATAAACTGTAAAAAAGATTTGGGCGGAATCACAAATCATCTCATTAGCATTTGGGGCAAAAAAAAAAAGCAAAGATGAAATATCAGCTTGAAAAGTCTTTTCTGCAGAGCCAATTTTCTCCCCCTTCCATCTGGTTTATCTGTATTCCAAAATTCTCATTTTCAAAGAAGTTTCTAAAATGGCAATTCCGGACTGTTTTTGTTCTTACTAAACAAAGCAATGTACACCCAATATAGAAATATAAAGAGGAATGCAATGAATTAGGCTTTTTTTTTTTTTTTTTTTGTCTGCCAGTTGATTTTTAAAACCAAATCAAGGGTTTAAAAAGAAAAAAGATAAAAACAACCTTGGGGTTAACTGAGTCTTTAGTCTCTGGTCAAACACAAACCAGCATCAGTGACCCAACGAGGGCCAGAATCACAGATGAGACCTTTAATGGGAGGGACACCCTCCCAACACTTAAGAGACTGATACAGAAAAAGGAGATGTGGCAAATGAAGAAGCAGCATATGAAGGGCAAATTGGAAATTCTGCTTTAAACAAGAATTTGAAATTTGCCCAACATTTTTTGGACTCTGATCTGGAGAACAGCAGTAAAAAAGTGACACTTTCCTGCAATGAAATGATTAGAAAAGTAGACTATTAAAAGAAATTTCTACAAAGAAATATCTAGAATTTTAAAGGTAGTATTCAAACAGATGATCTTTATTTTGCAGTTTATTAACTTTGAGCATAACTTTTTATAAAGAACATTAAAATGAAGGTTAAGAGAAACTTACCCCATAGACCAGTTCACCCACCATGCCATTCCATATCTTAGTCTCAGGGTCCCTAGCTCCATATTTCCCATCTCCAACAATTGACAGTTTGTATTTTATTCCAACATGTTTTGCTATTTCAGAAGCTAAGTCTACACAATATCCTTCATATCTCTCATTCCCTTCTAGTTGTTCATGGTTTTTCTTATACATTACATATGGTGATTCCTTTGAAACAAAAGTAAAGATCAAAAGTCTATGAATGTAAAATACAGCTGTAAACCACACAAAATGAGAGTTGTTATTATCCTTTATATTACTGGCAAGTATTTACAATATTTCCTGCTTCGGTACAGAAATTAGAAAGACAGACTTCTGCAGTTTAAAAATCCTTGGCTGATCCTACAGCCACAAATACTGTTGATTGCATTCCTAGTATGGACTCATTGAAGCCAGCAGGATTTTTAAACAAAGTTACACTTCTGTTTGCAGGCCTGATTAGGCAGTCAAATAGCATCACTGCAGTAATAATTCAGGATTTAGTGTTTAAGGACTGACATACCCAACACCTGTACCATCAACATCATCTCCTAAGGCCCCAGTGATCTAGAATGGGGCTCTGATCGAGGTATTTCCAAAGCAGCCTAAGGGAATCTAGGCTAAAATCCTCAACAGAATTTTTTGTCACTGAATTCCCTTAGCCTTCTTGGGAAATTCTAGCTGAAATGCTGGTTACATCTCACTAAATCCATAGGAGTATAAAATACAATGCTTCAGGAAATAGCATAAAATTGGCTCATGCTTAGCAGAACTGTAACAGGCACAAAAGTCACAATGAATACTGTACAGAGCAGGTCTGTAGAGGCGTTGGGAGGTGCTGCTGCTCGTGAGACACAGGAAGAGCTTTGCTCCTTTGGAATTGCACAGGTATAGGCTGCTTTTCACACAGTGCTAGAGCAGTTCCAGTTCTCTACAGGCTTCATTGTGCCACCCTTACTCAGTCCACAGGGGTTGCGTTTACAGGAGCTGTACCTGAGTGAGGGGTGCAAGATTTGACCCTACAGCAGGAAGGCCAGATCCTGTGGTCATTTACATACATGCACAATAACTTCATTTACACGAGGCATTTAACTGAGTTCAAGTGTCTGAGAAGCAGCAAAACACAACGGTGAGCTCAGTGAGCTCCTCCTGTGAGCAAACTTACTGATAAGTTTGCAGGGTCAAGCCCTCAGAACATCTCTGGGAGATACTGAACTTTCCAGTCACTTGAAGTCACACAGTATTCAACATCTGCCTCCTGGCAAGGTGTCTAACACACCTCAGGAGCCACGTGTCTTGTTTCCTAAACACAAACACACTAAGAACATAAAACTTACCAAGATGGTAGTGACTACTATAGTTCTGTTCTCCACAGATGAAGTGTCATTAGAGGGCAGTTGATCTAATGCTGGCACAAATCTTTCAAATTCATTCCAATAACCAGCCTATAAAAATGGAGATTGTTGCCTCATTACATACCTTTACAAGGACTCTGGTACCTGAACTTGTAAAAGAAACTGTCAAAACACATGGTTTTGTAACATTTCTCATATTTCTGTTTCTGTCATTAAGGGACCACATTAGCTTTTAAAGTTAATTTCCTTAAAGAAACAATGTTCTCAATCCCAAGTGCAAATAAGCACAAGCCAAATCAAAGTGAAAATACATATTAAATTCCCCTATCTCAATCAACATCATCGTGGTGCCTGTGAAATAAATTTCCATGTTTCCACAGCATAAGAATATACTACAGACAAGACAATAAACTGCGCAGCATTCTGAATAAAGTTCTTTGATTTTGTAATTTTTATCCATATTCTGCTGCAGTTTGGCCAGTGAATACAGCCCCTGCAGACCTGCCTGAGCTGGCTTTAGAGCAGATGCAGACATTGTCAGCAATGCAGGCACAGCAGCTTTATCTTCAGTACAGGATACAAACCCCTTTGTGAGCATGAGGTGACTGTTTATCAGCTGGCTGGTGCTGACCTTCGTGGTGCTGTGGCTACATCACTAGACTATTACACTAGTTTTTATATTTCTGCACAACACAGAAGTAGCACTGTTGGCTGCACTGTACACCTACCTGAGTCCCTGGGCCACGTCCACAGGCATTTTGTTATCAAGTGTTTAAGGAGTCTCAGCGGTGACCAAGCAGGTTAGGTACCTATCTCCAGGTGAAATCAGGGGGATTTAAGAGACTCAGCTATGCAGACTCCTCTCTCAGTACTTCTCTGACCCTGTCTACATAACTATTTCTGAAAATCTGCCTTAAACGTCTTTTATAACACAGAACTAGGTGATTATCCTACTTAGGATCTATAATTTATTTAGGATACAAGAGAATGAGTAGGAAATTCTAACTAAAACCAAACTTATTTTCTGTTAATTTCAGAAGGTTTCACTGGTTCCAGCTTCACTATGGCTCTAAAGCACTATATGGACAGGGAAGGAAAAATTGAAAAAATTTAGAAGATAAGGCTAAGCACAGGAGCATGAAAGCAGATATTATGCTTAGCAGTGGAAAACCTCCAGAAAGGTTTTAAGGGAAGAAGTTGTGCCTGAAGTTGACACGGAAACCAATGAAGATATTAAGCAAGGTGAGTGGTCTAGTCCAGGAACTGAAGACAGCAAGGTTCCTGGGATAGGGAAGACAGCAGAGAAGGTGGGGGTTTCTCAGGGCCCTGTTATTACACTGCCTCTGTGGTACTTTTGTTTCATTAGTTTCTTGGGATAAATATTGGTGAAGGTGTGAAATCTGGATGCATGTCTTGAAACTCACCTTCCGTGACCCACCAGCTTTCATTTCATACACATCAATTGTGTAATTCATTCTCCGCCCATAGGTGTCGAACTGGATGTTCCCTGTCATTCCTTGTACTTGCACCTTAAGAGAATAAACAGAAAAAACATTTTAATAAAAGATTCACTTTATTTTTTCGCTCTGTTATATTTTGCAGGAACCCACTGGCTCTAGCCCAATTTTTATCTATGTAAGAGCCAGTTATATTCTTCAAAACAAAACCAATCCAAATTCTCTCAGTTCCAGCTGTACATATTTGTTAGTTAGTACTCAGCTGGTGACTCACTGCCGCAGAGTGAGCTGCATTTAAGTGAAATTAGCCCTGCAGGTATGTTAAATGTAAGAAAGACTGATTCTGCCACGCTTGGTCACGCTGGGTTCACTGGTACAGCACGGAGCACCAGCGAGGCACGAGCAACAATTCAGTGCCATTAAACCCCTCACAACATGGTACAGAGCGATCTGCAGTACGGACCAGACTGACACAGCACATTCCAGGAAGTGCTTTATTTTAAGATCAGTCCCAGTGCAGGAGAAAGGAATGAATGTCTTCTCTGAATGAGCACAGACAATTGCCTCTACTGCTTATGGAGTTTTGGTCTCGGTCGGGATGGATGGGTGTGCAGACGGTAAGTCATTAGCATTGCCTACTCACATGAATCATCCAAAGGGGAAGTATAAAGTA
This sequence comes from Neopelma chrysocephalum, assembly GCF_003984885.1. Classification (NCBI taxonomy): domain Eukaryota; kingdom Metazoa; phylum Chordata; class Aves; order Passeriformes; family Pipridae; genus Neopelma; species Neopelma chrysocephalum. Next base: position 818,852 of record NW_020897734.1, read on the forward strand.
CCTCATTTCAAAGAAAAAGTCTTTCTTATTCCCCTGTATTAAAGGATGAGGTATTTTCATTCACATCACTTAGCAACACCGACAAGCTGTCATCTCAGGCAGAAGAGGTAACAGTCTCAAACTTCAGGAGGGGTAAATTAGCTTTAATATTTAGCAGAAACTGTGGAAGTTCCAGGAAGAAGTGATGTTAGACTAGTCAAAGGCAAACTGTTCAGGGCTGGTGACTGATCTGCTGTTTACAGTTTAGAGATGGTGGACAAGGATACATAAAATAACCAAAATTCCACTGACCCCAAATTATCCAGTGAGCCAAATTCAGACTGACATATCAGTAAATGGATTTGAACCTTTCTTAAAATAGTTTATGTCATTACAGGGGGCTGGAAGAAAATGTGAGTTATTCATCTCCAGAAAGCTAGAGAAATGAACCGGACTTTGAAAACCAAATTTGACCCTAAGAGGTCTTATCAACTGCGAGTTGAGCAAATGTATTTGTAGGGTAGTTGACACATAAGTTGCATCCAGATGTGAGTTGCTGTGCCTGCTTTTGGCTCCTGCTGGAAGCTGTCTGGTTACCTTAGCACAGCAGTGACTGTGTGTCCCAGAAAGCTTGTTAGACCAGCTTCATCCTGATGTACATTGAGACATGAGCTTCGTGCACTGGACACCTCTGGACTTCAAATTTGATTTGTTTCTATCTTTGGTGGGAAAACACAGCACTTTGCAAAACCTGGCTGCACCGAGGCAGGAAGGCTCACCAGGACTGAAACTCTTCTGGTAGCAGCATGTGGAGGCAATCACAAACACAGTGACTATTTATAAGTGTCCAGATCTGCTCAGGCAAACTGTCTGCCACTGACCTCATGCCTTAGAACCAGCTTCAGAAGCAAAGACATGCACAGTTTTCAAGGCTGTAGGGAAGAAGATTCAAGTAACGCCTATTTCTCTTTTGCCAGCAGGATGTGGCACTGAACCTTCTGCTGGCAGAGGATGGATATTTCAAGGATATCTCAGAAAAAAATATTCTTATCTGAGTTGATGCTACAGAGTGGAGAGGAAACATTGTTAAATCAGAGTTGTTTTTTCTTTTTCCCCTGAAGCAAAGATTCAAGATCATTGTCTGAACAGAAGGAGAGGGTGATGGAACAGGATGGGGACTGGAAGGCAGTGTGGGATGATCTTGGGTAGCTCTTGTTGGAGATGTATATAAAACTCACTTGCATGACTTTGGATAGCTAAAACAGTACAAGGCAATCAGCTAAAAGTCAAACTTCTGCATTTTTTGCCAATCATGAGTTTGGCTTTTTTTATATTTTTTAATTTTTTTTTTTTAAATTCTCCTAAATAAGGGAGTGTCCTGTAGAAGTGTTAGTTTTCTCTACTGACATGAATACTTCATACCTCATACAGAGGAGTTTTGTATTTTGCTTGTAATTAAGTTTAAAGGGACAGTACAAAGTCTTTAACTATTGTGAAGGTTGAATTTAGTTATTTCTTTTCAAAAGTATGTAACACTACATTAGTGAATGTGCAGTTAGGAAGTGACAAAATGGTATAAAAAAGAGCTCTGGCTCTTTTTATGTGAGACTGAACCATCTCTCTAACTCCTAAGAGCAATATAATCTGATTACAACTGTCCACAATTCATTATAACCTCCTGATAGAATCCTTACAATTTGGTAACTGAGAAAAAGCAGTAATTAAGCCAAGTGTATGAAGGTTTACCCAAGATTTGTTTACACCTAACATGGGATTAATTCTGATCTCACTCACTGAAGCTCTGTGTCTGCATTAATACAATCAATTCTAACAGGTTTATTTGAGAGTTATTTGAGCCAGATCAAAAGCAGAGTTCTTGTCTCTTGTATCTACAAAAACATTATTCTATTTTTTTTGTTGTCACTTGATTTAACACAAACAGCAGCATAAGAAGAGTGAAAACCCAACAAAATTAGAGACATAAGTGAGGTAGGATCCCATATTATAACTAGTGTCAGGGATAAAAAATTGGCCATGCAGCAGGTAATCTGTCTGAGTGTTATGCCAGGAATCAGAACTGTGGTTGACCAACAACAATTCTTCCACTGCTTTAAACCAATCTGAGTTGACTTTTTACTGTCAAATTAACAAAACTGCACACATGTGTTTAAGTTCATAAATACATGTATTCCTGCAAGATTTACAATACACATGCTGTAGACCCAGTCTAGTTCTCTTAGTCAGATTTGCAGGCTCAGCCTGACTTTAGAAACCCCCAATACAGGTTTGACTGCAAAAGGCTCATGCTCACTCTCAGGGGAAGCTGGGGTGTGTGGGGGATCTGGGGGATTGTAGGTGCTCTGGTGTGAACAACCAGGCAGCTGCTGCACCGCTACTAGAGGGATGAGATTGTGGCGGAAGCTTCGAAAGCTAGTTTGTTATGCCTTGCTCTCCATTGAATACATTTCATCCATCCTTTGCAGTTTGTTATTAAGTTTGTTTTTACTTTCTTTCTTTTTTCCCCCTGAGGAGCTGCAGCTGTGTGTGTGAGGGCAGAAGCTCTGTGCACGGAGCAGGACACAAGCGCAGTCCCAGCAGAATTGCTGCTGCTGTGGAATACACACATTCATTAGCCAGCACACTTGCCCTTACCATTTTCAGCGCTCTTTCTATATCAATTCCTTGGCTCCATGGTACTGCAGGGTTAGCCAGGCAGTCTCCAGCACTGCCTCTCCTGGAGACATCCACACGCTGTCTTCGGAGGTAACGGAAAGCCTCTGCTATGACTAGGACTGCATCGTGGGTCAGTGCAGACGTGTACTGCAATCGGTGCAAAGAAAAGATGGTGACAAACTGCAATCTTAGAATTGGCCCAGGTGTGTCAGGTGAAGTCCTCCTCTTTGTTAGAACACTCTTACAAGAATCACGATTGCAAACCCATTTGCTCGCTCTCTGTCTTTCAGCTGGTGATTTTTTAGTTTAAAAATTCAACTTATTTCAATTAACAAATTAAAAATATTTTCTTTTTGTATATAGCAGCAAAATAACAAAACCAGTTTATAGTTGCATAAAATTTCAATTTAATTGGAAACTTGCTCGTCTAAATGAGGTTAGTACAAAAGTCTGCAGTTCCGTGCTGGACTATACTGCTACCGAAGAAAAGCTCATATGTGGGTTTTTGCTTGGAGTAATTTTTTTTGTTTTTAACAGGATTGCCAAGACAGCTTTGAACTGAAGTTAACATAAATCACTTCTGCTTGGATCACAATTCTGATTAGGTAGCATCTGTGGCAAGAAATAGATCAGATTAGTTTTCTTAGAAAACAGCTATACAGGCAAGCAATCACAAAATACACTTCAGGCATTACATCTCTTCAGTAATTTCCCACCTGCCTTCCCTTACTCTATGGCAAATCTGCAGAGGGTGGGAAACTGTGTGTAGCAGTAGCTCTTCAACAAAACCCCCAGACAACTTAACTTACTTGTTCATGTTGCTGTCAACTTCGTCCACTGCTTGTCACACGTATCTGGTGACACCCCCTGGTGCTATAAATTTAGTATCACCTAGGAAATGTTATGGAAGTGGGGTTTTTTTCACATTTTTTCCACATTTATGTGTTTGTCTGAAAGTTTGTCCCTCCTGGACTTTGCATGTGACATCTCTGGCTTTCACTGGCATTACACCTCTATCTTCAGGGTCTGTGTAGAGGAGACCCTGTCAGCACACACCTACTGGGAGCAATCAAATGTGGTCAGTCCGTAAGACCAGATTTCAACCCCTTTGTAACTGATCCTTCATATTTCCACAGCATTTGTAAGAGGATGGAGAGGAAAAAAGAAGAATGTAAGAGGGATCTGTGTGTACTGGTGCTCCTGCCCTTCTTTTGGCAGTCTGTGGTACCACAGAGACCCTGCCTCCCAAAGAATCTGATGCTGGAGTTTGTGCCAGAAGATGTGCTGCCCACGCACGAGTTAGGCCGAAATCCAAGTTTCAACTGCTTGTTCTGATTCTCTCTTTGTGGATAAGATTTATTATATTCAGAAGAAGTTAATTCTATCCTGTAGGGCAGGATAGCACAACTCAAGGTCTGCATTTCTTAAAACTGTGTGTCATCTTTCAGTTTGATAGAAGCCCTTATGAATTCTGCACACAGTGAGGCGTGTCTGCACGTGCAGATCAAGAGAATTCCGTCTGACAAAAAAGAGTGCAAAGGTAGGGCTGTGAAAAATGTTATACAGCAGATATTCTTACTGACCTTTAAACAACAACAGTTTATAAACTCTTACTGGGGGTGTGTGGTGGTTCCTGCTCTGACTGTAAAGGTACAGGCATTCTCTGATCATGCCCACCTGCACCTCTCCCTGTAATGTTTTGCTATGATCACTCTCTCCTCTTTTAGAAAGTTAACAAAGGTTATACGTCACAATCCACGCAACAATACAGAACCAGACAGTATTTTTAAGGTATTTGTTCTTGTATTAAAAAAAAATCTTGTAATAGCTGTCCAATCTAGCACTACATAAAACTTACACACTGATAATTTTTTCAGCAGATTGCGTCAATTGTCAGTAACCTTAATGCAGTCCCTTCCAAGTCATGCCAAGAGAGCTATCTAATTTTCTACTTTATTTGAATTCTACTTATAAATGCATGAACATGCAAAGAGAAAAAAGAGAGAAAGAAGGGAAAGGCTGATAAAATACAGAATAAATTAAACATCAGGGCTTTAATCTCTAGGCAATTTTATTTCCTAATCAAAAATACTGTACATCAATTTTTAAGTATGCTTTTTGTCTGATTGACAAATACTGTGCACATTTCTATAATGAGGGATACATTTGTGCAAAGGTAATGTAATCTTTGTGTTTGTACCATATACTTAAGAATCGTTTTTAAGGAGGAAGAATAATTATTCCCTCAAGGTAAATTGCTTTCAAGTGGAATAAAATTTTCTCAGGTTAACTGTATATATTTCAGAGCTTTTAAGATTAGTATGATACTCATCTTCACTTCTGCATCACTGCTAGGAAGCTTTAGAAAGCAGGACTAGGTCCTAATCCACAGGCAACAATACACTAATCTGGGTTTTGTGGGCCTCTGTTTGCCTTTCTCTGCTTCCTCTGAAACGCCCACCAAGGCTGTGGGATAGTGTGGGATTAAGATAATTTTTCTCCCTCACAGAAATCATATGCTCCCAGGGATGGAAAAGTGTATCTCCAAATGGCACTGCCAGAAGCAGCAGAACCTCGTAACTGGTTCCTGTTGTGTCTGTAGTCCAACCCAGCACTACCACCTACCCTGGTAACCCCCCCATGCATGGGACTGGAAGAGATTTTTCCTTCCTATCTAGTATTTTAATGCTTTCCTGAATTTTGTCTTACTAATACCAAGACATGACTCCAGTTTATCGAAGCAATTTTGAAATCCAAATCTGTTCATCAATTTGCATGTGTCCCACCCAAATTAACAGGAAAGACATGAACTGTCTAATCATGCCTGTGGTTCTTAGGTTTGCCTTCCCTGACTGGACTTTTGGAAGTGACAGAATTTAAGGTCTTCTCATCTACCACCAGACCAATATCCCTTCACCTACTGATATTGTTGAAAAAGAACAAGCCTCACAAAAAGGAGAAGAGAAAGAAGGAACATAATAGGAATATGAGTAATATGCAGTGGTCCCAGAAGATTTTATGATTTCCATGCCTGGACAGAGTATTCTTGATGCACTCCTTGACTGGACAGTGAATAGAATCTCCACTATAGAGATGCTATAGTAGAGGCACAAAAAGATCTGGGGGAGAGAGTAACAGGTTGCCTGTCTCCTAATAAGAATGGCATTTACTTCACTCACTCTATCATAGTTTTGATGAACCTGGGACTTAAAATACAGGGTTAGATTAGGAGGGCAACTGTCAGCAGTGACTATGAGGTAGCAGTGGCTCCTCAGTGAATTCAGAGCTACTTCATTTTACACATGAAATTCTCAATTACCAATTAAATGGACTAGTAATCCACAGTCTGCATCTAAACTCTAACCTAACTAGCCCCCACACCCACCCCAAAACTAACTCAAGAAGCTCAAGTCAAAAATTGTTATATCCACTGCACAAAGACAGGATTTGCAAGACCAAGCCTTTGCCTCTAAGGAACTCCCACCATGGTGGGCACTTGGGTCTGACTACCAGCCTCTGCTTCTTTCTTCTGGAAGGGCAGTGAATGTTGCAATATATTCTAATCAGGGATCTGTATCATACACATGCAAATATCTGAGGTTAAAAAGTCACAAATAATTATTAAAAGCATATCATTGCCATCACTGTCAGGTTAAAATAAATACCTTTAATGGTGAGTTTTTAGCTTCAGGGAATTCCCTTTCATCAAGCCTCACCCAGCGCTGTAGAAATTGTTGAACCATTGGGTTTTCATTATTAACAATCTGGAATCCAGTAATGTTGGCACCTCCATGCATTACTCTCTCCAGAACAATGTCTGTGAAACCCTGGGAGGACACATGTAGAAAACAAGAATCATTGTCATCCAAAGTCCCTTTTCTTTGGCTCAGTTTTACCTGCTACAAGTGCAGCACAAAAGAAATGGATTAATGTCCCTCTTGTTAGCTGACAATATCCTACCAAGGAGACAAAGGATAGAATTTAAAACATCTTTTTGTTCTTTCAGTAGAAAACTGCCCTGTTGGATTGTGGCAATGTCGTACGTAATGTTCACCAGTCAGAAAGAAAACTGGGGGGAAACTTGAAGTACTATTTCCTCTGTTGTCCTCAGTATGATGAAACTGGTCAAAGACCTCAAATCCTATTTGTACAGCAAAGTGCAAACAAAGGTTCAGGGCTGGGAACAGAAAACCACTCGACACTCAACTGTTCCGTGGAGGCAAAGCACACACCTCTTGCCAGGCAGTTCTCCATCACAGCATCACTTAGCATTTCACTTGCAAACAGAACGGGATGATTCTCTCCCACTCTGTTGTTATTTATACCTGAGGCAGTAAATTGGAGTCTTTTTGATTAGTATGACTTGATTGCAGTCTTGTTTATCTGAATGTCAATGGTTACACATGCTAAAATGCAACCCAGAATAAGAACCTCTGTATTTCTATGCACACACTAATCAGTGAGATCATGACTGGTTCTTATAATGCAAAATGACACATCTTAAAGTCAGACAGTTCTTATACTAAATAAGAGTAATTTAAAATTTGTCTTTTCTGCTTTAATCACACCAAAACAGGGATACAGAAAATCTTTGAGTAAGTAGGATTGCTAACTAGAAAGTGTGAGTTTTGGAAAAACATTTTTCCAATCACAGTAGACACAGAACTCAAAACTGAGTCTTCCTGCAGGATTAATTACAATACAAGATGTTTATAAGGAACTTAAGCAGATGGTGTTTCAAAGGCATCACAGAAGTCTCCGAAAGTCAATCCTACAATCCAGAAGAAACTCTGATACAAATAAAAATGTACTGCCTCTTCCTGGTAGGTCAGCACATAAAAAGGCACAACCCTACACTCTGAAATACAAAAGAAAAGCTAAACAGCCTGGCTGGTTTAGTTAATGGAATTGTTCTAATTTGCAGCTTTGCACCACTTATACACAAATATGCTACAATTATTTTTCCTGGAGGCTTAAATATAAAGTATGTTACATAGAAGATTACAGTCACAAGCATTTAATTTATGAGGAGAGAAATTAGTGCAAAGCATACAATTAAATTATTATTTTAAAACTGGTAGAGATTCTCAGACAAAAGAAGGACCATAACTGAGTAAAAATGAAATACCAGTTCTAGTATTTACTGAAGTAATTTCTCAAAATCCAAGAACTCATTCATGCATTTCCACTTCCTTATTAAAGTTGCCACAACCTGAACAGAATATATTACCCTCTAAAACGTAGCTATACTCGTCATGAAGAAAAGTCCTTACCAGGTTAGCTAACATGTAGTGATAGCCTCTAGAATGTTTGCCGAGGACTACAACCTGTGTGAAGAAAAAAATTACATATTATTCGGCTGTAAGAAGGTGACTCTCAACCAGTGGAAAACAGTCAGAGAATGAATATTCTGGTAATCTTTTATGCTCAATCCATGGACATGATGTAGTCATGTAGTTTCTGTTTTTAAAACACATGGGCAAAGTAAAACAAAGAGTAACTCACAAGGCTGAGGAGACTCCGCTTGCAGAGATGACCTTACCCGGCAAACTCACTCTTGTGATCACAGTGTCTTCCCTGCTGGCCAGGTTAATTTTAGTTATCAGTTCAAGTATTTCTGCTCTGAAATGAGGTAATACTATATCCACCCACTCACTAAACTCAGCACAGCAGGGCTGGGTGGGCTTCAGGTTGTACAGGGAGTTTCCTGCCATGGCAACCCTGGCCAAGCCTTGTCATACATGAATGCTTAAAGTCAAATTCCCAAAGTTATAAGCAGTGACCTTCATTGCCTTTTCACAGCTTTCAAAAGGCCTGAAAACTTGTCACTTCCAGTGCATCTAAATGGATACATCTGACCTTATGCATTTTGTCAAAATTTCTACTAAATGTTGTGTTGCACATCATCTCCTGCCCTCCCTGACCCCACTTGGGCATCTCTCTGTACAAACAGAGTCATTAAATGGAATTGCTAAGAGACAAAAAGGCAGTAGGACAAACTGAGCAGGCGGATTCTGTGAGGGTCACAGGGAAGAGTGTCTGGCAAGCCTGAACTCTGCCATCCTGTGTGCTCATCCCCACTTTAGGAATACTGTGCTTTTGCATAAAGAAGGAAAACATACATATCTCCTATGTCTATGCAGCTGGCTGCTGCCTCACCAGCAATCCCTTTGTGCAAGACTTATGCCACTGCACTTAGGACCCAGTCCTTGCCTTCAGATGGTAATCTCAGTAACATCCGCCCAGTCCTACAGCCATCAGGTGCAACAACATCCAGCAGTAAGAATTTAATTTGTAATTGTGGTGATTCCACGTGTGTCAGGACATAACTCATCTTACCCAGAACTGCTGGGTTAAAAATAACCAACATAATGCTGGTGATACACACAAGTGTATCACTCACTACATCCAATGAGTAGCTCAAGTGAACAGATGATGCTTTTTGATGGAGAATCATCTGAAAATCTATACACACCATACAAACATACTTGTCCATGGTCACAGAAAAATGCTCCAAATGCCCATACTTTAAAAGACACCTTTTCAACATGACCACTTATGTCTTTGCTAAAAACAGATGACATTTGAGTCACTGACTTTAGATATATGGCTGAGCCTGTTCAAGTTCTTGATTAAATTATTAAGTTCCCAATTGCCTCTTTGGGTAGTATTGTCCTTAATAGATGCCATTTCTTTTAAATTCACGTTTAATTCTGTAGGAATTTGCATACTTCCAGCAGTCTGAAAATAAATTGCTGTTCAGGTCCTCTAGAGAACTGTATGTACACTCTGTTGGTAGAAAGCATCTGCTTTCCTACACTCACATTTGTTTTCCATGGAAATGTGCAGGCTTTCTTCAGATCATCTGGTGTGCATGCTATATGCATACTGAATTCTCTGTGTTTTAATCTCACCTTAAAGGCAGGTTAGAGACAAAGAACTTATTTAAGAACAACAATACTCTTTGTGGTTTCAACCTTAATAACAAATAAGAAAGCTTTTACGTTTCTACACAGAAATGTGTTTATTTAAGAGAAAAATATCACCACAGATGAAGTCAGAGGCTGTAAGAAAAACATACATGGAGCCGCTACAGGCATCAGGAGCAATAATGCAAATAGGAAATGTAGGGCTCATTAGCATAGATTGGACTCAACTTCTGTCTCATCTGTTGTCATGTCTACAAAATGACCAGAAATAATTCTGGTTAGTCCTGTAGAGAGGTTCAACATACTACAGTCAAGCTTTAATTCATAAAGCATCTTTCAGAAGTGACCTGCCAGCATTTCTACTCACACAACCAACCCTGTCAGCTCATAACCATTGAACTGGATCTTAACAATGTTTTTAAAATTCACTACACACTACATTGCAGTCCTAAATCTTAACAAGTAGAGCTCTACTCCTCCCTCACCTTCCACCCTCTACCAACTGCCCAGCATGTTGAAGGGAGCTGCTGGATTAGTGAGCCCAGCAGAAACAATCACAGACATGTGTTACTCCTAGGGGAGAGAAGGGGTGGATAAAGCTTCTTTATGAAGAAGGAAAACAGGAGTATAACAAATAAATCTCATCAACTGCTGATATATTGTGAAGCTTATATAGAAAGTGGGATATTGAATAGTGGTGGTGAATAGAAAGCCAGGATTACAGGGCAAGGATTTCACAGAGCTACATGTCTTTCGTAAGTTTGACTTCTGAGACTTAATATTGCTTTCACCTTGACTGAAAGAAAAGCTTATAAGATTTTACACTGAACAAAGGAGGAAGGAAAAAAACGGCTGGAAACCATCATGAATAATTCAGATTTCTGATCCCACATAATTCTTGCTTTGTAGATAAAAAGATCATAATGTCAGGTTTGATATAGAATCACATAAAGTTTGTATTTTTAATTAACTCTTCGGATATTTCCAATTAATTAAGAGAATATCTAGAGGGAACATAATTAAAATGTATCTGGTTTCAAAATAAAAGTAAAATCTGCTGGCCAACACCAGGCTTACTTGAAGTGCAGACCTATATGCCAGATTGAGGAATTAAGTCAGCATTGCCAATTTTACTTTTTTGATTTGCCTGGGGAAGTTACTTTTTCAACGCAAGCCTAAAGACAATTTGGTTTCCACTGCATCAGTCACCATTATAATAAAAAGGCAAGTACAAATTTTAATTATCTTAGTTTTTACATTTTTCTTAGTTTGAAAAATAGCACTTTAGATATTATCTGGCCAATATTAAATTGGTATGAACTGTTGCAATATTTCTAAAGCAATAATGACAATTCTCTCATGATGTAGTTCAAAGACTACACAACACCTAAGAGGAAGGACAATAACTTTAGAGGAAGAGGAAGCAAAATAACTTTAATATTAACTTCACAATTGCTACATTATCTTTTGACTTATTTCCTAGTCAAATTACAAGCACAGGCAGTTCCTGGTCTAGAACATGGATCTGGGTTTTTAGGCCACGACAATTAAATACTGGGGTTAAGGATGAAGGAAACATTATGAGGAGACTGGTGAACTCTTAGATGAAAGTCAAGGCAAGGAAAGTCAAGGAAATGAATATTTCTCCAAGGACTTGATGAGGAACTAGGATGGAAAGAACAAGGTGTGTAGGTGAGCAATAATTGCAGACCACAGGCAAGGAAAGAATGAGCTAATGAATGACAAGACCCTGTGGACTCAAAAGAAATCAAGCAATGGAAGAACAGTGCAAGTCTGGTAGGTGGGACTGAGCAGTCCTAGTTTGTCTTTTAAAAATATCAATGGTCTGTCTCTGATTCATAAAATTTTTCTTTTATGGATGAAGGAAATCACAGAACAGGTGAGGCTGGCAGAGGTCTCTAGGAATTGTCTGTTCCAACCCACTAACTCAAAGCAGGGGCAGCAAGAGCAGGCTGCTCAAGACCATGTCCAGTCAGGTTTGAATATCTCCAAGACAGATTCCACAAGCTCTTTGGGCAGCCTGTTTCAGTGTCTGACCACCCTCACAGTAAAATGACTTTTCTTATGTTCAAACAGAATTTCCTGCATTTCAGTTTGTGCCCTTGCCTCTTGTCTTGTCACTGGGTATTGATGAGACCCTGAAACTCACAGAGACTCTCTGAGAAGAGCTTGACTCGAACTTCTTCATTCCTTCCTATCAGGTATTTGCAGACAATATTGCTTTGAGCTTTCTCCTCTCCAGACCATGCAGCTATGCAACCCAAGCTCTCAGCCTTTCTTCGTAGGTCAGATGTTCCAGTCCCTTAATGGTCATAGGGCCCCTTCCCTGGAGTTATTCCTGCATGCCTGTGTCTTTCCTGTACTGGTGAGCCCAGAACTGTACATGGCACTTCAGATGTGGCCTCACCACTGCAGAGTAAAGGGTCACCTCTGTTGACCTGCTGACCATGCTAATACAGTGCAGCCCGGGATGTTGTTGGCCTTCTTTGCTGTGACACTGCAGTGCTGGCTTGTGGTCAACTTGACTGCCAGGACCCCAGGATCCTTCTCTGCAGAGCTGCTTTCCAGCCAGGAAGTCTCTGTTATCGGAGCATGGGGTTATTCTTCCCAGGTGCAGGGCTTTGCATTTCCCTTGGCTGAACTTCATGAGGTTCCTCTCTGTCCATTTCATCAGCCTGTCCAAGTATTGCAGCACAACTACCTGGTGTACCAAACTCCTAATTTGGTATAATCTGCCAACTTGCTGAGTCTGCTCTCCATCCCACAACCTTCAGTTCACTTACAGAGAGGTTAAACAGTATTAGCCCCAGCACCCTTAGGGGACTCCAAATACTGAACAGCCTCCAGCTGGCCTCTGTCTTGCTATCACAACCCTCTAAGCCCAGCAGTTCAGTCACTTTCAAATCCACCTTCCTGCCTCTGTGGGCTTTGATTTTAAAGAGTCATTGAAAAATACAAGCTAAGAGCATATGCCTGCATTTTACTGAGAGAAGTAGCTATCATGACTTTGGCAGCAGTGAAAGGAAAACTACCATGTCAAATTAATACCTGTTAGGAGCTCATCTTCACTTCATTTGAATCCACTGCCATCTGGTCAGTTTAGTCTGTTTAATCAAAGTTATTTATCATTCTTTATTTACAAATGAGAAAAGAAAGAAAAAAACTGGATCACAAATGTACAGACTACCTCAAGTACAGCTCAAACCCATGATATTTTATGAGTCTATTAGATCTTCCCATAACATACTGATGCTGACAGGCAGTATTGCCACAAAGAAAGTCTGGAGATTTTTACCGTGCTTTTCATACCAGACAAGTGGCAGAAATATGCCACTTTAATGGAATGACAGGCAGAAATCTGACCTGCTGTAATATGTCTTTCCATTTCGACCCTATCTGGGAACAAGGCAGTGTAACTCTAGAGTTCTTCTTTCTTAGGTTTTAAAAAGACAGTAGTAAGAAAAATGAGATTTCCTATAAGCTCAGAGTAAAAAAAGGATTTTTTTATCTTTGTTGAGGTTATTTGTGCATTATTTTGAATTCCATTGTTGAAAAAAGCCCACATTCAAGAAAAAAACCAATCTACTGATTTTTAAGTATATGTTCACATTTCTGAGGATAGGAGAGCTTAGCTACCTCCAATTGAACAGTAATGTGCCTTTAAACCTTAGTATAGAAATAAAATTATGACACCTTTGCCTTCAAGGCAGGGAGAAAATGCCAGAAGTGATCGCACAATTCTTTCTTTCTTTCCTGCAGCAAACAAGCAAAACAGACAAATGGACTGAGGGCTAAAAAAAAATTTAACAGTATCATCACGATCAGCTATCAGTGTTGATTGCACTTCGTGGGAACAGGGAGATATCAAGCGCAGCAACAACTGTCTGGCAAGCCTAAATTGTTGTGGAGCACACTGCCTTCTCACCTGAGTATCAGGTCAGGTGGTTTCTAGCTTCTATCCCAATTGATAGCATTTCTGTTATGAAGATGGAGTTACTTCCACCTTAGATCTGAGCAGCTCCTACCTGATATTGGATTGAGGGATTGAAAACTTGTGCTCTGTGATGCAGCACTCTATTGGACCAGTGGCACTGGCTAATTTGGTCTTCAGGACACACTTAAGAAAGGAGAGGAAGAGAATATCAGGGTGACCATCCAATTAGCTCAATGAAAGCTGAAGCCAAGGCCCAAAAAGTTGTCAGTATGTTAGCAAGATGTTTACCTTCTCTTGAGTGGCACCTGCAAAGTGCTGCATCTCAGCTCTGTTTCTACCACTCGAGAGAAGGAGACACTGATGAAACTCTTCAGCTGGAAAACAGAATCCTCTCCCCTGCCTCCCTCCCACTCCTGCAGGCCCTTCCTGCAGCGAGGGAGCTGCCCATGGGGTCTGCAGCAATGGCACTGCAGTTCTCTGGGGTCAGTGCACTGTTAACAGCAATGCAGGTACCTCCTAGAGCGTTTCCATGGGAGCAAAGGTGCAACAGCACTTGACAGCAGTACATAATCATTCCTCACTATGTTTACTTTGCACAGGTCACCCCTTCTCATGTAAATTTTCCAGACAGGAGTAGGATAAACAGGAGAAGAGCAGAAAATAAAAGTTCTCCTGAAATTTGAACAGGATTTTCCTCATCTAACCAGATGCCACAGCAGAAATAAGATCCATTGTAACCTCGGTAGCTCAATTTTACTCTAAGCTTGCAGAGCCCACTTGCTGGTTTTCCAATTTCCACACAAACGCCTGAAGAAAGTGCAAATTCCCTTGGAGGATTATAAACACTAGATGAAGTTCAATCTTCCCTCAGTAAATTTGTAAAAATCCCTCCTTTTTGGGGGGTCATGATTTTGTCTCTTTCTATCATAATAATAATGGCCCATCTTCGCGAACAAAGATTTGGGGAAAGGTCTTTTACCTTTCCAGCCTGCGCAATGGATTTTTTAGGTGAGACACAGCCTGCGCTGAACTGAGCCCACCCTTTAATCCTAAGGTTCATCTGCCGGGGCCAAGCAAGCTTGGACAATGGCAGTGAGGTCCTCAGGACGTAGGTTTGTTTAGAGTGACCTTCTCATAGATGGATGGCCTTACAGGGCTAACGGGCTCCATCTCCCCGGGGAACTGGCTGGATTCGAACCTGGGTCGCAGAGGTGAGAGTCCTGCACGCTAACCACTAGGCCACCAGGGGTCCCTCTTTCTATCATACCAACAACACTAATGCCAATATACGAGGTTCCAAAAGATACGTCCCAGCTTGTGGTGGTCTGTCACTGCCAAACAAGTGATACCTGTCCTGCCTTTAATTCCACAGAGACAAAACCATTTCTATGTTCAGCAGAAGCAGCTTCCCTCATACAAAGCATCAAAACTCCATGACTGTAATTGTAGTGCAAACCCAGGGAAGGCGATTTATTTCTTCACTTAGTATTAATGGGACAGGAATGTGGCCATCAGGGATTGTGATGCTGTAAAATATGCAGTAAACAATGATTTCATTTATATGAAGAATGAGTACTAGATTAAATTTGAGTTAAATATTAAATGAAGAATGTATTAAATATTAAGATGAGGATTCCACACACATATTATTTGTTGCAGATAAAAATAACTGCAGAGATAGTTGAGATTAATTCATCACCTCTTCAGAGTCTTCATGTCCTTTAGGGAATGTCACAAACCCATACACTGTCCCAACTGGTGTATGTATTTTTGTGCAATATATGGACCTAAGGATTTTACTTCCACGCAATTACCACCTTACGCATTTGTGACTACACCTCATAACCCAAATCTCACTTTTCTCTATAGAACGGTATCAAGATCATTTGTTTGGGCTTATAAAACATTCTTCAAACAGCTTCTGGCTCTTCCACAGTGTCTCTCTCACGGGAGAAACTCTCCTAGAGAACTGGAATCTCCTAGGAGGAGGAGACAAAAATGTGCATGGTGGAAGCAGGGATCTGAGATGCCTCTGCAGCATTTCATTAAAGCTTTTCCCCCTCTGGCCCCCTTCTTGTGCCCTTCTCTCCTATGCCTCTCTCCTTGATGATAGTCACATCAAGAGTGAAATTCTGCCTTTAAGGCCATCTCCAGATGATGGTGTGCATGTTAGTCCTTGGAGGGTAATTAAACGCAACGTCTGAAAGCTGTATTGTGCTTCATTCTCCCTCCATATGGCTAAACCTTCTTTTCTCATAACTAATCTGACATTTGCTGATTGAAGATTCTGTAGTGGAATATGCATTTAATTTGTGCACTAAAGGTTACATTAGAAATTACTTCAGAAAAATATCACAAACTGCAACATCGGTTCTGAGGGCATGATACTTTCTCCTAATTTCTTTCCCTGTGATGACAAAATTTTCTGTGAATTTTCTGTGCCCTGACCAAATTTTCCTAAATTCATTTTCCTTGATGTGACTTAGCAATATTGTCAGATTAACTAATCTGTTGGCACAACTATTGTTAAAGGACATATTCTACTGTAAAGTATCAGACCTTGGAGAATATGGAGATGAAGAGTTTTATGATTCCTGTTAACTGACATTCATAATCACAGTTATTTACTCTTTAAGCTGAATGAAACTCCTTAAATAAACTTTTCTTTCTATCAAAATGTCTGCTTTGTTTAGACAGACAAGAACAGTGCTATATCTCTCAGGACTGCATCTCTCTTCACAAGTCACGTCCTTCAATACAAAAACCTTCATGTCAAAAACAATCAAAACTTAAGCTACCCTTCATTACTTGAAGCTATTTCACTAAAAACAAGATCGGATATAAGTGGCTGTTACAAGCACAACAAAAATTCTTTGTAGCATATGGAAAGGGTACTCAAAATTGCTGAGACCTTTGCCCCTTATTTTGCCAAGATATTCTCAAGAGAAGATACTTGTTCCCAGACAGCTTCCTGGAAGAGATGTGGCACAGAAATTCTTTGTTAGTGAATTCTTTAGCTTCTTGAGTAAGCATAACAGACTAAAAATCCAGCTGTGTTCTGGAGGGACTTTTGCAGTTGTATTTATGGGAAGCAAACAACTAATTACATATGTTACTCTGCAGCAGTGATTTCCATAGGTGTGTAATTTTAAGAAGGAGATAATATTTTGTCTATGCAGTTCTAGTACATTTTTTGAGAAATACACTCCCTTGAAAGTTATTCGTAATAGAGTGATCCAAGTTACATCTGAGGTAATTCCACAGAAGTGCTGGTACTTTCTGAAGCCTCTGTAAAATCTCAAGTTCTCCCAAAATTTAAATTTCACCTAAAATTTCATACGGAGGCTTTAGATCTCACAGAAATAACAGAAAGGTTGCTTTCCCTAGCAACATTCATGGTTAAACTTCCTTCAATCTGTAGTTCAACCAGCTCCAACCCCATGTAACATGGTCCCACCACAAAAACATCCTCATTTCCAACTTCGCATACGCTCTCTTTCCTAATGCTACCTCCTTGCTTCTCAGCAGCTGGGGATGCTCTCACTGTAGACCTGCAAGTCCATATCAGATATCAAAAACAGCACCATCAAAACCCAATTCCAGCTTAGCGTGCTTCACTAATTTTCACAACACCTAAAAAGTCACTTTCACAAAGACTGTTAATAACAGTAATTTCACATTTATTCTTAGTTTTCCAAACCTTCTGCAGGAGTCACAAATGCTTCATCACTGTCATACAGTTTGACAGTGGCTCCACATCATTAACAAGCAGTTCTTTAGCGGTCTTTGCATCGTGTGCCCAGTCCCTGCGACACAGGAGATATGGAACTGTCCCTTTTGGCTTTCAATACCATGAAACTGGTATTGACAATACACTTTAAACATTCCTAAGAGCACACCCTTGCAATCACAAACATAAACAATGCTCATTTCTTCTCTTCATATCCCACAGGGTACACAAAACTTCTCAGTCATGGCTGCTTAAAATATGAAAGGATGTATATCCGTGGGGGGCAGAGGGGAAGAAATTAGGTAAACCAAGTCACATCTTATAATTTAAAAAATACACAAATTTCCCATTTTCTCAATACTTCCCATTAGCATGCCAGAGTAAAATCCCATATTATTCCCCGGAATTGAACAACAGTCCTTGGAAAAAGAATTCTGCTTATATAAACCATTACTGCATGTCAGGATCACTTCAAACTATTATTTGGATATAACCCAGAAGTGTCGCAGTAATTCAGTCCCAATGCTCACATGAGAATCTTTTGGAAGGGGTTTTGTACTGCAGAGCACTGCCTTCAAGCAGACCAAAAATACTGAATAGTAGCCATTCTTTTTTTTTTCTCCTTTTAAGCATTTCCTTTCCTTTTCAAATGCCCTACAAAATTAAGAAAAAAAAGTCCATGCAACTTCCTCCAGGAAAAACAAGGCTATTTTTTCTTATATTTTTTTGTTATAAATGGCATTTTACTGTGACTGGAATTGCACTCTATTTGGGTTTTTCAATGCTTTGAAGGAGTCTGAAAGGTTTATTCTGCTTCACTATAAACAGCACTCTGTAATATTCCCCATATAAGTTGGTGCATAAACCATGAACTGAAAAAGAT
Organism: Neopelma chrysocephalum; assembly: GCF_003984885.1. Classification (NCBI taxonomy): domain Eukaryota; kingdom Metazoa; phylum Chordata; class Aves; order Passeriformes; family Pipridae; genus Neopelma; species Neopelma chrysocephalum. The sequence goes on from NW_020897734.1 coordinate 837,001, forward strand.
TACCAAGAGTTAATTTATTTTCACTAGATTTAGTTTATGTAGCAGAGGAGGCTGTTTTATTCATATCAAGTAATAAAGTCACAGCAATATTTTTCTTTTCTGATTCTTTACATGCATTCTCCCAGTACAGAATTACTTGGGGTATTTTTAAGAGTCTATGTATACTGTTGATAATTTTATCCATTACATGTTTTGGAAGAACAAGCTTCCAGTAGTACATACACCATTATACATGCACAGGTACAGCCACGGTGTGACACAAATAAATTTAATTTAGCAACATGGGATTTTCTTAATCCTGGGAACATTAACTTCTTCTAAAATTGTTATGCTGTTTTCCAGCTTACTGATTGGATACTGTGGGATAAGTTTATATTTGAGTTGATGACTTACAGGGCCTGATTCTTCATAAATTTAGCCCTGGCTGCCCCTAGTGGCTTTAATCTGATCCCCAGAGGCCAGTGGAATTGCACATGTAAGAAGGTGGGATAAGAGAGAGGAATCCTGCATGAATGTGTAATTACAAGCAGTGAGAGATGGGACTGGGATGGTACTTTGCCATAGAATGGCCTGATCCAAACCCATCTGTAGCCCAGAGCAAATGCACCATGGCTCTGGATCACACCTCCAGACCTCATGTTTAGGGACTTCTCCCTGCAAGATTGCAGCTATGAATTGCCAGGGTCTTGCATACTGCACCACCAGCATCTGGGCTAAAAAAGCCCAGGGGGGTGGCCCCACTTGGAAAATCTTGCTGTTTGAACTGCAGGGTAACAGTGCTCTACGAAATGCACCTGGGAACACCTTGGTGCATGAAGGACCCTAAAGACCCCTGTGGTTCTTTTCCTACCCCTGATACGTGATTCATATCACACTGAAGCCATTAATCCCAGCCTAGTCAGCTGTGAAAAAAAGACATACACTCTTGTGCAGCTTTTCTTTTACTGAGTTGGGACTTCTTCCCTTGTAAATGAACTGATGAGACACCAGAACTACCGCGCTGTCTCTGGTGATGTACAACGCCTGTTTTCACAGTGGTATTGTGCTATTACTATTCATTTTGATAGTGTGTTTCCTTCCTCTCCCTGCAGTTGGTTCATCTGAATTGTCGCCAAGATGGTTGGTTGCCTTGGAAACTAATTAAGGAAAGCCTTTGGTTAGAAGCAGAGTTTCAAGCACTAAACTATTTGAGAGACAGATGCAGAAATTAAGGTAATGTCTGCTAAGATGAAAGGGTTTATCCTTTATATGGAGAAGAAAGAACCACATTAAACGCCAGAACTGAAACAAAGCAACTTTTATACAACACTGATTTTTAAAACCTGGAAGAGATGAGTGAGCGAGGGATTTCAAAATCAGCCAGGGCTTTAGAAGAGGTGACAAAGATTCCCAGAGCTATTAGGGATGCAGAGATGGACAAACAGAGTGGGACAAAAAACTCAGGAGATCTCATGTTGAGCAAATTTTAACCAGCTCTCCCTTTCTCTCAAATACTCTGTGTCTTTAAAAGACTTCTTGTGAATGTTGCTTTTGAAAAATGCCTGTACAGCTAATGAAAGACCAAATCCTCTCCCCCCTCCCAGTCCAGGTACAGCATGAGAAGAATCAGTGTGTACATCTGCCTCTAAAACACATCAAAAGAGGGAGTGAGAGGTTTCCGCCAATGGCCCTCAGGCTCAACTTTTCTCCCGAGACTGTCAACAAGGGTAACACTTAGTGCCAGCTGCAGGAACAGCTCAGGCAGTGTGGACACAGCCTCAACAAGGAGTGGGACCCTCAGAGCACTTGCTCAGGGCAAACACAGGCACCATTTCTGTGCACTCAAAAGCTGCAAAGAAAGGTGAACTATGCAGCAAATTGTGCTTTTAAAGCTACCTATTAACTGAAGTTCAAAGCAAATACAGTCTCTGTATGAGCACATTGGCATCAATTTAAATATTATCTCCAGGATAACGTTCAGGATAATGGTTGATTCTACTTGGAGCAGTGTAACTGAGCAGAGATTCTGGTTCTCTGTACATTTCAGTGGCAATACAGAGGTTGCCATATAAAGATGACTGTAACTGCATAACTGCATACTAGAAATGTTGTGGTAAAAATATGCAAAACATTAAAAGCAGATGCATGTGTGCATTGGTGTGTGCATTTATAGCCCATGAATTATCATAAAACATAAAATGAGTAATTGCTACTATCACAGAAAAATAAAAACTCTAATGGTGACTTCAGGTTCATATGCCTCTGGCATAAGAAACCAGAGTTGCTTGGCAGTGATCTTTTACATTCAGCAGCTTCCACATTTACAGTGAGACATTCTTTGTATTAATTATTATTATTAACTGATCAGATACATTTAAAACAACGCTTTAATGTCTTTTGAACACTTTTAAGCTTTGTGTGCCATTACCTCAGTCATTCTGCAGTATGACTAATACTCTGTTAAATTCCTGTCATTTGGAACCTGTCTTGTTTTACGAAGTCTGGGTGATGGCTTTGGAGAGAGATTCCTATTTACAAGATAGAAATTCTCTCCTCAGGTATGTGTGAAATATGTGGGGCAGACTAACCCAAGATGTTACTTTTCCCTGCTTTACCAATCCATCTCCTGCCCTGTATGAGTTTCACAGCTGACAGGAGCAGGCCCTTCAAGGCAGACACAGCTGTCACTTTTGACATATACCCATTTTTTACTTACCCTTCCGCTGGCTACAGTCCTGAGAGTGACTGACCTAAGTACTTCCCCTTTCCTCCCCACATGACCATAGGGACTTGTGAGCTGCTGAAACTTTCTGGATGTGAAGGGAAAAAAGTGACCTTTCATTCTGCTTTAGATCCTGGTTTCAACAATACTCATGGGTACCTAATGAAGAAATGTCCTAAATTTTAAGTTTCTAGTTCATTGGAAATGTAAAAATGAACTGTACCAGTTTCAGAGTGATGTTACACAACACTGTACATAGCAGATACTCTCTTGGAGCCTCAGCTGAACCCCCTTCTCTGCTCTACACAGCTTCAGACAGAGGATAAAATCTGACTGACATGGCCATGGCACCAAGTCCTGGAGAAAGCGGCAGGGACGCACTGCTCTGGAGGGTGTGCTCTGTGATGTGCCACCTTCAGGTGACATGGCATTACTGGGGTTCAAAAGTAAAGCAGAAGCTACAGCTACTCATTGCTCTGCTCCTGCTTTAAGCATCCCACTGTGTTTGTAGGCAGTTATATTTTAAATTGCTGCAGAGAACACAGGCAAACCCCCACCAGACAGTTTATAATTGAACATTTAAAGCAAGAAGTTTACGTGATAGCGGTGTTGATTTTTTTCAATTACGTTTTTCCTTATTTCTTGTTATTTTTAATGACTACTGGTCAACTGAATACTACAGTTTTGTGTTTATTCTTACGACACCCTCAGTGTGAAAGCTGTTGTGCAGTGAGCACACTCCTCTGAGATCTGAGCAGCTCTGCAGAGAGATGCAGCTGTGGCTGTACTGAGAACCTGCACACCATCTTCCTAATCTCAAAATTTCAGACTCGAAGGTCAAGTCACAGTTGGTGCTTGCACGGGACAGAGTTCAGTCAATCAGATTATCCTTCATAATCCTACAGATGCTTCATTTTAAGTCGTCTTTGACAGTCTGGCTGTCATTGTAAAACTTTGGGGACTGCATTCTCTACTGTAATATTGCTTCTGCTTTGTGAGATGCCTTCACTCAATACAGATATTTCCTTGGAGCCTAACCTTTATGACTATGTTTGGAGATAGTGTCCTTTTGATAAAAGCATGCAGTCTCTGGAACAAACAGGTCTTTTGTAAAGTTTCACCATTTTGATCCTGAATGGAGTTTCTCCCTCCTCATTTTCCCTCAGGAGATTTTCTTCTAAATGGACATAAAGCCATTCTAGTCTGAAATACAGCTTATTATCCTGGGAATAAGAAAAACATATTTCTTAACTCAAAAACATGTCTCTAAATACACGGTTGAACAGGCTAAAGCTTACTGTTACTTCTCAGAAGAAAATGTTCTTCTGTTTATGTGAACAAAATTTTGTATCTATCTGTGAAAGAATACAGAATATTTTAGCATCAAGGGACAAGAAGTGTGGGGAGCTTATGAATTTTGCATGACATAAGTGTTGCTATCTGTATGCTTGAGAGGCCACTAGATGATTAAATTGGATATAGTTTTGTTGCACAAGGAAGGATACAGATCCACATGCTCAGTGGTTATAGAACTATAGGGTAAGTGAACAAACAGATGGTAACTTACAGAATAACTATTAATCCCTCTGCTTCCCCTTACTCTGCAACTGAAGAGATCTGAGCAGGGTTTCCACCTCTAGAACAAAATATAAGGCCCATCACAAAATCTTCTGAATGGGGAATGAAAACAGATGTGGCTGCAGAGTGAAATTTGGCACAAAACAGGTTACTCAGGCAGAGTAGGAGCTGAGGTGCCCTCTTTCCCATACCTTATATTTACAACTGGGAAAGGTCAGGTACTAGACAGCTCTGAAGAGAGAAATATTTCATGTGATGGGTTACAGATCTTGGAAACATAGGAACATACAGATTTAGCATCTGTACTAAAGGCCTATGGAATACTCAAGGTCACTGACTCACGTGTCTGTACATTGCTGGAGGAAGGTACAGAATATTCCAGAACGACCTGGAATCTCTGAAGAAAATCCTCAGATGTGTAATTGTCTTTAGATAAACCTGAACTTTTCTTGGAAGAGAGGTATACCCTGGTCTGAACTGGTTGAAAAAAGCATCAAAGGAAGAGAACTGCACACACTGACCAGCCTGATACAGGAAAAGAGGTCACTCCTGTTTAACCCAAGCACTAACACAGAGCCATGATACATGGTTTCTGGAGCAGAGAACTGACAGGTTTGCTGAATGGCCTGGCCAAGAGCCCAAAAGTCTGATAGCAAACTCAGTGCGTGTATAGACTGCTCAGTGGTTTACAGTCTGTTTATTTCTGCTATGACTTTTGTTCTTGGATAAGTTCTATTGAAGCCTCTGAAATTCAGGGTCACTGGCAAATGCTGCTGTTGTCCCAGAGACAATGTAATGACAGGTGTCACACAGTCCCAGTGACCATGTAAACACCCTCTCGGGAGGGAGGCATCACTCCCAGGTGATGTGAGGGTTGACCTTTAAAGATGTGCTCCTGGGAGGCCAAAAAAGGAAGAGAAAAAGGGTGTTCAGATGTTACTGCCTCTCAGCTGAGTAGACTTTCTAGACTCCACACATAGCACCACAGAACTGACTTTTTAAACTGCAATAAACTGCTAGATTTGAAATATGCAAATCCAGATTTATCTCTCCCCTCAATGGTATGCTATCAGCAAACACAATTGGCTAAAAAAAAGACAACTCTCCACTCCCTTGAGCAAGCTGGATGGATGGATTTAAGTACCACACATATGTGTGAAAACTTTTAACTACTTTATGAGAAGATAACAAAGTAAGCAGAGGAGATGGAATGAAAAGCCTAAAACCAATAATTGTTCAGCTATCAAGCTAGGGCCTGCCATTACTGATTTTCTCTGCAGAAACTTAAGTTACTGCTTTTCAGTATGCAAGGAAAAAACCTCTGGAAATTGTTAACAGAAGATATTTTTAGCATCAGAGGCACCAGTGTGTACCATAGAATTTGGGGAAGCCTGGAGGCCCCAGTAGCAACTTTTTACTTACTCAGATGCTAATCACATTGATAGAAAGCTGAATCATCTATTTAATAAAATTACAACTTCACTGGAGTTAAATTTAGAATAGTTGCAGAAGAAAAGAGTCCCCAGTTTTTTGCTATATGTTTGCTTGGTATAGAGCTTTCATTTCAGGCACTGGAGAGGTTTGATTATTTTTTTTCTCTCGCACTATAGAAGGGAAAGAGAGAACAAATGTAAATGGAGTTAGATCAAACAAAAGGCCTGTTTCTCAGCAGAGAGTGGGCCCTCATGTAAGCTTGGCTCAGGATTGCTCTCCTACAGCATTTTCAGAAGAGTGGGCTGTGGGTAGGTGTTTTGCATCTTTTGCAGAAGAAGAGATGTTTCTTACATTTTACAGTATGAATGTCCCTAAAGAGAGCACTCACCATATTGCCTAAAAATACAGTGTAAAATGCAGTGCTGTGTATTAATATCACAACCGTACCAGTTGCCAGAGTTACAGACCAGCATCACCTTGTGCTGTGTTCTCTTGAGCATCTCTTTCCTTTCTCTGTAAGCAGCAGCTCTGGCATCTGGCTGCCCTCACAGACTGACCCTCAGTGATACACCTCAAGGCTTGACAGGAACTGAATATTTTGAGAAGGAACTCAATGAATATATTTTTTGTATTTCCCAGGGTTTATTACAGTGAGGTCAGTTTGTTGGTAGTTTACAATATAACATTTCTAAGAGATATGCTAATGCTTCATGAAATTTAAATGTTACTTTTGATCTATTCCATAATATAAACCCACAGTTAAATTTATGAAGTAGCAATAATCAGAGGGTTTTTCAGTCCTAATGTAAGTGAATTCCCACATGCCTACGAATAACCAAGCAGCATGGATTTGGTTCCACACCAACACCAGCTCTGCTGTGAGCCGAGGCACCTATGCTGTGTCCACTCCCAATGATTTGTATCTGTTACTACACCTCTTCAAGCACATTGCACAGCACAACCAGTGGCACAGGCATTCTGGGTAGCCCACTGGGATGGCCAGAGGGTATGGCCATTCCTCTGGGGCAAAGGAAACACTGGGAAGGTCACGCAAGAGCAAAACAGTCACTTCAAATGCATCTTCCCCCTCGCAATTTAGGCCTGTCAACAGCACTGGCTGTGCAGAGGGAAGGGCTTTATGTACCAAAAAGTGCTAATGTGTCATTTGGACTACCAGCTCAATTTTTCATTAGCAGTATTTTCTTTCGGGAATTCTTTAGGATGATTCTATGATACTGCAGTGGCTTTTTATTTCTTGTTTCATGTTCCACTTAACAAACTGCACCTGCCTTGCAATCCCTACAAGCAGCCTCGATGCCAATAATGTTACTCTGGCAGCTGAGGTTTTAGGTTCTCAACCTACTTAAAAATAATTCATTATTAACATCTGAGAAAAAATATCATAGAGACATTTTGTGGTAGGTTACACGTAAGTGCTGCCACCAACCATGAGCATCACTGTGGCATTTTAATTTTACTAGGTAACTGGGCAGCTGTTGGGACTCACATCTCAATGGACACTTAATTAATTTCTAGAAATAGACAGTTCTGGGAATATTAACTATGTCTGTCACAGAGAGATCACAATTTCTGAAAAGCATATACCTGTTCCAAAATGGTGTTGATTCTGTCTACTTCACAGTCAATTAAGTATCTTTTTTCTTGTCGTCTGTCCATCTCCTCTATAATTCTTCTGAACTCTTGAACATCCTTTATGCTTCCTACAGATCTGGCTGTCACTTGCCAGTTGTTCTGTACTGCTGCTTCCATAATCGCCTGAAGAATAGAAAATCCTGTGGGGAAAGAGACAATGCAACCACTTAAAAAGAGAACAAACATAAAACCTATTTTGAATGTTTGACAAAGGGCTCACAAAAACTTGCATCATCTAAAGGGACACAGAATAGCTGAGAGCCTGGAAGTGCTTCATTACTTGAGAAAGCAACAGTGTAGGGACCAGTTTCTTCTTTCAGCGATGCCGCTGGCAAAGTCACTGACTTCAGCAGAATTGCTTGGTGGTATATTACTGCAAGGCGTATCAGAATCTGTCCAATATATCATATTATGATCCTCTCAGGGATGTTTATGGTCGTGCTGGGGTCTGTGCCAGCTGAGAATAGGAGCCTGCAGCCATTACTTGGGCAAAAGTCCATCAGCTTGAGGAGTGGGACAGAAGAGGTGATTTGCAGACTGCAGCAATGGGTCATTAACTGGCAGAGATCCAAGCACTGCACAAGAATGCCAATTAAGTCATTGTACCGGTCATTGGAGCCACAACCACAGGAGAATATTTTACTGATACTCCCTTTGATTTCAAAAAATGTTTTTAAATATGGAGTCTAACAGCACTAACCAGCCTTTCAATGCTTTCATTAAGGTAATATCAACTCATTTAGCATCCTCAAAAAGAGAGAAACAGCACAGGATGACCAAAGACTGCACAGTGGGAAATTATACAGGCAAGTAGCATTTCATTTCTTGTGAACAGCTGTGCCTCAGCAACAGGCAGAACTCAAGTCAAGCCCCTAAGTGAACAGCAGTGGAACTGGGAATGGAATCTCCTTCAAGTCATGCTATGTAGGAGTTATCAGACATTGATATGCAACCCTTTATTATAGTATGTAGATGGGAATTTGGTGCATTACCTGTTTTGATTCAGGAAATTTAATTTTGTGCATAGTTCTAATAATTTCAATTCTGAGCAGATGCCAATCAAAGAGAGAGGTCACCTACTTCAAGCACACAGTGGTTTTCAGTGGAGTTTTATTGTTCAGAAGCACATCCATGTAGCTGTTTCTGTCCAGACAATTTATTTACAAAACTTTCAGTCCAATTATTTAGTCATACTGTGGATTTCTTACCCACAGCCAGATTTGAAAAGCCTACACGCAGGCACATAAACACAGAGGATCAACAACTCACTAATTGTGCTCTGTGACAACCAGTTCCCTACACTTCTGAAACTGAAAGGAGTTTGAGCTACAGAGGAGCAACACATTCACTGCTGTAAATTACACCAAGAGCTGTTCTGAACTCAGACACCCTTGCTGGGGTACAGCAATAACAGAGAACTTGTGCTGCCTTCTGATCTTCCGTAGCCTGCTGTAAATCTGTAGTGGCTGTTTGAAGCCAGAGGAGCTGCATCATTACCTCATTACAGACACAAACAAGGAAAGAGTGATTTTCTGGATTGCAATTAGATTATTATAATTCACCTTGTGACTTCCTTAAGTCTCACTCAAATGCCCTCACTTTCCCCATGCAGCCTCCTTGATTCTTAATGCTTTCCTTTGTATGAATGCACTTTACTATCCCATGAAAGGTGGTGACAATTAATATGTACGTTTGTTTAGAATTCTTTCTGACATCTTCTTTCCTTTGAGACTATTGAAAGAGAGGCATTTACATATGTATAGTACAATGAACTCAGTCTTCCTTAACATCATATTTTACAAAACTGGTTGTGATGTCTGTGACAGCATTGTGATTCCACTACATGTAGGAGGAAGATCTAAGCCTAAGATACTTTGTTGGTTGCAAATGAGGAATTTTTATGTGGGAACTTAAAAACCACTAATGGGGATTTACAAATGCTTTGTGTACAAAGATATGCTTTTTAAAAAAATATGATTCCACTAGGTAATAAATATTTACAACTTTGTTTCATCATTCATATAATGTCTAAGCATGAACCTTGAGCTTGCTGTAAACAACAAACAGTCCGTAAGTCCAATTTTTTTTACTCCAAATTGAACAAATTGGTTCAACATATTATTAAAAAATGACACTTTAGCTCTATTTTTTGCTATGACATGTACAAAAGTCATGAACTGTCTCAAGGAAAGAAGGAAAATGAACACGCTGGAGTGCAGATGCTATCGGTTGACTGACATGCTCCCTGTTTCAGATACCACTGAGTCAGAACTCGCTTTGTCAAACCTTGAATATCGCAGAAGAAAGTTAGGCAATTTTCCTAATTTTGTGTAATTACATGTTTATGTGGGTGTGAGTGTGTGTGTATTTTTGTATGTGTGTGTATTAGTCAGTGGTTATCATTTCAAGAGAAAGAAGAGCGATGTTACTCAGCAGCCTTTCTCCTATACATGAAAATACAGTTACAGTAAACTTAGTGTGAAAAGTTTCAGAGCCTCATAATTTCTGTGTTCTCCACCTCCTGTTTCTTGTTACATCAAGTCTTTACAGTCACAGTCCCCTCTACCCTTGCCAGTTCTTGAAATTCTCCCTGTGGTCACTGTCTGTGCTGTGCCAGCTCCTGTCTCTCAGGCCCTCTCCCTCTCCCATCCTTGCTTTGAGAAGAACCATTTGCCTTTCCTGTGGCAGCTTGTTAGGCCAGTCCTCTGATGACCTTTACAGAGCCCATTCTCCTTGCTTTACAAAAGCCTGGTTCCAACCTCCTGCTTTCAGGAAGGCAGCATTCACATCCTCGCTGTTCCCAGCCTTCAGTGCCATTTACTGCACTTTACATCGTTACCCATTACGTGTCATTTCTGTAAACAACATGTTCCAGGCTCCAGCTGTACTTTACCATTAAAAGAGCTGTTACATAAGCGGTGTGATTGTTTCAATAAAAGGACCATTTTATCTTCAAATGTGAACTTTCCTTTCTCCTTAGCATAACAATGCAAGCTGTGCCAGTTCAGGAGCACTGCCTGGGTAATGAACGGGGAAATTATTTTCCCTGTTTTGCACATGTTGGTGACCAGGTCTGTACACTGACCTTTTCCACACCCTGCACTCAGTGCACACACCCTGTGAATGCTTCACAAGAGATGCTCTCCCCTGGAGGTGTGGAACTCTTATAGGTACCTCTCATCTCATTCTCCCTAAAGGAGACCAGCCAGCCATGGCCACTATCTCCAGTCTGTAGTCCTTCTTTGGTCTGCATCAGACCTACTCTGAAAGACTAAGAATCGATAATTCATCACAGGTCTGTGAAGAAGTCATGCAGGAAAGGTTTTCATTGATACTCTTGCCAGTTTATACTACTTCAATCAATAAAGCCAAAAAATATTAGTTAAGACAAGAAAAACTGTCATCCTTCTAGAAGATGACAGCAATGAGATCACCCCAAAACCAGTTCATAATACCATCACTAAAATTCAGAGTTGCTCATCCTGTAGTCATTAACACCAATACAGACAAGAGAAAAAAATTATTTAGATTCCAATCTGATCTTTCAACCTCTATTTTTTAGTCATACCTTGGATGTGAAAAAGCAGTAGGATGAAAGGCATGCATTTTTGTGAATGCACTGCTTCTGAGGCTGGCTCACTTGATAGCACCACATCCTTTCACTGCACTAATACTGTTATTAGCAAGCTGGTGTTAAAGATTTAAAAATGGTCTGGTCACACAATGGTTGTGTCCATACCTGCCAGGTCATGTAACAGACCCATATTATGTTTTGGTCCCTTTTATCCATGTACTGGGGAGGAGTTGCTCCTGTGATCTTTGAATGCAATCTCACAAGTCAATCTGATCTGCACTAAAGGCTTAGAGGATCCTGGCCTTAATATTCAAATTGTCATTGTCTGTCTTATTCTTAAAATATCAATGATTTAAAAGTGCTAACCCTCACCTAAACAGCCTTCAAAATGACTGGGCTGAAGGTAGATATAGTAATAAAACTAGAACAAAACAAGTGCCCAGTTTGCCTCTCAGTAAGCTGAAGAAATATTTTGAATTTTGCTGAATGAAGCTTGCAAAGAAGGAAAATATTTCACATAAATTTCCCTCAAAGCAGGGAGAATATTATTTGTTGCAATGCTATCTCTGTACTTTAAACAACCCAGACGGAATTACATTCTAAGCAGTCCTCCCTGCAGCTGGGCTAAGACACATATTCACCCAGCAGCTTCCTACTTCTACCAGGGAAGCAAAGCCTGTACCTTAGTTTTTCCAATCGTTCCTTTGATACAAGCATCTCTCAGCTGACCCCACTAACAAAAGTGAAGAGAATATTTCACTCTTTTGCATCTCTGAAAGCTCACGAAACTTCTCCCATATCCACGTAGGCAAAATTCACCTCAGCAATTTGCTCAGCCACATGAAATTCTATGTACTACATCATTGAACTTACTGTTGTTTAAATAACAGCAGTCATTAATGTGACACGACTAAGCCACCACACTGGAACATCTGTAGTGTCACATGAGCCCCACAGTTGGCACCAAAGTACCTACTGAGAAGAAATTACCACTTATGTAAATCACTCTTTTCCTGAATGTCCTCGCTAAGATCTCGGACCTTAGCCTCCCACAGAAATGAAAGAGCTTGCAGTCCCTCTTCCTTTTGCCTTGCTGAGTACCAAAGATCTATGAGGGGTGTATTTTCCTGACACGCAGCATGTTTGCGCCAACTGAATGAACATCAGCTCTGATCTGAATACTTGTGTTTTGAACTATGTATCTGGGACATGATACAAAGATCTATGCTTCTGGTCCATGAGTGAACTTCAGGGATTTAAGTGTGGAGCTGTGTTTGACAAGGGCACAATGAACTCACCAAAAAAGGAGGTCATCCAGGCAAGTGATTCCCCAAGACAAATACAAATTCTATGACACCAGCTTACATTTCAAGTGTACTAGAGGTCTGTAAGTTGAGATACACTTGGATATTCTGTGTGTTTGGCACTGAGCCTGGCACTAATTTGAAAGCAAACAGATCAACACATAAGGCGTGAGTAAAAAAACAAGTGGCCAACCCCAAACCCTCCCCATCATTCAAAATCCAAACATGTCCATGAGGCAAACATGCTTCCCATAACCTACATCTGCTTAACAACTCCATAGCAGGGGAAGAAACAAGGAACAAGCTACTGACTGAGTCACCAGGAAGCGATGCAGCAAATCACAAGTACCCTGGAGTGCTCTTTCAGTCTAACACACTGAAGTTCAAATTATTAAATAAAAGTAGAATAAGTGTATTCCATTTGGTTTTGACCTGATCACTTCTAGTTGGTAACTAACACGTAAATCTTTACACTCCACTACTCTGGTAGCAGACAAGTAGCAAACACATTTCTACACCAAGAAGCAAACACACTCTAACACTATTTTTTTCCTTCTGCTTTTTCTGTTCTGTAAACCTCTAGTTTCCCCTGCACACACATTACAGTATTGCAACTTGTCATCCATAAACAGAGAAATATACACAAATAGATATGTCAGCTTGGTTGAGTGAATGTGAACTTGCCTGGCTCTAAAGGAGAATTTACAGGAACCATCTGGTTTGTATTTGCTTAGGATGGGATACAGCTAAACCTGCAGGAATTCAGAGCTGCTGAATTTAAGTAAAATACCTTTTCTTCCCCCCCCCCCCCAAGTGGCTCTTTCTGAATCCATTTCACCTTGATCTCTTCTTTCATAACAACCTTGCATCTAATTCACC